>NW_011888790.1:13063897-13128497 GCF_000151845.1 Pteropus vampyrus
TGACCTTCTTTACAGACCTGCTATCATCCTCCCAACTGAAGAGCTCTTTTTCCTATGGACTTTAACATCTTTCCAATTCCCTCACCCTCAGCCCCTGGTAACCACCACTCCACCTTCTTTATCTATGAGTCTGGCTCTTTTAGATTTCACATATAAGTGATGTCATGCAATATTTGTCTGTCTCTGTCTGGCTAATCTCACTAAGCATAATACCCTCAAGGTCCATCCATGTTGCAAATAACAGAATTCCCTCTTTCTCCTGGCTAAATAATGCTCCATTATATATATAAACGACATCTCCTTTATCCATTCATCTCCTGATATCACCATCTTCTAAAAATTGATCTGCAGGGTTTATACAATAAAAATATTCTCTTTTTTTTTTTTTGATTTTTCTGTTTAGAACTTATTGGTCATCTTGAATCTATGGATAGATATATTTTATTAGTTTTAGAAAATTATTAGTTATCTCTTCAAATATTGCTTCTGTCCCCTTGTTTTTGGAAATCTAATTATATATGTTAGACTTCACAGTATCCTCGGGCACTGTCACCACATACTTTGATTTTTGCTTTCTAGATTATTTTTTCCATCTTTTTCCAGTTTGCTACTTCTCTCTTAGCCAGATACAATTTGTTTTTAAATCCTTTCATGATTTCCTTATTTTGGTAATTATACTTTTAGCTCTTTTCAAATTTCCTGTGATTTCCTTTACAGCTTCCAGTTATTTTTTTCCATGAATAAAGTAAACATGGTTGTTTTAAAATCTAATCTTGGAAATTACAATATCCAGAGCCCCTGTGGATCTCCTCTTTTGTCTGCTGTTTCTGCTATATCTTCTTAATGGGTCTTGTTAACTTTTGTGTCAGATATTACATTTAGAAAATGATTGCAAAAAACTTTGAGACCTGTATATATATATTATACTCCTCAATAAAGAACTCTGATGGTTTTTACCAAGTTCCTGGAGTGACACTAGCCATCTATTGTCACTTGAATTCAGTATCAGCTTTGAGATTTTCTGGACAACTCAGGTGATTTGAAGCCTGAATGATTTTGATGCTTTTCAGAAGATATGTTTTTATATTTAGATAAGCACTAACTTTTTAGCAAAATAATTGTTCTGGGTTATCTTTTCTCCTTTTTCTTTCTTTTTTTTCTTCCTATTCTCATGCTCAGGCAATTTCATAGAGGCTCATGGCTTTAAACATTCTGCGTATATTGATGAGGCTTGAATCTGGTACTTTAACTTGGACTTCTCCCTTGGATTCTAATCTTGTATATCCAGTATCTATCCTATATCTCAATTTGGATGTTTAATAACATTTTCAAATTAAACCTGCCTGAAAATAAATTTTGTTCCCCCTCCGCGCCCCCCAGCCCCGCCCTCCGCCCCTGCCAAAGCAGCTCTTCTCGAAGTGTTCCCCATCTCTGTTAATGGCAATTCTATCCTGGACACTCAGTCTAAAAGTGTTAACACCATCCTTGATGTTTTCTTTTGCATTCTACATCAATGACTTTTTGGTAAATTCTTTTAGCTTTATAGTAAAAATATGTTGAGAATCTAATCACCTTCATCATAATTACTCTGGTTTCAGCCATCCTCTCCTTCATCTGGATTAGCATAATAGCCTTATACCAGGTTTTCCTGCCAGGTAACCTACCAGGTTACCACCTTTGTCCTCATACAATTTATTTTCCACATAGAGTATAATAATATACTTTTTGACTTTGTGGGTCCCAGGCCTGGCTTGTCCCAGGTCTGGCTGTGATCCAGGCTTGCGGCTAGGAATAGAACCCGGATTTAGAATGTTACATTAGTGTAGTAGGTCACCTGTGCCTAAAATATGTAAACATAATTCAGCTTATTATATCATGCACGTGTGGCTAAATGTCATTATTGTACTCTGATGTATGTGGAGCCATGTGATCCCCTGGGGAGCAGAAGGGTAGCAGAAGGGGAGCACAAGAAGTGTGCGCAGTACCGTGCTCCCTGAAATAGAACTGCACTTCCTGCAACAGAAGTACGCTTCTCACAACAGAAGTATGCCTGCTGTTTCATTCTCATGTCGGCCTCTTGTGCATTCTTCCAATGGGGCATCTCATCACCAAAATCCTCTCTTCTCAATCAGCTCGGCGCTGACAGATCTCATGAAGTGTACCTCATGATACAATTTGGCCCTCTTCTACTACTCTGTTCCTAATTGTCTCTGCTTCTTCCATCCTAACTGCTTTATTTGTTTTCAAACATTTCAGGATGTCTCAGTCTTTTAGACTTGTTCTTCCCTCTACCTGGAATGTATTTTGTCCAGATGGTCACAGACAAACAAGGCTGTGGGTCTTTTTTCAAATATTCCCTGCCAGGGAGGCCTTGTCTTACCTCCCTGTTTGCATTTGCTGTTTTTATCTTACTCTAACTCTTCCAGATAGCTCATCATTTCCTGAAACTTTTCTCTTGTTTTATTTTTTAAATAGCATTTATCAGCATCTGACATATTAAGTATTTTGTTCATTTATGTTTATTTCTTATTTTTTCGTTCTCTCCTCCCATTCTACTAGAATGTAAGCTTCATGAGGCTAGGGATTTTGATCTGTTTTCTTTAATATTGTACTCCCAATAGCAGGAATATCGTTTAGCACGTGATGATGTTAAATAAATATTTGTTGTCTGGATTAAGTCTTCTGCTTAGAAAGAAAGTGCACATTTTGGTGGTTTCAGAATGAGATCTTATTACTACAAAAGGCTGTTTTTGTTTGCTTTTCTGTTTGGGGTTAGAAGACAGAATTGTCTAAAATATAATCAACAGGAAATATTTAACCTCTCAAATTTTATTCTATTAAGTAAACTATCGTCAGCTATCTAAAACTCTGTGTGATATTTATAATGAAATGTCAGTGGTTACTATAATTTTATGTTATAAAGAAATAAATTGCTAGACAGCAAAGAAAAAATGTCACTGAATAGATATTTCACTGAAAGTTCAGTTATCATCTGAAAAAGTTCTATATGTTTCTGGCACAATCAATTTGAATACTTATTTTTGTGTTTAAACAGTGAAAGACATTGATATGGTCTTTCAAATAGATGACTTTAACCTGTTTAGACAGTACTTTGATGAACTTGTGAGAAATGGAATTGACCAAAATCTCTTGCCAAATTAGATATTTGACCTAGGACACATCAGGGCACTGATTTGGATGTTTTAACATTATTCTACTCTCCGCTCAGAGCTTAACATGCTTTCAAAACCCTAATTAATGCTGACCAAGTTCTGAGAATTTATTTTTAATCCTGATTTTACAGATGAAGAAGCAAATGGAGAAGAAGTTAAACAGCTTATTTAAAGCCACAATCACAAATTAACAGCAAGCTGAGGCTCTGTACCAGGCACTCTTTCTCATGTATTTAAGTTTATTAATGTCACGATCTGATGCCAGGTTAATCACTGGAATCTAAGCCTAAAGAACATAGTTTATCTTCTGGGGGTACTGCTGTGATGACTGTAGGCTTTCCCATTAAAATTTAGGGTCTAGAATGAAACCTGCTTCACGTTGATTAAATATGGAGCTCTGATCTGTGTTTCTGTTCTTTGGGAAGATTATGTTGTTTTGTTGTCTTCCACCTTTTAAATAGAGGGGCTAAAATAATAGGCTCAATGAAAAAAAGTTCCACAAGTTCTGATGTTAGTACAATGGTGTATTATGGTGTATAAATCAATTTAGAGTTCAAATTTTCTTCTTAAAAAGGGTAGAATTAAGTTAGATATCACTTTTTTAGACAACCGCATAGTCCATTATACAGATGTGGGGTAGTTTGTTGTGAATCAACATATAAGATATAAGGGATTCTTACTGAATCTTGCCTTTGGGCAGGAGCTCATTTACGTTGAAAGAAGAGCTAAGTATAATCATACTTGATTAAAATTACCAATTGGTCAATAAGATTATTTCTTATTCTTTCATATAAGTATTCTCATTTGTAAAATAGTGACCACCATAGAATCTCTCTAATAAAGTTATTATAAAAATTAAATGAAATCATCTAGGTTGAGTGTTTGGCATGGTGTTTGGCACATGTCAAGCACTGCATAATTGTTAATGTTATTCTTCTTCTCTTCCTCCTCCTTCTCATTATTATCATTATTAAATGATGATAATTATTAAATGAAGATGAGAACATATGTTCTCCAGATGAACATGGGGATAGTGAGGGATTTTTTTCATCTCTTGTATTTCAAAGACTAGCAATGAGAGCCTTTGCTACCAGATGTAAGAACATCAACTACTTTAATACTCAAATGATTCCAACATGAAGCTAGCAGCAAAATTCGCATTTTCAATCAGTAAAAGCAAATGTCAAGAAAATATAAAGACATTTTTTTTTAGATTAAAGAATGGCAAGAGTATAATAGCAGACTGTAGTCGAATGGTTAATTGATGGTTCTCAGAGAATAGAAGTTAGATGATGGTAGAAATGTGAAATTAATATTGATTATTGGCATATCAGTAACACCAAACCATTTTTGAGGGAGTGAATGAATGAATTTGTAGATGGATGGTTGGTTCATAGCCTAATTGCAAGTTTCTAAGTGTGTCCAGTGTGGCAGATATGTAGATTGTCTTATCGTCTTTTTAAACTTCCTTTTAGTATGTCTTTTTGTACCATTTGGACTATAAAGATAAGAACCACATCTCCCAGACTCTCTTATAGCGAGGGTGCCAGATGTGGTTTAGGTTTGGTCAGTCAGGTAAACTCACATGACACTTGAATTTGGACATGAATTATGCAGTCAATGGAGGAAGGACAAGAAGTATCCATTTTGCTGTTGCAGATTGCTGTAGAGGTAGCTGGCACTGAGACTGGCGTTGAAAGTGACAGCTCCTTGATCGTGGCAGGTGAAGCTGTCTTGGAAGCCCATTTCTGCAGTGAGAGCTAGGGAGTTGTTCCCAGACACTCTGCCCAGAATTTACTTATTTAGTTCTCTCATTTGCTTTGTAAACCTTTTAATACCTGGGAATTATAGCAACACTTTTCTGTTAAAGAAACCTTTACTACTCAATTAAGTCTTTAACTAACACACTAGTTCCTCCTACCTCCATGCCACAACTTCATCCTTCTAATCTTCTTTTCTCTTGCTGTGGTCAAATGATACTTCCCTTCTTAAATATTCTCCAATCTCCCCAACTAACGTGCTTTATGTGATCCACTGGAGGGTTTTGTGTTTCTATTACGGTTTTTGTCATTATTCTGCTTTGGTTTTCAAATGCAAGTTCTTTGACAGAGTGTAAAATTAAAATATACTTAAAGGCCTTTTTGAATTCCCACAGCACGTTTCACAGAGCCATAGGTATAGTAGGCATAGGCACTTAATGAATGTTAAAAGAATTTAAATATATATCATTTTAAGAAGGTTGCCTTTTGAAACACTATGCCTAGGGGCAGTGTGCCTACAGTTTATAATGTTCACGCTGATGGTCACTCGATCTTCAACTTAGACCTCTCTCCTGAGTTTCAGACGCATCCTTCCAACCATTTCCAGGATATTTCTATCTGATGTTCCACTCACATTTTAAGCCAAACATTTCCCAAGCAGAATTCATTACTTCCACCCTCAAACCAGCCTTTCCTTCCCTGTCCCTTATGCTAATGAATGACAGGCATCATTTTACCATCATTCAGGCCAGGTCCCTGAGCAATAATGGAATGAGAGAATCAGTAACCAAGTCACATCCACACAAGTTCCATCTACCTCTTCTTTTCATTCTCCCTACTACTGATCTTTTGGGTCTGCATCATTTCTTACGTGGAACATAGCACTAATCTCCTTCATACCACCACAGACTAGTCTTTGTGTAGCAACTCTATCACATTTTTGAGTTTGTTTTTCAGCTTTACCAACTCTATTTTTTTCTACTCGAGGATCGATGTAGCTGCATATCATGTCCAGAGGTAAATTACTGGCTTATATGGATCATTTTGAGTGACTGCAACTGGAGTTTAGTTTGAGGCAAATTGATCTTGATGCCTGCTTTGTTGATCATTTGTGATCAGTTTTGTCAGAAGATGAATATTCAGGCAGTCTTACCATCATTAATTAAACAAATAACCACATTAAATGTTAATTATTATTGTTGTTATTTTATAAGGAAGTAGAGCACAGTGTCGAAAAGTGAGGACTCTGAAGTCCTACTAACTGGGTTGAGATCACCCAGGCTCTGCCATTAAAACTGATGAACTTGGGCAAGTTCCTTAATCTCTCTTTGCTTTAGTTTCGTTATTCGTAATATGTGGATAGTAATACTATTTACTTCTGAATGTTGTTGGGTAGATTGAATAACTCAATATATGTAAAGTGCTTTGAATTGTGCCTACTCACAGTAAATATATGGTGTCAGTTATTATTTTTACTATTTATTAAATGTGAATTTGGGCTTTTAAAGAATGTAAATGATGTGAAATTCCAACTAATTAGGAGAGAAGAACTGATATCTCTGAGAATATATATAGACTTCAGTGATTTTAGTAATTGAATGATTTTTCCACATTTATGAAATAAATATACATAAAATAACTTCTTAAAGTTCACCTAACTTACTAAATTTAACTTCAGAAAAATAGTATACAAAATTGTATTGCTCTGCTAATTGTTAATAAAAAAGTAGCTTGTTCCACACGAGTCATTAAAAACCAGTGATATTTCTATCGCTCTTACAGATGTTTATTGGAACTTGATGATCTTTTTATTCTTGTACCTTCTTTTAAAAGGAAGAAGTAGGTAATTATACTCTGTCACATTTCCTGAAATCTTAAATTGTATAAAGAAGAGTAGTGATTTCAAGGAAAAAAAGGCAAGATAATTTTTATTAGCTATAAAAAAAATAGACTGTGGAATGCTCTTTCTTTTTTCTTGTCTTTTAGCCTAATTAGTCTTTTAGACCAACTTAAGATCTGTAGTATCTCATCTTTTCTCCTCTAATGAAAAAGTGAATATTAGTGACTTCTTTTATTTTATTATTAGTTTCAAGTATACAGTACATTCGTTAGACATTTACATAGTTTATAAAATGATCCCTCTAATTGCTCCTTCTCTCCTCTGACTCTACACCTAGCCATTACATTAATGCTAACCACATTCCCTATGCCATGCTCCCCATCCCTGTGACCATCTATCAACTCCTAATTTGTACCTCTTTAACCCTTCACCCCATTCTCCCAGCCCCTCAATCCCCCTTCTGTCTGTCCATCACCAGATTGTCTTCTATATTTGTGAGTCTGTTTTTGACTAGTTTGTTCTTTTTGTTTCTTAGATTCTTCATATAACTGAAGTCATATGATATCTTTGTCTGGCTTATTTCACTCAGCATAATAACCTCTAGGTGCATCCACGTCATTGCAAATGGTAAGGTTTTATTATTTTTTTAATAGCTGAATAATATTCCACTGTATATATGAACCATAACTTCTTTATCTGATTGTCTGTTGATGGGCATTTAGATTGTTTCCATATCTTGGCTATTGTAAATTGTGCTGCCATAAACATAGGGGTACATAGATCTTTACGAATTATTGTTTTGGTTTTCTTTGGATAAATACCCAGAAGTGCAATTGCTGGGTCAAAAGGTATATCCATTTTTAAATTTCTGAGAAACCTCCAGACTGTTTTCTGTAGTAGCTGAACCAATTTGCATTCTTATCAACAGTGTATGAGAGTTCGTTTTCTCTGCATCCTCACCAACACATGTTATTCTTTGATTTATTGATGATAGCATTCTAACAAGTGTGAGGTGATATCTCATTATGGTTTTAATTTGTATTTCTCTGATGATTAGTGACCTTGAGTATCGTTTCAATTGGCCATCTGTATTTCTCCTTTGGAGAAATATCTGTTCAGGTCTTCTGCCCATTTTTAATTGGCTTGTTTGATTTTTTTGTTGTTGAGTTGTATGAAGTCTTTATATATTTTGGATATTAACCTCTTATCAGATGTATCATAAGCAAATATCTTCTCTCATTCAGTCTATTGCCTTTTTGTTTTGTTGATAGTTTCCTTTGCTGTACAAAACCTTTTTAGTTTGATGTAATCTCATTTGTTTGTTTTTTCTTTTGTTTCTCTTGTCCAAAGAGATATATCTGAAAAGAAATTACTGTTAGCAATATCAGAGAGTTTACTGCCTATGTTTTCTTCTAGAAGTGTTATGGTTTCAAGTCTTACATTTAAGTCTTTAATCCATAATGACTCATTTTAATCATCAAGATGTATCATCAAAAGCTGACAATGTTCAGGTATGGAAATATGGCAATGATGCACTTATTTATTGGTACTTGGTGTCCCTGGGAGAACACTGCCTCCAGGGAACTTGAGTATTCTGAGCACTTACTGCTCAGCACTCACACACTCACACTGCTCAACCCCAGTAAAAGTTCAATGCATATTCTTTGAGTAAATAAAGAGTTGTTCTCTAAGAGCAGAAAGATTTGTTTCATCAAGTCTTGCTATGCCATAGATCAAATCTCCCTAAAGGGTGTTAATCTCCTTTTGCTTTTCTTCTCAATCCTATTCCTGAGATTTCTGAGACTCAAATAAAGAATCAGCCACTATTCAAGATTTTTTGTCAACATAGGGACATAAAGTCAAGAATTTCATGTCACTCGTATTCTACATATAGTCTTTAAAGTTGATGTCTGATATATATATGTATATATATTTATTATATTTATTATATATATGTATATATGTATATATATTTCTATGTATGTTTGTAGTAGAAAAAAAAGTTGTATTTTAGAGTCAGCAGAAGAATTATTTTTGGACCAGGATAGACTACATTTAATTACCCTAATAGCTACTCTGAGAATGAAATGGAAACTGCCCCCCATACTCCCTTCTTGCCTTCTCCTCCCTCAAACTCGTGTGGGCTTGGCCAAGATTCGATAGACAAATCAGGAGGGAGCGGTATTGCTTGCTTAATATAGTGAATGGGAGAAATTTTGAGTTTCTGAAAAAAGACTGAGGGAGGGAGAGAGAGAGACTCCTGAATGAGAGGAAGATACAAGAAAACTTAGATCAGTACTGTTCAATAAAAAACACAATGAGTCATATATATAATTTAAAATTTTCTAGTAGCTAGGTTAAAAAAGAAACAGGTGGAAATTAACGTTAGTAATATATTTTAAATTGACACATGTCCCAATTTGGACTAGCCAAATTTCAAGAGCTCAGTGACCCCAGGTGGTTAGTGATTACTGTATTAGGCATCACAGATACAGTGAAAGGAACTCCAGCATCATGACAGGAGTCTGGAATCTTGCAAAGAGACAGGCAGTTAAAGTTCTGAGTGGTGGGAATAGATGAGGATTCTTAAAATAAAAGTTTTAATTCATATACTATATTTTGCCAGAATATAACCTCCTCTACATTATCCCTATATCTTCAATAAAATTCTGTTATTGAGTGTAAGATAGTTTTAGTGAAACTTCTTTGTATCTATATTGGCAGGAAGCACTATTCCTTAAGCCTTCACCCAAGACAGTAACGTAATGTCTCTCCCTCATTTCTAGTAGTCTAGTAAAGCCAAGTCTCATCCACTCTGCAATCTTAACACCTTCTGTACCTGTCTCCTCCTCTCTATCTCCATTTTGCTGTGGTTTCATTGGACACTCAAAGGAAGAGAGACTGTATTCTGCAGTTGGGTCACAAAAGGAAGAGAAAATAAAACAGCCATCAAAATCCAGATGTGAGTGAGATGGGACTCCAGCAGAAAGGACAAATCAGAGAAATCTTGAAAATATGGGGAATGGTGACAGAATAAGAGGTTTCCCACTTTATATTCGATGTGAACTTGACTAATTTTTATTCAAGTATTAAAATTAATATTGGAGAACTTGGGACCACTCAAACAATTGGTGATTCTCATGGGCAGGCACAAGTGTAAGAAGTGGGAAAGACTGTCTGGGATGAATTAACCTAACAATATTTCACCTTGAGAAAATAACTTGAGGACAAAGGCTGACCTGACCAAGTTGGGTATAAACCTGACTTGAATTGACATAAGGCTATTTATAGTCTTTGTTTTACATATATGAATATTCACACATTTTTCAGTAAAGTATTAACGTATTTGATGAGGAGGTGCTATCCCAGACCCCACTATAGGGTGTTACATAATATAAAGAATATACACTCTATTTACTTTCTGAATCCAAAATATTTGAATTGCAAATTCCATCTGGCTCCATGTATTTCAGTAAGAGAGAGTGGACCTGAATTTAGATTAGAGGTAGGTAGGGATGGGGTGAGGATGAATGGGAAAAGCTTTTATAACACACTTTAAATTACAGCCTAATTACAGCTTTATTTGTCTGTATTTAAAGTGGCCTTTGCTGATAGACAAACCCCTTTTCTCCCATTAATTGCATGAATATTTTTTCTCTCCTTCCCTTACTTATCTTTATTTCTTCCATTCTTCACTGTTGGTCCCATTTGGGGTCCTGTAGTGTTGTATAGAATTCACCACATAAAATTCTAACATTGTTGAGCAGGTGGGAGAAACTCTCAAGTCTCAAGATAAGGGTTCTTTTCATCAGAAGTTTACCTTAGAGTTTTGTTTTGTTTTGTTTTGTTTTGTTTTTGAGCAGAAGAGATTTATTTGACTTAGGTGATCATGTTTAATTGAGTGTGTTGCTTGCTCTTGAGAATGTGAAGAAGGCAGAACATGGACGGTAAATATGTGCTCTAAGTTACACATCAGTCACTATTTTATTTATAGCATAATGATTCTGATCTTATTGGAAGGGTAAGCTGCTCATGTAGTATGCTATTCAGCTGTATTATATCTATCTAGAGATTCTTTCATTTAAAATAATTAATGGTACTGTTGATGAAGCTAATTTACACTCAGAGAATAACTTAAGTGGCCAGAGAGAAGTGTATATTTCTTCTGTGTATTCAGAGGCATTCACAATGCTTTTGTATCTCTCAATATAATGTCCGATGTAAAAAAAAAAAAAAAAAGTCAATAACTATAGAAAGAAATTTCTCTCTCAAATAGAAAGTCCTACATGACCCGAGGTTTTGTTCCCCTTAAGTATCTCCAGGATCATTTTTTTTTCTGTTTATTTTACTGAGCCAAACTTCTTTCAAGAATTATATTTCTCTTCTATGTGATATTCATTTTGAAAATGCTTCTCTTTCTATGCAGCTATGACAGAATAATGTGTTCCTGGCTGAACAGAATGCAGAGTAATTTCTAATGCAATAAAAATGAAAAAATGAAGCTGTTCAAAAGAAACTTCTAAATTGCCCTGTAAAGGAAACTCCAGAGAGATACCCCAGAAAGCTGGGAGATCAAAGGGTAACAACATTCAGAACTCATCCATTTGGAATTATCTTTCATCTGGGCAGTGAGTGATGTGCCAGTCATTGGCTTCTTGCTGTTTATAAGGCAACAAACAAATACTACAATTACTGGAGAAAAGACCTGCAGCCTGGTAGTAGATAAAAGAAAACTCCAAAGTAAGTATTAAGTTCACGGACACCCATAGTGATTGAGTTTTGGTCAGGGGCCATATAGAGCAGTCATTATTCACCTTGATTGATCACCAGTGAAGAGTGAGGACACTTTCTGCCAGAAATATGTGTGCACACACAACATTTTATGTTAAGGAAGTATGTAGATTCTCTGAAGTCCCTGACTGTACTTGAGGATAAGTCTAGAAAGAGAAATGTACAGAAAGCAAGTATAAATAGATGCTCTTCATTTTTTTACTTTTAAAAACTGTTTCTAGAATATTATGCTTTGTTTTGTACCTATACTTTTTAAAAGTTACAAAGAAAAAAAAGACAAAACAATGTTCAATTATTTAATTCTGGAATTGTACATGGCTAAAATAATAGGTGATAGGTATCACAACAAGATTAATTTTAAAATTCTGGTGAGAAAGGGTAGGCCAAAAAAAAAAAAATCCTTCTTGAGATTTCTCTAAGGTCTAAAATGCCAGTTTATCTGGAGACATTAAAAGAAGGATTCTATTCCTCAAAAAATCTGTGGGAATAGGACCATCTTATTTGAACTTGATTTAGTTTTTTTCCAGAGCATGAACTTGTACCTTTAGATATTCATTATATCCTTTAAATGGACTTTTTGTGGATAATAAATGCTCCAGAGTGGAGGGAATAATGGGGGCCAGTAGTGGTGAACCAATTAACTAGTCACTAATATCATTGTGAATGGCTCTTCAACTTAAAAGACATCTAAAAATTATTGTTAACCTAAAGAGCATCTCGATTTCCATGTCTTATAGAATCCAATAATAGCTAAACAACAACTTTCTAGTGCCTTGAAATTAGCTTTATAGGCATTTTCGGATATTATCATGTATATCTCTCTTTATAACCATATATAGTAGTTATTACCATTCTTATTTTTTAAATGAGGAAATTAAGGTCAGAGAGGTCAAATAACTTACACCCCCCCCCGCCCCAAATCCCAGTTCTGATAGATGTGGGGCTTCCATCAAGGTTTCTGATTTTTCTCCTTTTTACTTAATTAAGAACAATGTAGTTCATATCAGAGTCACCTGGTACTTCAGAATCTTGATCTAGTTGCCACTATCAGTGAGCATTTGTAAAACTAAACTGGCTTCTTTTAGGGTAGGAGGGACTGGAGTCACCTGAGCTCCTTGTAAAAGAGGAGCATTGACAGTTGGAATATGATAAAAGGTAGTGCCTCTTGGGGAATGGGAGCTTGATAGCAAAAAAAAAAAAAGAAAAAGAAAATAGATTTCCTTACTTCTCAATCCAATCCAACATAGAATAGTTTAATAACGAAGTGAAAGAAGTCTTTAGGAATGAGAAAAAAAAAAAAAACAAAATAAAATACAACAACAAAACAAAACAAAAAACCGGAGGCCCAATCAACTTTGTGCTTCATTCTTTTCTAAGAAGATGCTAAGAATTTTGATCCCCAAATTCCAGCTTGAAGCTGAAAGGTCAGAGGTACTAGAACAAATAGTGACGAAGGCACAGTATGTTCTAAACCTAATGACAAAGTAGATGCAAATAAATGGCTGGAACCGAAGGGCACTCATCCAAAAGACCTGAAAGAATCCAAGAGAAAAATAGCCTGTGAGTCTAAGGCAATTTATTGTCACAGATGACTCTAGAATTTGAGGATAGGTAACAAATCCAATCCCCTGTTACAAAACGTCAATATTTTTCATCAATTCATTTTCATTTTTATTAAAGAAAATAACTCACAAATGTTAATTGAGTATCAAGTGTAAGACATTATGAGACTATGTTTTTGACTTCTCGAAATGTTTTTACTGGATTTCCAGAAAGCTCGACCAATATCCGGAGTCTCCACAGGAATCCTTAGAGGCCTAGCAGTCCGCCTATTCAGGATTTTCATATATTATAAGTTAACAACACTAGTTTAAGAAAATAAAGTCACAGACTAATACCCAAAACTCACAAAATGATTGACAAAAAATACAACTTAAAAAAATTAGTCAAACTTGAAAGCAAAAAAGCAGAAACACACGCTAGATTCCTAGCCCAACTGAGCCTACAACAAAAGGCTCTCGACAGGCTGAGATGGAGCTGCCAGAGGGCAGGCAAAGAAGTAATTTCTCATGCTACACTCCAAATTAGTCTAGTTTCTTCTTCCAGGTAGTTTAAGAGATAATGTTTTATTGACTTATTCTAAATAGGAATGATAGTTTTTGAATGAAGATTACAGGAAAGTATATGTTTATTTCTTTTCTTCCCTGCTAGACCAGAAATAGTTCCCTGGAATTTCTATAGAAGGATAGAATAACTTTGAATTGAAAATCTAAAGTACACAGATTTAAGTTCTTTCATTTTATACTTTTCAGTCAACCTGAAAAACTACCAGAATTAGAAAAGAATTTTGATAAAAAATTTTTAACAATAGGGACATTCCCTAAAAGAAAAGCAGTATGTAGATGAAAAGGCATTTTTTTTTTTTTTTTTGGCTGATAGTTTTTAAAATGCAACAATTAAGGTAATGTATTTTCACAAGTAAAGAAGTTACAAACTTTTTTTTTCTCTTTGAATAACATTGACTTGAAAAGGAAAGCTGGATTTCTGCTCCTGGCTTGACCTTTTCCATAAACATCAAGGGAAGACAAAAGACCTGTGGGGAAGAAGGAAGAACATAGATATTCTTACTATTAGTTGAATTAAGGCCCCCAACTGTTCCCGGCACCAGGATAACAGTGATAACAGACTTTCCACATATTTGTATATCTTTTAACTTTAGGACCATATGGTATGACTATACATTCTAGAAAACTCCATGTAATGGTGGGTCATGTAGAAATAAGGTTTATCTTTTCCATTATAGGTATTATCTAGTTCAAGAGGTGATTTTGCCTATTTTACTCTCAGCTCTTTTTTTGTCATTGGCATTCTTCCCCCTCCCCACCCAAACTTTTATTGTAAAACAAAGGAAATTCGACCTCAAGGGATTAGAGGAGGGCTTGTCTGACCCTCCTACATCTACCTATAATCTAATGCTGGCCTTTGAGTGAGAATTAATATTCTCCTTGGCAGTTGCTGCTATTTATCTGGCAGTTTTTCTCACATAGAATAAAGAATCGGCATTATGTCTAAAAGCAGTGTGAAGAGTTAATGAATGTGCTATTAATTGGAACTGCTGTCAAAATTATGGAGGGTCATCAGTTGTTCTTTTCTGCTCTCTGAAATATTGCTTGAGATGAATGGTGTTGAGGTGACTAGTGTCTTAATTTCTTCAGGTTTTCATTCATACTTGTATCTCCGGACTTTACTTAGCAAAGTGCTCAAAAGCAAACATCTACTAAGTTCCAGGACATCGTGATGTTTCAGAGGATACTCTCTGGACATAGAACTGAGTTGGCATTGTCTTTCCATGGCTAACTAGCTGTGCAAGCTGTTAACTTCTTTGTATCTCAGTTCCTTCATTTGTAAAAGATAATTATAGTGCCTTCCTTGTGGAGATGTAAGAGTTAAGGAAGATAATGTATCAGGCTATTCTTGGGATTGTTTGTGTTCGGATCCATTTCTTGCTCTTCCTCAGCTCAACTTTGTATCACAGAGGGGGCTGACCCCTCCAAACTTCATTCTCTAGCTCCTGTGTCAACAGACTTCTAGAGGCTGGAGAAAGACCGAAGGGGTGGAAAGATGGAAGAAATCTGGGCCTTGTCCCCTCCCTCTTTGCTTCAGAGATATTCTCGTTAGCAGTTGCATCTCCCCCATGGCACCAACTCCTGCTGAGCAGACCCACCTTGCTTCCTACTTTCTTAAGGTGTCTCTAGCCCCTGGGTTTCTGCAACATCACCTCCTCCTGCAATATCAGCTCCTCCTTTCTTTTCTCCATCCTAGTGTGTTCTAGCTATTACTGCTCTCTGGCTTATCTCACTCTTCCCTGTTCGGCTCTCAGTTCCTCCAGTCAGCAGTATGACCAATTCTCTAAATTAATTTTTCTATTGTACATTCTTGTAGTGATTTTCTGTTTTCCTGGTAGGTTTCTTATCGATGCATGTATTTAAAATATTTAATATGGTACTTGGCCAATAATAAGTTCTCCTTATATGATTAGTATAAACAAATATAAACCAAGTGGAAATTAGTATATCTGTAAGGATTTTAAGTATAAGAAAAAAAACCAAAGGCTCACAGAAACTTATCCACGATTCCAAAATCTATAAAGCTCTGAAAATTTGAGTTCTTCAGAAATAAATTTGCAGCAAACTCATTCGATTGCAAATCTAACTTGAACTGACATGAAGCTATTTAGAGTATTTATTTATCCACCTATTGTGATTTTATTTGTCTTATTGCATGAAAATTGATATGTTTGATCCTAAGAGACTGGTCAGGATCCACTGGGGATGTTAAGTAATAAATGGAATATGAACATATTTCCTGCATAAACTCCAAGAGATTCTGAATTCAGAAATCTATTAGATTCAAGGGTTTGGAACGGAGGGGGTTATGTGGCTGTATCAAGTTTCAGAAAAAGAAAAAAACGTCTCTGAAATGGGCCTTGAAAAATTGGTAAAATGGCAGAGACAGGAGGTAGAGGCATTCTGAGTAAAAAGGAAGTTACGAAGGAAAATATGGAAAAAGTGAAAAATGAGGTGAATGTGGAGAATAGTAAGTAGGAATAGGAGGGAGAAAGAAGAGAGAATGAGTAGGATTTAAATAATAAAAAGTCTTCAAATATGGCATTTTATTGTTAAGAAATGGAAAACCCTTGGATAATTTTGAGCAGAAGAGTAACTTACATAACGTTGTGCTTAAAGGAGCATTCAACTCAGTAGGCTGACACAAAGAAAAAACTTTTGGAGACAGAGATACATTTAACAGGCTGCTTTAATAGGATAAGTAAGTGCAACTGAAGTGAGGTAATGGTGTGCCAAACTAAACACAAATATAAAAAAAGAGAAAGTGTAATGGTTAATTTTATATGTCAACTTGACTGGTGTAAGGGATGACTGGTAACACATTTTTGTATGTGCCTGTGAGGATGTTTCCAGAAGAGATTAGTATTTGAATCAATAGACTGAGTATAAAAGATTGTCCTCTGGGTGGGCTTCATCCAATCTATTGAGAGCTTGAATGTCGTCAAAAAGAAAAGCAAATTTGTTCTCTGCTTGGCCTGGAACATTCATCTTCTCCTGCCCTTGGACATTTGTGCTCATGGTCCTAGGGTCTTCGAACTTGGGCTAAGATTCACCGCTCCATTGGTTCTCAGACCTTCAGGTTTGGATTAGAACTACATTACTGACTTTCCTGGGCTTCCACTTAGCAGACAGCAGACTGTGGAGTTTTTCAGTTTCTATAATTGCATGAGATAATCCCTCATAATAAATGTCTTGCTAAATATCTCTGTATATTCCATTTGTTGGTTTTCCCTGGCAAACCCTAATACAGAAGGATATCTAGAATAAATAAGTTCTTGCCTGGGCAATTG
Source organism: Pteropus vampyrus (assembly GCF_000151845.1). Taxonomy (NCBI): domain Eukaryota; kingdom Metazoa; phylum Chordata; class Mammalia; order Chiroptera; family Pteropodidae; genus Pteropus; species Pteropus vampyrus. Next base: position 13,080,878 of record NW_011888790.1, read on the forward strand.
AAAGAATAGTGTTACCATTATCATAAATATGCAAGGCAGGAGGAGGAGCAAGTTTGAGGCTGAAGATGGTACATTTAAGCTATAACATCCTAAGAGACTCAAATATTAAAGCCATTTGCAAATGATGGAATGTTTATGAAGGTGATAAGTAAATATCAATTTTGCTGTAGTCATTTATACATTTATGAGATTATGAGAAAAGAAATTTTAAGTATGTTCTTTATCTGAAATTAATATATAGAAATCTAACTTCAAAAATAATGGATTTGCTTTGGTAAAGCTCTTCAAACAGAAGCCTTGCCAATGCTAGATTTTAAATAAGCATTCTTTAACTAAAACCAGAAATTCCTATTTTCATGTTAACAATTCATTTCCCCAGCACATATACCACATTTCCAGAATTACAAATTCAATGAGTACATAATCACACACACACACACAAAATACAGTGATTTTTCTGGTTTTGACTTCTTGTGAATTTTCAATTGCCATTTTAAGATGATACAAAAATTCTTATTCTTCACAAGTAGTTTATTAATAGACGTTTATCCCCTTCCCTTGTGAAATGTCAATCACAAAACCACAGTCATATTTTTGTCATTGCTCAAGTACCACTGAAACTGCAGTATCATAGAAACAGATGTACTTCTCTAATTATAAGGAAAGCCCTGTCCTTAAAGGCAAATGCATTTACAACTAGTTCCTTTTTATTAAGTGGGTCTCCTTGTGGTTAGAGTGGGATTAACTGTGGTCGGTGTATACGAAGACACCTGTATTAGTTTGCTAGAATTGCCATAACCAAATACCACAAACTGAGTGGCCTAAACAACAGAAATTTATTTTCTCACGGTTTTGGAGGTTAGTGGCCCAAAATCAAAGTGTCAGCAGGGTTGGTTCATTTTGAATTTGCAAAAGATGTGATGGACCTCTTGGCTAGATGGCTGGCATAGACAGCTCTTTCAATGAGGAAATTAGTTGAAAGATTTGTCCACTGAGTCCTCTTTATTTTTAGAATAAAGATATTCTTTCCAAAAAATTCGAGCCTGGATATATCATAATCATCCACCTATAAGTAAAAGCAATAACTTTGTTATGGACAAATTTTCAAGAGAGGTGTTTTTACTTTGTTTAAGTATTTATTCTAATTAACTTTTATTTACTTTATTATGTTTTTTTGGACAGGGCTTTGTCTTATGCCCAACATCGTAAGTTTTTCAAATGAATGAATAAGCTAATGAACAAATGACTTTGTTATTGTTACATAACATTGCATTATCATTTGTGGAGAAGAATAAGAAGAGAAACAAACAATAGGATAATAGAATCTCCTATAAATAAAAGTAAAATAAAATATAGAACATTATAACTTAGAGACTTTGAAGACCCTTGTAAGAGAAGTTTAGTTCCTCTTTTCACACTGAAGAATTGAGATTCAAAGACATCAATGTTTCTGAGATCATCGGATCAGTTTAGTATTAGGCCTATGAATAATGCGGTATAGTGGAAGAGAAAACATTTTGAAATCAGAGTTTTTGTTGTTTTTGCTGTTTTTTAAAACGGTTATTATTTATTCTTCAGATCTGCAAATCAGGTGAGGATTGCTTGCTTTCAGCTCGTCTTGGCAGGTGGTTCTGTTGAGATTGTTTGGGCTCAATTCACGTGTCTGGAAGTCAGGTGAGCTGGGTGGGGCTTTGATTTGACTTTTCTGTCTGTTTCTCATTCTCCTGGCACCAGTGGGCAAATTTCGGTATATTCTCATGGCAATGACAGAGGAGTAAGAGGGCAAGTCCAATTGTGCATGCTCTTTACAAGCTGTTGGTTATGTCATGTTGCTAATATTCTGCTAGTTAAGTCAAAAGGCTGAGCCTCAGGTAAAGGGTGGGCTATATTCTTACTCTTCAAGAAAAAGAGCAGTGAAGTTACATGGTAAAGTAACTTCACTGGGTATGGGGGCCGGGATTATGAAGATTTGGTGCAGTTAATCTACCACGGGTGAGGAATGCTGGGTTGTAAGGAACAGAGGGTGGGAATTTATGACTTTTTTTTTTTCTTTTTGCCAAGAATATGATACATGACATCTTGATTAACTGCATAGCTTTGAGATATTGGCTGTCTTCAGTTTCTTCATCTATGAGCAGAGATTAATGATATCTGTATTGTTAGATATTTGTAAAGAATAGATGGCACTTATAAAACATTTGTCATATAGTATATTTCGAATATATGTTCAATTGCTTTCTTCTTAACCTTCAGAGCACTATTGCAGGGTGTATGTACCTAAAAAACAAGAAAATTCTTATAAAGCAAGAAACAAATAAATACATGATCATATGCACTAACGTAAGAGGAACAAAATAAGGGAAAATTTTCTTGCCTGAAGAGGTCCTTCAATAAAGATTAATGGAGAGAAATGAAGAGGGCATTCCAAGAGTAGAGTGGAATAAAATAAAATGTAAGGGGGAAGTCAAAATGAATAAATTTATAAGATCATTTCATAATACTGCTTTCCCCTTGTGTGGGAGACTAGAGAAAGAGTCCTGTACCAGGTGGGTCCTTAAAAATTACCCACCTTTTTATTGGTGATATTATTAAGACATATCTTTTCCCTCACTTCTACCTGTTACTTTTTCTTCTCCTAGGATTTTTTAGAGAGTTTCGATGATGGAGGGAAGGACCCAAGGAAACTGAGCTTAGAGGTGCTTTGTTTTTCTCCTGTCTTCTGATCTCTTCTCACTGCTTATTCTAATCTTGCTAAGAATGGATATGCCATTATTTTCTATTTATTAAGCATTTATTAAAGGCCAACTATGTGTACAGCACTATATCTGTTGCTGAATAGAGGTGATAGGTAGTGGTGCTGGGATGTGTGTACAGAGATGTATGACAAAGGGTTTCTGCCATTAAGGAGCTGGGTATTCTTCATTTGCCTCCATCTCCAATAATCTCCACTCTTTCCCCCTGCACTTTGTCTCAGGTTGGCCTCTATGACAATGTCAGCTGAGCTCTATTGCCTTCTGACTTCCAGTTGAGTTCAGTCAGTGGGCCATACCAACAAGATGTGAGAGACTAGGAAGTGAGAAAGTTTGGTTCTTGCCCTGCAGGCTTGACAATAAACGATGACTACATTCCTAAAAGCATGCTCTTGTAGGCAGCCTTTTCCTAGAGCTACAGCTAAGCTTTTCCCAAGTTCTGATAACTGTTGCCTCTTTTGCCCATTTAGTTCCAGAGCTGGTAATAACTTATCAGTGTTGCTAGTCCTGGGGTGCTTCATCAATACTTGCTGGTTTCTCTTAGTCCACCCATACCTTTGTAGATAGCCGTTTCACTAAAACTTCTTCAGTTATTCCTTTCAATTATGCCATCTGTGTCTGTCAGGACCCTGACTGATACACCTTCCTATTATAAAGTCAATATGTAAATTGAGAGACATGTAAATATGTAAATTGATATGTATCAATATGTAAATTGATACTAATGTGCTTTCTTTCTAAATGTAAGCTTTGCTGGATTAGTGATATTCTGGTAAATTGTATGTAAATTGATACTAATGTGCTTTCTTTCTAAATGTAAGCTTTGCTGGATTAGTGATATTCTGTTTTTTAAATATATGTTTTAGTACATTTGACTTTTTCATTTAAAATGTTTTTATTAGAGCTATTTGTCTTCTCAGATACTGAAGACAGAATGTACTGTGTAAAAGAGTGGTTTTTTTCCTTCTCTCTCAATCCTGCTCTCTTTCTCTTTCCCTCCCTCTCTTTCTCTTTTTCCTTTATATTTATTTACTTGCTATGTGCAGGAAGACAAGAAAGACAACACCTGAAAGCTAAGCAATGTTTGGACAATATTATAGAACTGGTGTTTTAAGGAAAGACACTAGCACTAAGGCCAGATAATTTCGTGTTCATTTTCTATTAAAAAAATTTTAAATGCTAGTGTTTTTATTTATGCATTATACTTTCTCATGACTTATACTTCTAATCTAAATACCTCACTTTCAATAATTTCTCTGCTCCCTTTCAGTATGTTGACAAATCTTATATATTTTACTTCCCCAATATCTCAAGAATTTTTTTCTTTCCATCCCTATTACATATTCCTTTTAACATCTTATTCAATGATGCCTTTGAAATAGGCAAATAGTTCAAAAACTTCAATGTGTTATGACTTAATTTTTTCTTCATAGCCAGGCTCACTTTGTGAACCCTATTTACAATTTTGGCAGAAACTCATTCTTGTTAATTTAAGGCTAACTCAGTTATGACAAATATTCCCAGATGGACTATCAGACAAGAGCCTCACCCAGGATCTGAGCTCTGCCTACATTGTTTCCTGTCTCATCCTCTGATGTTCAGTCACTGTTTACATGAAGCCATGCTGAACTACTTGCAGTTCCCTAGACAGTGTACCTGATGCTTTTCCTGCCTCTGTTTTCAAACATGTAGTTCCTTCAGCTGAGTGAACCACATTCCCTTTTCTCTCTCTTAGTCATCTTCACTTAAAATATATGAGCAAATATCTATTCTCTTTATATGGCTTCTCTTTCAAAATATTTGATAAGTACTTAGTCCTATGGAAATAAGGTCATTCTCATTCCAATATAAGGAAACTAATGCTTAGAGATATACCAGCATCATCAAATTGATAAATATATGACTTGTGGAGGTAGAATTGAAATTTCTGTTTTTGATTCCAAATTTTGTGTCTTACTATCCACTTACCTGCAAGCTATCTATTTATTCATACAACATACATTTGTGGAATTCCTCACATGTATTAATCACCGAGATACAGAGATGATTTAAAAGTTCTCACAGTTTACTTGAAAAGGTGTGTAAATGGAGAGATGAGTACAAGACCAATTGGAAAAGAGTTAAATGGAAATAGAGTTAGAGGCAGAGAAAATTGTTATCCTGGGGATAGCAATCTTCTCAGAGAGATAACATTTAAGTTAGTCTTTGAATATAAGTAAGACTTTTCCTAAGCAAAATGAAATTCAGGCAGGGATAACTGATACTATATTTAAAATTTTGATATGTTTATTATGAAATTTTTGCATTGATTTAGATTTTTAAAATATTGCATTAAAATATTTGTCTTGATTCCTGAGTTTTTTTGGTGCCTCTTTAAACTTTGTGCTTGAAGTGAGTGGCTTGCTCTCCTCATTCTAGTCTTTTTCCTGTAACAGTCATGAGTTGGAAAAGGTATAACTTTCCCATTGAAAGGTAACAATTTAGCCTTGATAGAGTGATGGTTATGAGTTTACGGCAGTGGTGGGGAGGTGGAGACTATCCAGAGGGAGGGCTAAAGCTAGATTGTGAAGTAGCTAATGTCAGGCTAGATATATTGGTTTTGATTTTTCAAAAGAGTCATTGGAATTATTTATTAAAAATCAAGAATAATAGAATCATATTTGATTTTTTAGACGATCTCTTTACAGAGAACTGAGTGGAGGGGGCAAGACTTACCGCAGCAAGAAACTAAGAGTTGATTTTAACAAGCAAGATAAAAAATTTTGAAAATCTAAATAAAAGAAATAAAGATAGATATTGTTTTATATAAATTGATTTTATATACAATTTTTATATAAAAGTTTCTCTTGCTAATTGTAGAATTAATTTTCTTTTTCAAGGAATACTCGTTGGGACAAGATTTAAAAAATATCATCATCTGATCTCCTATTTTTTTAATATTTTACTTGTGTCTAGTTAAGCTATAAAAGATGGTAAAGTGCAACTTTATATTTCCACCATATAATGCTTTATCTGACGAACATTGCTTTCCAGGAAACCTTAGCTGATTTTGTTAAATATGCCACCACCAAAAAAAAAAAAAAAAAGCAAGTAAATGCAAAAAGCCTGAGTAATTGAAAGTATCTTCCAGTCACTTGAGAATTGCCTCTCATAATACTTTGCAAACTCTTTTCAACCCTAATAAGGAGAAAGCTTCTCCACTAAATAAATGTTCAACTCATTCTACTGTAGTTTTTTTATTTGTTGACTTAGCAACAGCCTTTTACTCTGAAAGTTTTTTTTTAAAAAATTATAGCCTATAAGGACTAAACATTAATTTACCTAGTGAAGTAAGCATCCTTGGAAGACAATTTGTCCAAATATAGGTGGACCAGGGTTATGTCATGTTTCATCAATTAAATTGTGCTAATTTTTTTTTTTTTGAGAAGGGTCTCAGAGGAACTGTACTGAGGAATTAAAATATGAAAATGATAAAGTTCAGCTGCTGATGGCATTTAATGTTCCTGATTACCAGTATGTACCATGTCATCAGCAAGAGTCATAGCTATAAAAGTGTGAAGTTAAAAGGCAGAGAGCAAAGGCTATAGTAAATTTGTCGTGGAAAAATGAGTTACTTTGGTAGGTAATAAATAACTTTATTTTGGTAATGATGCCTGGCTGACTTGGAGAATATCATTTAATAGATTTTTTTGAGTGTGTTCCTAATAAGGTATCTTGGTCATGAACCTTAATGTCAAGTGCCTTATCTTGGAAGTTATTATCTCTTCTTTCAGTGGACAGAAAGAGTCGTTGAGAAGCTCCTCTCAGTTTGGTGAATAGATACTTTTCCAAGCAATTAGGAAAATGAATATGTATCTGCAGCAGATGTTAATTAAGTTTCCGTCATAATTTTTCCTACCCCTCCTCCTCCCTCTTTTGTTTTCTTTTACAATTTTATAGTTTTATGTTTTACATTTAAGTCTATGATCTATTTTGAGTTATTTTTTTGTATAAAGTGTTAAGTATAGGTTAAGATTCTCTCTCTCTCTCTCTTTTTCTTTCTTCTTTTGCATGTGGATATCCAATTGTTCTTGCAGCATTTGTTGAAAAGAAATCCTTTCTCCATTGAATTGTTTTGCACCATTGTCAAATATCAACTACCTATATTTGTGTCTACATCCTCTTGGATTTTTTATTCTGTTCCACTGATATTTGTCTTTTCACTAATATCGACCTTTTTTTTTTTTTATCATTGTAGCTTTATACTAAAGTCTGAAAATATCAAGTACTGTGAGTTCTCCAACTTTGATCTTCCTTTGACTTTGAATTGTTTTGATTATTCTAGTTCTTTTACTTTTCCATATAAATTTTAGAATCAGTTTGTTTATATCTTTTGAAAAGAAGAATCATGTTTCTTCTGAGTTTTGATTTGGACTTCATTAAATTTGCAGATCAATTAGGGGAGAGTTCAGTTTTTCCTTTTATATTCATAGTATATAGAAACATGGATAGCAAAGGATATTGTATCTTTTGACCCTGCTAAACTCAATTATTAGTTTCAGGAGCTTTTTTTTTTTTTAATATACCATGGGATTTTCTACATAGAAAATCATGTTGTCTGTGAATAGAGATGGTTTTATTCCTTCCTTTGCAAACGGAATGCATGCCTTTTACTTTTCATTCTCTTGCTTTATTGCTATGGCTATAATCTATAGGAATATTGAAAAGAAATGGTGAGAGCAGACATTCTTATCTCAATGATAACACATTCATATTTTCCGAATAAGTATTATATTATTTATTGGTAATTTGTAGACTCTCTTTATCAGGTAAAAGAAGTTTATATTTCTACTTTTTAAAGATTTTTTTTATCATAAATTTTGAGTTTTATAGAAGACTATAATGACAGCCTCTCATTTATTATTTATATTAATTTATGTTTCTTTTATCTCAGTCACTTTAGCAAGTAGTTTATCAATTTTATTGATCTTCTCAAAAAAAGTCATTTGGTTCTATAAATGTCCTCTATCGTTTTTCTCTTTTCAATTTTATTACTTTCTGCTCATATCTTTATTAATTTTTTTATTGTTTGCTTTGGATTTAGTTTGCTTTTCTAGTCTCTTAAGGTAGAAATTAAACCTTTCCTTTTTTTCAACATAGATGTTTAATACTCTAGATTTTTCTCTAAGAATTGCTTTGATTGCATCTCATACACTTTAATGTTTTATTTTCATTTTTATTTAGTTCAAAATAATTTCTAATCCAACCTCCCTTTTCAGCCTCATCTTCTAAGACCTCTCATGTACCTTGTGTTCTAGCCATACTTGTATAATTATCTGCTTTTGCTTTTTTGCTTTTATTATTTCCTTTACTGGGAATGCCTTTTTTTCTTCATTCAACCTATCAATCTTCTCCTCAACTGTTGTATTCTCTATGAAGTTTTTCTTGATCACCATGATAGGAAGTGATATCTTTTTCTTTCAGCTTTTAAAATAGATTATGCTTCTCTCATGTCATTTAATAACTACTGCCTTATAGTTCTTTCCAACTGTAACCTCTTTTCCTTGGCCCCAAAGAAGCATTGGTAGCTTTACTCTAGAAAGGGCAAACCATGGTCAGAGGAGACAAATTTTCCAGATTCTTTGATTATGATATTTCTCTGAATGGTTTCTTTCTGTGCTCTGTTACAGGTACCCGATATACCTAGGTCAGTGGAAGTGGTGGAGGCGGCATCTACTGACTGTTCTTTTTCAGGTAACATACACAAGGAATCCTGAAGAATGTTTGAACAGTTTTTCTCCTCAATGCTTCTAGTGATAAAAATCTAGAGCATACACACTGAGCATATTTGTGAAAAGTTATGTGTTACACCCTATAGACTAGCTCAACCCCATGTACCAAATAAGAATCTCTCTATATATTTTTCAATTCTCTTCCTTTTTCTTCCACTATCACTACCTTTCTCTCCAAGACATCATGCTTTGGTCCTTTTAATCCTTCCTTTGTCCAGTTTCAAGTCTTTGCCTTCCTTTCTATTCTGAGTCATAGTTGTTCTCTCAGCAATTAACAAGGTCCTTGCCTTATCTAATGTTTTTCAAATAATATGGATGAAGACTTGGCAATCTGAGTCACTGGTATTCTCATGGTCTGGCTCAAGTCAGGAGGTGAGGAGGGAAGGGCATTGGGACTGCCTTCTACATTGGCTTGCTTTCTTTTCCCTATCTTATTTTTCTGCCTTCCTTGAGTATTTAAAAAAAAGTCAGTCATCTTTCAGTCAGATTATTAAGTTCTTATCAACATCTACCTTATAAAATTCATATGCTCTCTTTTATCTATCTCCCAACTCTATTAATTTAATCTTATCTAATTACCTTTGCCAAATTTCTGTTTCTTTTTCTCTCCCCACTGACTACCGTGAGCAGAGGAAAGGTACTTTATTATATATGATGTATACATATATGCACTAAATTAGAATATTCCTTGAGAGTGTGAGTTAATCGATCTTTTTTTCCATTACTTCCCATGATGCTGGACATTTAGTTTATCTTCAATTAATGCCCAAAATGAATAAAATTAAGACATGGTTAAAATAAGCAAGTAGAATACCTGGAAAAGTTTCAAAATGAAGAAAATGTGATTAGTATTTGCCAATCTGTTGAGGAAAAGAATGCAGGAAGACATCTTATTAAAAATGCAAATTTGGCTCCAAATGCAGAGAATGCATAAAAGAACAATGATATGGTTTTCCATAAAGTTGGTAAGTCTATTTCTATTCACCAAATACATTCTCAATGTAAATAAAAAGTGAGAAAACATCTGAGTCACCCACGTAGATCTATGTCATAGAATTGATATAGTGCTTAATTTATTACCCATTTATAAAAATTAAGGCTTCCAAAAAGACACCTATGATCAAAGTGTTAGATACAAATTTCTTATTCTTAGGTGTAATGCTCTTAGATGAATACAAGTTGAAAATAGTATTGACATATTAAAATGACTTGGAAAATATTACATAAAATAAAAGCTTCTTATGTAGGAAAATGTGCTGAACTATGTTTTTAAGGGTGAATCAGTGTTGGTCCAAGAGGACTTACTAAAGTCACCTTGAGCATTGCCTTGTTTTTTTTTTTAGAAGCCTCTCAGATTAAGACTCTTTAGAGAGATTACAGAGCTGAAAGAAATAAATATAATTCACTTTTTTATACAAGGGAACTTGTATTCCTTCATCGAGGAAAGCAAATCCTTCTCTCCACGCATCCTTGGGTTCTGCCTCTAAGTTTTTTCCATACTGACTTTTTCTTTTGTAAGCTGTGTCAGATTGGGTGGCTTGGCAACTTCACTTTAGGTGTAGTCCTTGTCTGGGGGCTAGTGATGGAATCGATATCAGGTGACTGGTGTCCTGGCTTCCGCTCAGTTAGGAATAGCTATTGTGTATACCAAGATGAAGACTGAAGTTTCATTGGAACTACCCAGATATAGGTATCTGTTTTAATGATAACTGAATAGAGTTCTTTAAAATAAGGCTCTGGAAGAATTGAAGTTGGTTTTAAAGGTGCAAAATAAAGGTATCAATGATGGATATTTGGGTTATTTTCAGTTTATGGCTATTATAAATAACATTGTATAGACATTCATGTATAAATTTTTGTGTAGATAGATACTTTCATATCTCTTAGGTAAAAACCTAAATGGAAATGGAATTTTGGGGTGGAATCATAGGTGTATTTACCTTTTGAAGAAATTGTCAGACTGTTTTACAAAGTTACTACACTATTTTACATTTTGTATTTTTGAATTCATACATTTGTTATTTTGAAAGCTACTCTTCTGGACCTAGCATGGAGATCGTGACTCTTTTTACTTTCACTAGTCCTTTTGAAGTGGAAGTTTCAGATAAGAGTACAATCCCAGTAGAAAACTGAGATAGAACATAGAAACGGTTGTGGGTTTGAAAAAGTTTATTACTAACACAAATAGACTTTCCAAGGAAAGCAAGGCAGGCTCCCAAGCAGGTCTGAAAATAGCTTGAGAGAGCAGGGAAAAAGAGACTGGCTTGGCTTTTATTGTGATTAGGGGATGGGACTTGGGCAAAGTAACAACTCATTGGAGCAGGCTTACATGGCTTGAACTTCCTGCTGAGGCCAAAGGAGAAAGCTTCTTATCAGCTTGCCCACATGTGGGACTGAAGAGGAAGTGAGAGTGGTGAGGTTTGAAAGCTGTTAGCCGTCAGACATCATAATGAAGTCAGACTCTAATTACTACTCACCCCTGACATTTGATAATTGAATTAGGCCATGTTTCATTTAATAGAACTTGAGCTTAAATAAGTCATTATGGTACTCTAAATGAAGTCTTGTTTCCTGAGGTCAGTAAGAAAGGTGAAATCTCTATTAAATCATTTTTACAAGAGTTCAGCATTGTGTATTTTGAGTAAAATTCACTTTCAGTAAAATTTGAAACTCTGAGACGGATAGTATTGTCTTAGTGAGGCCTTATATTGTGGCTTTAGTATGTGAAGAGATGTATAAAATCTTCACCTTTATTTTGAGTATCTATGAAGCAAATGATTCCTAGAGTTCTTCACCCTAAAGAGATAACCTTGAATAAGGAATCGTTGCTGGACTAAATGGACAGACCAGTAACATTGGCTCAAGAGTCTCTAAAAATGTGCAAATGATGCCAGTTTTTGGTGAGGGCAACCAGTGTGTGGAGTTTGGCCAATTGTGCTGACCCTTGAGTCTCATCCATGATTTTGGATATCCTAATAAAAGCAACACATCTCTTGTGAGCATCCATCATATGTTAGTGCTGCTGCTGTCCATCAGATATATAAAATACCTTTGCTGTTCACTCGGTTGTTCTCAAGGGGCTCCCTACGTAGCCAAGGAGTCAGTGAGAGGATTCCTCCAGAACTGTGGCATCTGGCAAAGGACTGAAGATAGGGGAGACCACCCCCTCCTTTAGGTGAGATATGCTAGAAGGTCCAGGTTTGGCTGCATCCTGTGTATATCGTTTCTGTTTAGCAAGGGGGGCTTGGTTGCATTGATGATCTTTCAGAGTACTGTTTTCATAACCCAAGGAACATTAGACAACTGGTAGAGTTACACTCAAGGCATGCAGGAACATTTGTTTCCAAGAGAACCCAGTATGCAGCCAGCAATTGCCCCTCTAATGGCATATAGTGTGTAGCTGAAAAGGGCAAATTTTTTCATCAAATGTCTATGGGCAAGTTATGGCCATCACAGATGGTCCATAGACTCGAACAAGCAGTAGAAGAGGTTGTTAAAGCCTCTACAATAAAGGAATTTCTGGGGAAACACTAAGAAAAATGCTGTTATATTGCAATTCGCCTTTTGTTGTGGGGCGTCCCATTCAAGGTAGGTCAATATGTGAGAAACAGCACAAATGAGCTTAAGAAAATTTAAAAATGAGGAATATGTTGTCTTCAGAATCCAAAAATGTCTAAAAGATGTTGAGCCTCTTTTAATGTTGTGAGTGCTTAGAGGGTCAATAGCTATTTCTTTATAGCATTGGAGATAGAATGGCCCTAGGCTTACTAACAAATTCTCAGGAATTTAACCAAGGTGCCATGACTTTCTACAATGTATGGGTCAATGACAAATCCTTTTTCGTGAGTGTCTTTGTTAGTATTTATATGTCCTGATGAGTTTGTCAAGTGAATCTCCTTGGTGGACGATGTTATCAGTCTGTCATGACTATTGGGAGTTTAGACAAGGCAATTTTTCTGACGGTTAAAGTGAGTCATATGAATTTGCCTTTTATTTTATGTTCAGTATCTCTCCTGAGAGTATAGAGGGTACTTTGTTCAAATTTGGTGCTCTCCCCTGGTATAATTTATTTAAGCTCCAATAGTGATTACGATCACAAAAGTTTTCCAGTTGGTACATTTCAGCAGATGTTAAAGGTAATTTAGATCCTCTGTTGTAGAGATCAAAGCCAATTAGCATCCTTTTATATTTTTGTTGTATAAATTCTTTTAGTTTTGGGTATTTTGGATTTCTAATTGGGCCAAATCATGGACCCCTGTTTCACTTTTTGTTTCCTCTCCTTCTGTATCTAAGGTTTGTGTGTGTATCTCTCTCTCTCTCTCTCTCTCTCTCTCTCTCTTTCTCTGTGTGTGTGCATATATTTGTTGCATATACTTCAGTGGGAGTAGAAAATTTTTTCTCTTTGCTACCCAGTTCATATTTAAAGTTTCTTCCTCTAGACAATGTCCAATCAGGCCATCAGGATTAGGAGCTCCCCTGTGGTAATAATGGTTGCTTTATAGGGTTTAAGGACTCCAGGTATAAGTCTAGTTTGAATTAACACCCTCATCGTGTCATGGGGTGTCATGGGTGTTTCCTCTAAGACCCTGGGGATTGGGAATTTTTGACAATAGAGAAATAGGCAATAGCATCAGCAATGGCATTTTTAGGGTCCTAATGATCCATTTACTTAAGAGTATGACAGCAGTATGCCTCATGGTGATTACTCTTCCTTACATGAGTGACCAACCACAGATGATCTGTACACAATGTAAGTGGGCCTGTATATTCCATGAGGTTTCTATAGAATTAGGGCCAATGCATTTTTGAGACATAAGACCAACGGTCACAGGGTAAGAGTAATTCTCCTGAGCTTAGAGTCAGCCAAAGCTTATACTAGAATTAGACACACGATTTAATCTGAAATACACAGCTAGGTCTGTTCCAAGACTCATGACCCAGGGCCACTTTATGTAGGGCTCCAATCCCATAATGTTAGTTATCAAGACTTCTTACCTTGGTCAGTTAAATCTATGACAGAAGCTCAGTAGGACTCAGCAAATGCACGATAAAGCAGCGCAGCTCAATGTGGAAGCTTGCCACATATGGAAGCAGGCAGCACCATTGCATGCTAGACAGCAGGCAATAGAAACAGTCAGTTGTTTGACCCAGAAAATTCTCTTTATGCCAGTTTGCATCACCACAGGAAAAGAAAAGCTAAATAGTAGTAAATCAAGAGCTCCTTGATTTAGTATGAGATCAGTAAAAATATAAATAATCGTATTACAGTGTGATCAGTCGACTTAGAAGTAGGTTGAAGGCACAAGTGAGTAGGTTCATCTTTTCTAGGAAATAGAAAAAGAGAGAAGAGGCTTCAAAGAGAAGGAAACACTTGAACTAGTTTGGAATGAAGATTAGAAGTTTTCCAAGTAAAATGGAATGGGTGAATTGGTATAACTGAAAGAATCGCATGTGTAAAGATGTGCAACAATGCATTTGAGTAATTCTAATAAAGCTCAGGATAGTTGAAACATAAGGTTTACAGTGGCAGGTAGGTAGAAGCAGATGATGAAGACTTTGCATTCCACTGAAAGAAAATCATGGTAAAGTTTGCATTTAGAAAGAACACTATGCAGCAGTGCATGAATGGCTTGGAGGAAACATTAGAAGCAGGGAGACCCAAGCCTACTGTTAGCCCATGTGATACTTTTATGCAAATTAGAAAAAGGTACACTTTCTCAAGTATTTTATTTATTGGAAAATATATTATTGGTTACCTTATAACACATTATACTGTAAGAAAATTTTTCTAAAAAATATATGCATCTATAATGTTTATAATATACATGGTACTTTTATCAACAATCTCAAGTGTGGTGACTGTGCAAAGCACAAACTGTACAAACATGCAATGGTGGTCTTGGAGAGACCAATTAAATAATAAGCTCAAAGATTCGGATTGGAGATGACAGTCCTACTCAGGTAATAGCAAATACGTATATATGTATGCATCCCTCTGTCTCTCTCTCTCTTTGTCCTCTGTCCCTCTCCTCCATGTATATATATTTACTATTTGCCTCTTGCAACAATCTAAGATGGCATAATCTAAGGGCTTGGTGATCTATGGCTTTATGGTTGCTCAGACTTGAAATTCTAGATGTAAGATTTGAAGACATGGTAGGACCCTTAAGATGGCTCCAATTATTTTTTGGTCTTAGGAAACTGGGTGGATAATTATGTCATTCATTAACATGGGTAACAGAAAAAGAAACAGGATGGTGGTTGGAAGGGCATATTAAGAAATAATGAGTTTAGTTTTAGACATAAGAAACTTGTAGTGTTTGTGGACTTAACTATAGGCAATTAGGTATATTGATCTGTAAGTCAAGAAAAGTGAGTTGAAGCTGTAGATGTGGCAGTCACCGGCAGTTGTAAAAGACATGGGCATGTGTAATGCTTAATTACAGGTAAATTGGATGGCTGAAAGAGCCAAAAGTAAAGATGGCTCCTGGGCCTCCTCCTCTTATTTCTTCTGATATCTTGTAAATCCAAGATTCTTGTATGATTTCATGGAGGGAGGAATTGAGCCTCCTGAATGACTGATATTGGACTGTCACTCATCTATTCCGATGTGTGGGGACTCAGAGGCAGATTATATTCAATTTTAGGAAAATTAAGTAATGTGCCTTTTCTTAAACCTGCTAATTCATGTTCTATACACGGAGGCAACAAAGCTTCCTGTTTGAAGACACTGGCTCTGGAGACCAATGTCCCTGCAACATGAGAAAGTGGCACCCTAAAGTGGGACACGTGACATATAGAGAAGAATCAGGAGAATGAGGATGGCATAATGATAAGGGCACTCCTGATGGGGAGCAGTAGGCGAAGTGATGAGGTACATTAACTCTGAGGTCAGACTGCCTGGATTGGAATGCAGCCTCTGCCTCTTCTTTGCTATGACACAATTAACCTCATTATGTCAATTTCTTAGTGTAGTGTCTAGCACATTAGTTTTCAGTAAATGTGAGTGATATACATTTTACATTAGGAACCTATGTGCTTGCTCCAGATGGCTTTGTCTTTAGCCTGTACTTAAAAATGTAATAATTAGGATTGATTAATTGACGTTTATCTCAATTTATTTACACAAGGATTTGAGGGAGCACAACCATACAATACACATTTAAAGAGATTAGGGTGAAGAGACAAATAAGCTGGGTCATATAAAGCCAAGAAGACTTAGAAACACAAGCTTTAACATCCAACACTATATCCGCAAGTTGGCCATATATTCAGGTGAACAAAGCTAATGGGTGGAGTATACATTTTGGGCTCTTTCTTTCCAGGATAGTTCCTAGGGTCATGCCATTTCTGTACTTACACCCTGCTGCCTTTGCATCTTGGTAACATAGCAGTTTCACTCTTCCTGAGGGAAAATGTTTTTAAAAAGTTCCTTTCCCCTGCCTTTCCAGTTTTGGGTGCAGCTCCTACCATAGGTCCATTCTTACCATCATCCTCTGATTTAGATCTTAATCACTTCTTGGATGTCTCGTGTATTATTTTCCTACCTATTTTTTTCCTATGCTGCTGGGCCTCACCCTATTTCAATCTCTCCAGTACATCTTATTAGATATATCTTCTCCAAACAAAGTTCTAATCATAAATTCTAATCAAAACCTTGGAGTTGCTCCACATTGCATTTCAAATAAAGGATAAATATCTGATATTCAAGCGACCCTCACAATCTAACCTCATTCTTTATTTCCAGGTTTATCTTTCACCACATCCCAATGCCTAGCTTTGTTCTGCTTTCTCCAATGCTTTATTCTTTCCTGGTACCTGCATGTCGAGAGGCGAGTCTTACTCATTGCTGCATGCTGTGCAACACAGGGTGCAGTGCTTTGCTTAAGGGAAAGAGTTCAATTAAAAACTGAAGAGTTTTGCTTCCTGTGAATTCAAAGTCCATGGAGTGCTGCCCTCTTTTGGTTACAACAGCCCCAAATCCAAACCACCAAATAGGGAATGATGCTGAATGACTCATCTTTTCCTTTCAGTTAGAACCCTCATAGAAACAAACAAGGCAGGGTGAAATAATTCCACCCTCTTTTCTCATTTTATCTAGCTTCAAAGATTGTTTGTTTAGAGAGATAGAAAGAAGATAAAATTCTGTATAGAAAACAGAACTCTACTGATTCAAATCATATATTATCTATAAATTCAGAGCTGGAGTAAAGCCAATGATTACTTTGAACACTTCCAGAGCTCCAAGAATCTTCAGGTCTCAAAACAGAATTTTATGTAAAAGCTAGGGGATGAGCAAAGAGCAAGTATTCACTAAAAACCCTGGGATACTGAGGCAAGCAGCAAGGTTGTTTTTTTCACACTGATACTTGGTATTTGGTCAGGCAAAAAATAATGGGCCTGGCATAGAAGATAAAGTGTACTTCCGTAGACCTTACTGGGTTCCCAGGTTGTGACTCCACCTGAGCCAGTCTCGAAGATCCAGCAGAAGTTAGAGGAGAAGGGAGCCCAGGAAGGTTAACGGTCACATTTTTAAAAAAGGATGACAGGATGAGAAATGCACAGGAAAAGGATTCCAAGCTAATGAATGTCTAGGGGTGTTCATTTTAGAGCTATATAGCCAGTCTTTGTTATGAATCACATCGAACCTCACTAGGTATAAAGACAATGAATAGTAAATAGGTATGCAATGTTAATAACAGGAAACCTCAATTAAGTCAGGCCTGAGTTTTATCTCAAATGTCAGTAAAACCAAAGTTCCTTGGATCTAAAAAGGAAAGACATTCCAAAACTGAAACTCAGTGGGTGACAGGATGCTCCACACCTCTTGGAGGAGGTCCGAAAGGTTTGTGGGCTGGTGTCTGATGCAATCTTGGCACGTCTTTGATTAGGAGCTAATGTTAGCAGAAAGATCAGGTGTCAGTCACGACCAGAGCTGTACTCTACTATCTTGAGAAGGTCACCGGATTTCTGCCCCGTCTTTTTTGAAACCTGATCTGGGGACCACAAACAACCACAATGAGTTGGATCACTGCCATGTGCTCTAAATTGGGCTGACAAGGCTGACTCAGTGCCAGGAGTTGACACAGGATGCAGCTTGAAATATTCAGATGGGGAGAGAGGGTCGGGGTTTCTTTTTCATTTTCAATAATGCTGTTTGAGGAGATAATATTGTACATAGACATCAAAGAGTAAATTAAATGAGATTTGTCCTGCATTTGGACAGAGGAAATCCACGAAACTCTGCAACTTTCCTGTGTTAAATTTCGGGTTCATGGAGTACTTCGTTATTTATGCTGGGAGACTGCTGTTCCTTTTCATTGTGGTGGGCCTTCTCTTTCATATTATAAATATAAAATTTATTCAAAGGTCTATAAGAAACAACGGAAAACCTCTCTCATGAGCAAGGATACATACACGTCCATAAATATGATTTCTTTTATTTGTGTGTGAATTTTTCGGCAGCACCTCACTAGAGCTGAACTTTTGCTATATAAATAAAACCATCTGGTGTATCCAGAGAATTCCAGTCTCTAGAGAACAGGATCATAAGCAATCGACCCTCCACAGACCTTTCAGTATTTTAGTTTGAGTAAAGCTTTCCCACAGTACTGCTTTAATTATTTTATCTGTTTTTAATCTTCTAAGGATTTTATAATTTGGTCTCTCTAATTTAATGTCTTTATGTGACTACATAAAGCAAGAGTCTACTCCACCACTTTTTTTTGGTTTAAATTTATCTTTGTGCTTTTTAAAATTTTTATTTATCAAAGTAACATCAGTTAATAACATTAAATAAATTCACCACATTTTACAGTGTGAAGAACAATGCATCCTTTAAGGTATTTTGATGGATGAATCACAAATAGATACTCAGATTAATAGAGAGTTTGGAAGTAGGAAGTATATTATTCAATTTTTCTGGTGGGAAAATGAGACATACAGTGGTAAGTTCAAGGTCCCACATCCCACAACTATTAACTGCTAAACATGGTCCAGATTATGTGAATCCCAGTTGAATACTCATTTTAGTCAACACTGTCTTCAACTTAATGTTTATTTTCTTTGAAGCATAGATAGCAGGCGAGTTTCTTAGTAAAACAAAGAGAATCTAATCTTTGAGCAGTTGACCAAACAAGACCCAGCAGCTGGGAAATTGGTTAAGTCTCGTAAGAATGAAATAGGCGTTCTCCTGATTTTCTTTTTTCTTTAACCTCTCCTGCCCCCTTTAGCAAAAATTGTTTAGTGTTAATTCATTTCTTGGAAGAAGCAAATTTCTAGGAGGCTTCTGAAACTACAATATGTTTGTCTGGAAGACCAAAAGGATTGATTGCAAAAGTTATATCATTCTATGTTGGCCAGAGATTATCTCCATCCACAGAGCTGTGGTAGAATCATATGGAGAGCTTAAAAAACAAAATACTAATGCCTGGGTCCCACACACTGATGGTAGCATTTCATTGGTCTGGATGGGGCTCTCCAAGATAATTCTAAAATGTGCAGGCTGGGTTTGAGAGTCACTATTTGATGCACCTGGACCACATTATTCCACCAGGACAGTAAGCCTATGGATTCCCATCTTTCTCCTAGGGTGGTCTTCTTTGCTTAGAAATAATTTTAAGTGAAGCTAAGAAATTGGATAGCAATATGGGAGAAGACTTGGGAGGGATAGAAAACAGCTGAATGTAATGGAAAGAATCACTAAAAACTGACTCTACTTCTTCCTGAGGTTTGACTAGACCTCCAGTACAGCTTAGGTGATTGGATGTAGGAAACACAGGTCTACAGGGCCTCTTACCTGTGGCTTCTACCAGAGCTTGCTGCGGTTCCTCTGGCATCATTTTTATATGAAATATTGTAGACCAGGCTGAAATATTGTAGACCTTGCCTTTTAAATTTGGATGTATATCAATGCTGTTGTTTTTATGATTTATTTTGGCACATAATGGCATTCATAGCAACTATCTTCGTTGAAATTATTTTTGGATGTGACTTATTAGGCTGCTCTATGCATGCACTGATATTTGCCGAGCTATTTTGTTTGAGAACAGGATGTGCCCTGCATCTTAAGTGCCCACAAAAGAGCCTTCCCTGTCCGGTAAAATATATACTTCAACTAGTACAATTTTAAAATATTTTAATGCTTACAAGTAATAAAAAGAAATTCAAAGAAGCATAAAAATAATTAAAGCTGATGTCTATTTTTTCTTTTGAAATCAAGGTATCACGGGCATAAAACCAATCTTTGCAGTTTGAAAAGAATCTATTCACGAGATTATTTTTTTCCAAAATCATGGGCAAAGTGAACCCCTTCAGCCCAGTTTGTGAATTAATCCAAGTTTTATTTACTGTTAGTATTCTTAGTGGTTTCTTTTTAGAAATAGGTTGTTTTGGGTTTTTGTTTGTTTGTTTGTTTTGTTTTGTTTTTTTACTGTGTAGTTCATGCTTTTCCCAGGCAAGTACCTTGGAGGAGCTTTGGTAAGGCTGCAGGGAACAGGGAAAGGCTAGCCTGCCACCAACTTCCATTAGCTCAAGGGGGTGGGTTGGGAAGAAACAGGAATAGTTTTATCTGTAAGCCCGAGGCCACTCTTTACCTTCTAGGATAGTCCCATCCTGGCTGTAAGACATATCTCAAGGTTTTTTTTATATTATAGCTTTAAAATTATTGGTTACTGTCCAGATACTGTTTTGGAACATGACAGGGAAGTGCTAAGTGAATTTTAAAAAAACCATTTAATGTTTCTTAATATATTCAAATTTACTCAAAAAAATGAAATATAACAGTTTATAAAATTTGGTTCCGTTTGTTATTTCTCCTTCAAAATATCACATCTAAACATCTAAATAGAAAGAGCTGACCTCTTTCTAATGTGAGATGTGAAGATTTTAATGAGATCTGGTTCTGTAGAGGCTTTGGTGTTAAACTAGTTTTCTAACGATTATGTTGTGATAAAAAGAGTAATGGCTCAGGATCAGCCATGTGAATGAATTCTAGTCTCAGCTCTGCCTCTCACTAGCTCTGTGACATGGAACAAATTATCTTGCTCTCTATTCACATGGCAAAAGAAGGTACAGGGACTGCTGTGCCAGTTTTAAATCCTGTGGCGAACTTAAATAAGATTTACATTTCAATGAAGGAATTCTAAAATAAAATTTCATCCACATTTGTTTTCAAGAACTTATCTCTGTGTACAAATGATTTCATTAAACATCTCGTAGAAGAACCACAATTTATTCTCAGGAGTATGTAGGAAACTGTGAAAGAGGTATCAAGGCTGACCCATGGCAACTGCCTCTCTCCCCCAACTCCTTCTTTTTCCTTTTATGAGAAGAATCTACTCCCCTGGCCTGTATATCTTAGAAGTTCAGATACATTATTTTGTCATTCTTAGATACCCTCTGGACATGTGGTTAATTTTTGGATGAGACCTCACACCTCAGAGCAAAATTTTGTACTCAGTGATTACTTCTGTTTTCACAGGCCTTGCCGTGCAGTTAGTTTTTTATCTCCAACAAAACCAGTGCAGTAACATGAGGGCCCCAGCCTGTTTGTCCAGCCATCATTGGCTGCACAGACCTCACTGAGATGGCCACAGCTCAAGATCAACCAATCAACCCCCAACAGAATTCTCTCCCAGATCCTTATTTCTAGTCCTTCCTTTTTTGCTCCACCATATGACCTTTCTTTCTTACTAAATTTTATGGGAAAATAAGGGTTATGTATGGGCTCTATGTAGTTAAAAATAAATTTCTATGTTGAAAACATTGCTTTTGCTAAAATAAGGTCCTGGATTTTACATGAAAAGGGAGTTTCTCCAAGATTCTGTGAAGCATCACCTGACTGAAACTCTTGTCACTAGAAATAGAAATAGCATGTTCTCCTAACAGGCAGGTCTTTTTGAAGGAATATGCTGCGCAATTCTGAATGAAGAAGAATGTGTACGTTTTTGTCCAATGTATTATTATATTTTAAATTCGAGGAAATAACTGTCAAACAAACAAAAAAAAACTTCTGATAATTGATGAAAATGACAAGAAACTATCAAGTGGTTGTTAGAAATTATATTTAAATTTTTTTAAAAACCCCAAAACTCCGCAAAGTAAGCACAGTGAGTACATAGTACATATCCAAATATTTCAGAAAAAGAAAATTATTACTTAGACAGTCAAAAGTTGAAATTGGAAGATGAGAAAATTGCCCTTTTTACTCTTACACAGTATGAGCTTATTCAAATGTTTCAAAAACACATTATGGAGTTTTAGAAAATTGGTAGAGGCATCACAGAAAGATCTGGAGGATTGGACATCTCTATTAGACCCTTTAACTCCTTTTATCTGGAAAAAAACACACAAACTGTCCTCTAGATGGAGCACCAGGCCTTTTCTTTGTAAAGATGCCTTACTTTTGTGAATTTAAGAACTTCATTTGAAACAGAAAATAATGTAAATAACCTTATTGTTAACCTTAACATATATTATCGGGACATCTATTATTTTATGAAGGAACTGTTATATTTCAGACTACATAACTTATCCTCATGTGTGCTGGAGTAAAATGTGTTTAATATTTAAGTTCTCCAAATGATATCCACTGAGTTCTGGAGACTTGGAAATATGCAAGAGCCAGAAAAGTTATAGATATTCTCTAAAGCAGGGGTCCTCAACCCCAGTACCAGTCTGTGGCCTTGGCCTATGAGAAACTGGGCTGCACAGCAGGAGGTGAGCAGCGTAGGGCTAGAGAGTGAAACTTCATCTATGTTTGCAGCCTCTCCCAATGCTAGCATCACTGCCTCAGCTCCACCTCACATCAGCAGGCGTTAGATTCTCATAGGAGCACGAACCTTACTGTGAATTACACATGCAAGGGATTTAGGTTGCACGCTCCTGATAAGAATCTAATGCCTGATGATCTGAGATGGAGCTGAGGTGGTGATGCTAGTGCTAGGATGAGGCTGCAAATACAAATTAACATTAGCAGAGAGGTTTGACTGCACAGAGACCACAATAAATCAATTGAAGACTCATATCGAAACCCTTTCAGTGAGTAGGAAGTGACAAGCTGCATCTAGTGGCAGGCTTTATAGTGGCAAGTGAGTTGATGTACTTCAACTGTACAGCTGCATCTAGTGGCAGGCTTTAGGTCAGAATCTGACACTTATTTTTATCTATACGTGGCCTGCCCATTATTTTATTTACCACTTCTGTCTGTACCTCTTTCCTGCACTGCACACTTGTCTCAGTCACAGTTCTGATAAGCCCACAAGCTAATCCCAGCCAAAATGAGTAGAAAACAAATGCCCCTGGAGAGCTTCTTTTAAAAGGGGAGAAGACCCAATGATGAGACAACAAAAAGAAAGCTGCATTTAAAATAAAATACCAAGAATCCTGCTTAAATTATGGGTTCATTGCAACAGGTGATTCACATTCTCCAAGGCTGCTTTGTATAATATGTGGTGACTGGCTGTCCAACGAAGCCATTCAAAACTGCTTCGTTATATGGAGACCAAGCACCCTGCATTAAAAGACAAGCCTTTGGAGTTTTTCAAAAGAGAAAAGCGTAAACACGAAGAACAGAAGCGATTATTGAAGGCCATCACTTCATCAAATATATCTGCACTGACAGCAACATGCTTAGCGGCTAATCGCATTTTTCTTTTTAATGTAATTTCTTTTGGTGCTCCCTGGAAGTAGACACTCCCTCCCTGTATCTCCTATATCTCAAAGTATAATTTTTAAAAAGGAGTTTGATGTTTATAAAAGTTGCTTTAGGCTATTACAACTAATCTTTGCGATAATGTAGTATATTAGTTATAAGCTGACAAGTCTCATGTTTTAACAATAAAATCTACTAGAAACAGTTAGGCCATTCTTACCTTAATGACATTTTAGGCAGAATTTGCAGCTTGATTCAGCTCAGCAAAGCAGGGGAAAAGAATGCTCCAAAGCCTGGGAGCATGCATATTGACTTTCAAAAGTGAACCAGCAGAGGGCTTTTCTGTGCCTTCTACAAGTATCTTATTATTGACAAACTTATAGCGTGATTGAAAAAAAATTACCTTATAAAATAAAAGCTTAAATGAAAGAGAAATCAATTTCTTAGATATGAGCTAGCTTAAGTAAAAGTAAAAGAGAAAGATTGGTTAGTAGAATAAAATTTTTATGATTTAATTCAATCTAATATTTGACTTGTTAATGTAACATCCTTTTGAAGGTCACCATGTATATTAATCAGGTAGAAGTGCAGGTAAAAATCCCCAGTTTGTGGGATCCACTCAAATTAGATTTTGATATAGACAATGTCAAATCATGGCTCTTTAACTGGGTCACAGTGGTACGGTAGAGCCTTTGCCCGGTGTATCCACTACTGTCTCATGAAAGCCAATGATTAAATTTGCAGGAATTTTATGAGTCAGTTGAAATCACATTGGTAGCTCAAAATTGACCATAGTGGGAGTATTTACACCATGAAATCTGCGAAGGCTGTATATCTGGGCCCTCCTCTTTCCTCTGAGATGGTCTTAAACATTTATCAGCACATCAGTGTATATAACAAAAAGGGGTTTTCTTGAGAATTGTGCCATCTCACACCATTTCATGATTATTTATGCCTGCTCTGTCCAGCCCAGCTAGGTGCACGAAGTCGTTCTTAAAGGTTTGGTTCCAGTCTCTTAAATATTGAGAGCTCAGTAGGGCTCTTTTTTCACTAAGAAGCAAGCTGCCCCTGCTGTTTGGTGTGCAGCAACGTGCATGTGGGTGAGATGGGAGTAGGGGCCTCGGCGTGACTGTGAGCATTGGGCTGCAATTCCTCTCCCCTTACTCACTGCTTATTTTCTCTCTTTTGGTCTTTCACAGGATATAGTATAGTAGTCTCCCTTATCTGTGGTTTCTTTTTTCTTTTTTAAATTAAATTTATTGGAGTGACATTGGTTAATAAAATTATATAGATTTCAAGTGTACAATTCAATAATACATCATGTATATTACATCGTGTATTCACACCCAAAGTCAAATTTCCTTCCATCACCATATATTTGACCCTCTTTACTCTTAGCTACTTCCCCACTCTCCCTTTTTCCTCTGGTAACCACTAAACTGTTGTCCATGTCTATGAGTTTTTGTTTGTCTTGTTTGTTTGTTGCTTTCAATGGTATGTAAATGAAATCATATGGTTCTCAACATTTTCTGTCTGAATTATTTGCTTAGCATCCACAGTTTCAGTTATCCACGGTCAACCAAGGTCTGAAAAATTACAAAAAATAAACAATTCATAAATTTTAAATTGAGTCCCATTCTGCATAGTGTGATGAACTCTCTGCCCTTCTGAACTCTCCCACTGAAAAGGTGAATCATTCTTTTGTCCAGATATCCATTCTGTATATGCTTTCTGCCTGTTAGGCACTTTGGGCTATCAGATCAACTGTCACGGTATTGCAGTGCTTGTGTTCAAGTAACCCTTGTTTTACTTAATAATGACCCAAGAGTGTAGGACTAGTGGTGCTGGCAATTCAGATATGCCATAAAGGAGCTGTAAAGTGCTTCCTTATAAGCGAAAGGTGGGTACAGTACAATAAGATATTTTGAGAGAGACCACATGCACATCTTTTATTACAGTATATTGTTATATCTGTTCTATTAGTTATAGTTGTCACTCTCTTGCTGTGCCTAATTTATAAATTAAACTTTATCATAGGTATGTATATATAGGAAAAAACACAGGATTTGGTATTGTTGGCAGTTTCAGGCTCCACTGGGGGTCTTGGAATGTATCCCCCTTGGATAAATGAAGACTATTGTAACAGTTGTCCCAGGCATGGCAAACTTGTGTCTCAGTTCTGTCTTTTAAAATGCTATCACCTTTCAACTCCACACCTCTCATGGCATCTATCATTGTCAATGTCATAATATTGTTATATATAAATGTAGTGGGGCCTCAGATTTACTAGCATCATGCTCTGATGTGCAATGAACCATTAGGTTCTTATTTTTTTTCTGTAGCTATCCTTATGACCACCATCCACTGCTCTATTTGGATGGCTTAGGTAAATGTCTTTCAGCATTTCAGTCCCTTTCGCACTGACCTCTAGGTGTGTGGGTGGAGAGTGGCTCACTCATCCTTGTCTGTTTTTGAGAGACTGGCTTTTAGTTCTGTACAGTGTTCTTGGAGGAGTACCGGTCTCTAGCCAGTGGCTGGTCTGGGCTTCTTCTCGACCTTGGCTATTTGAATTGTCTTATCCCTACTGTCTGCTGCTGTCTGCAACTGCTGATGGAAGCCTCTGTAACCCCTGCTTT
The DNA here is from genome assembly GCF_000151845.1 of Pteropus vampyrus. Classification (NCBI taxonomy): domain Eukaryota; kingdom Metazoa; phylum Chordata; class Mammalia; order Chiroptera; family Pteropodidae; genus Pteropus; species Pteropus vampyrus. The sequence continues at coordinate 13,106,688 of NW_011888790.1, forward strand.
GTTCTTCTGGTTATTTTCTCTGATGATTCCGGGCTCTACTTTAGCACTCACTGGCTTTGTGTAACTGAAATCTGTCTGTGAATCCCTTGCCACATAGTCCAACCTGCAGACTTCTGCTACCAAGATGCTTCTTTCTTAAGACAGCAACCCTCTTGTAAACTTGAAGCCAGACTCAACTTCCTTCTCCAGCAGTCCCATGGAGACATGTGGTTTCATCTGTCAACTGGCATCTGAAGGCTGCCCCAGAGAGCTGAACAAGGTCCCTGCCTGTGCTTTTCCACACTTTGCTCCTACCTTTAGCATACCCTTTGTGGAGCCACCTTTTTCCTACTTCTGATTCTTTCTCTTTCCCACAGTCAACTCTTGCTGGGAATGACAGGCGTTAACTCCTTCTTCCTCTTATTTCATTGGGAATGCCATCATATAAAACTCCAAGATCCAGTCCTTCAGTCCTGCCTCTTATTATGTAAATAGGGGAAAAAAATCACCTTTCTTGGAAAAAAACTTCACTTTTAAATTTATTGTCTTTTTGAAGACAAAAATCTTACTTTATATGTTTGAAGTCGAGTATTATATTTTTCTTTTTCTTCTTTTTTTCTGGCTGAAATAGTCTGAATCCTCAAGGCAGATGCTAACCTCATTCTGACTTGAGGGAAGGTCATATACATGAAATTGCAAAAGAATAAAACATATTAATATATTTAAAACATTATCTTCGTTACATATACTTAACTTCTCTCATCTTCTGAGTTATAAGCTCCTCAAAAGAAGGATCTCCTACTGCTCAAGAACTATTCTCCTTTGGGCGTCCTCTTATGTCTGTGTTTTCAATATCCTCCTCTTCATAGTATCCTTCCTATTAGCTTTTAAGGAAGTACCTGTGTCCCTTTAAATAAACAAAACAACTCTCCATAGACTTTAGACATGTGCAAACGCGCTCTTTCTCCAGTGTTTCTTCTCTCAATAAGTAACATCACCATCCACTTAATCATGCCAGGTAACATTATCTTTTATGTCTTCTTTGCTCACATGCCTCATGTCTGATTAACTAGTAAATTCTGTTACTCTTTTTACAAAACGTTTCTTGAATTTGTTTCTTTTCTCAACTCCCTCATCTTCCATCATAGTCCAAATTATTATATCTCTTAACTGGACTATAATGGTCTCCTTTGGCTGTTTTCCTGCCTCTACCTTTGTTCTCCTTGAACATAGAGTGATCTTAAAATAAACAAACAAATAGATAAGTAAAATACATATACTTTATAATATGCATACATTATATATATATATAAGTTAATATATGTATACATTTATGTATACACATAATATGTACGTATTTAAACATACACACATATAAAATCCTGTTTATGGTACTACTTTGCTTCAAACTCTCCACTAGCTTTTATTTTTCTTTGGGTGAAGTCTAAAATTCTTACGATAGCCTAAAGCACTTAAATGACCTCACTTTGCTGCTCTCTCATCCCAGCCTTGTGCCATTCCCTTCTTAGCTCACTCTGCTCTATTACTAAGCCCTTTATTTCTTCAAATTTACCAAGCTCCGTCCTTTTTAAAGCATGTACATAACCTGTTTTCTCTGCTTGGTAAAATCTCAGTTCTCTCTGGCTAACTCTAGTTATCATATAAAAGCAAGTTTCTCTTAGAAGTCCTCCCTGACACTTCCCTCTCCTATGAGACTCTCTCAGGGCATCTTGTACTTTCTTTAAGGGCATATATCATAATTGTAATTAAATAATTAGTTTTATAAGTATTTTTAATGCCTTTTACCTTACTAGATTGTAATCTTTGAGGAGAGAAGCTAATATATTCATTTTTTCTATTTCTTCTTTATATGTTTTACCTTCATACCACCTAATATAGTGTTTTACCCACAGTAAGTGTCCTAGAACTTATATTAATAATTATTTAGAATTTTAATTATCCCTTAATTTTTTTCCCTTTCTCTGCTTCTGGAGATTTTTGTCTTCTCATCAATATGAAAAGGAGGTGTGTGTGTGTGTGTGTGTGTGTGTGTGTGTGTGTGTGTGTGTGTGTGTGTGATAGAGATAGAGAGATGTGTGTGTGATAGAGATAGAGAGAAAGAGAGAGAGAGAGAAAGAGAGAGAGAGATTTGTGTGAGGATGAAAGCAATCAAACTCAAACCAGGAGTCAGCCAGATATTAATTCTGAATTTAACTTCCTGTAGCATATTGCTATCAGGGAGCTTTTAAAAAACGGCAACTGGAACTTCTAATGGAGCTCAGTTGCCTCCAGGAGCAAGTCCATACTATTTAGTAGAGAACATAAAGCTTTCCTTGATTGGAACTTTGTCTCCTTTCCAGCCTCATTTCTCATCACATGGCACTTGCCCTCCAATCCTGGCTGCTAAGCTCTATAAACATATCAGGAGAAGGAGATGATCATCTACATCATTATTACCATTACTACTAACAATATTTATTAAGCATTAGTCTCTATCCAGTGCTGCTTGAAGGCCTGTGGGGACATAAAAAGACATATAAGTTAGGATCACAGCTCTCAATCACCTATTAATCTAGTAGAAGTGAAAGGTATACTCATAAAAGATGAATAGCAATATAAAGTAAATAATAAGTGCCAAATAATAGTTGAGAGCGGGAGTGCAATTCCCTGAGATGTGAGTAAGTGCTCTGCTTTAGTTTTATATTTTCACAGATAAATGTCACTCTTGGGAAATAAGGAAGAATAGGGAGGAGATACTTAATATTCCACCTTTCTCTATGAAGGCATGTCTTGTGATTTATCCATTGCTTTGTGTAGTCCTTCTCTATCATCTTCAAAACTATGGTAATTGCAGCCTAAATCCAGAATACAAAAGAATGGACATTTGTCAATGACCAAGAGCCCTCATCCAAGTCTCCTTTGGCCCTTGACTCACTAACTCTACGAACAAACATATTAGCTTGATCTATGGAGGGCAAAACTTGGATTTGTCTACACTGAAGGGGTAGCCTGGTCCACTGGATGAGACCATGCAGTAAAATATCAAACAAGAAGAGGCTTTGAAAACTCTATTTCCCTTGTGGTCTTATAGCAGAGGCATATATTAATTTATTCAATTTACAAATATTTTTGAGACAATGAGGAAATGAAGAGATTAAAATGCATCCCATGCCCTCAAGAACCCACAGCAGATGAGAAAGACCCATAAAGAAATAAATACATAATACATTGTGCTGAGAGCAATGGCAGTGGTATGAATGATACATCACATAGAAGGCTGAGCACCTTGATATAGGAGAAAAGGCTATACAGAAGGGGTGATGTTTAAATTTAATCTTAGAAGATGCACAAGAATTTGCTTTGCTTACCAGAAAAGAGTGAGTATTAGTTCTCCTCTGTCTATAGAGATGCTATACTCCTGTGACTTCTCCCATCTATTTTCCAAGAAATAGTAGTCTTTGGCATAATTTGTGAGAGGAAGTTGAACTAGATGATTTCCTCTAGGCCTGGTGAGAGATTGCCCTGAAGAGAAAGCCCACTCAAGTGTCAGCCAGGAAAGGGTCACACCACCACCCCTAACTGCTCCATCTGCTGAAGCGCTGAGCTTACGGACTCTTTAAGTGGTTAATGCTACAATAATGTTGTGTATAACTAACAACCCCAATTATTTATTTATTTATTTATCAGGCGAGGCAACCCTTGATTGACCTCACAGATTGCAAGGACCGTGTCCGCTTACAATCTCTTATTTTTTATTTTTTACGCCTATAGCACCTGGTCTTCTTAGGTGGTCTCCCATCCAAGTAATAACCAGGCCCAACCCTGCTTAGCTTCCGAGATCAGATGGGATTGGGCTTGTTCAGGGTGGCGTGACCGTAGACAACAACTCCAATTCTCAATGGTATACCACACATCTATTTTTCTGGCCCATGTGAGTCAGGTCTTTGAGGTTGTTTTAGGCCGGAGTTTTCTCCATATGTTTTCTCATCCTCCTTGGACTAGCAGCTACCCAGGATATATTATTCTTCAGGTGGTTAGCAGAAGTTCAAAAGAACAACCTAAAGCTCTGAAGCACATTTAAAGCCTCTTCTAGAGTTGTATTTCTTAACAATACATTGGAAAGAAAAAGTTATGTGACTGATTCAAACATCAATGGGAAGGTGAAATATCCTTGTACTTCAGTGGGAGACACTACAAAAGCACACAGAAAAGAGAAGACATATAATTCTATAACTAGGAGAATATGAATGAAGAACTGGGAACAATAATCTAATCCAGTGGTCCCCAACCTTTTTGGTAACAGGGACCACAGCTCCTATGAGAATCTAATGCCTGATGATCTGAGGTGGAGCTGAGGCAGTGATGCTAGTGCTGGCGAGCAGCTGCAAATAAAGATGAAGTTTCACTCACTTGCCTGCCTCTCACATCCTTCTGTGCGGCCTAGTTCCCAACAGGCCACGGACCAGTACCAGTCTGCAGCTCAGGGGTTGGGAACCCCGATCTAATCCACCTAAGAGTGTACCTGACTGCTGTTGTCTGCCTACTATCACCTGATTCTTAAATGAAAGTCTTCAACCTCAAGCACTCAGTGCCAAAAAGGTCTCTCAAATCCCCAGTTGTGTCACAACTTCCCTGTGTCATTGAAGTTGTCTTACTCCCATTAATGGAGAACTGTAATAGAAGTCTAACTTACAGGTTCTCCTGGATCTGACTACTGGGTAGCAGAAGAGTGAGCTGGACTCAACACAGTACTTGAAATTGCTTCATGGTGCCTCATTTCTGTTCCACTTGCAGTGATCACTCACAACTTTCACCTTCTCTCTTATCTAATACCTTTCGAGAAGATTTTTATGGGCAAATGTAACATCTTTTAGTATATGTACATCCCAGTTCTTCAGTTTTCTTATGTCTAAATGGATGATTTGGGGATCTTGGAGTAGTAGACCCCATCTTATGGTACGCCTTAGTGGAAAGCTATTGTCCCAAAATCTGCAGTTGGCAAGCTGGAGACCCCATGGTATGTTTCTTGTCCAAGTCCCAGTCCAAAAGAAGGAAAAGATTGATGCTTCAGTTCAAAGAAGGTCACGCAGGCATGGTGAATTCTTCCTTAATCATCTATTTGTTCTCCTCAGTCCTTCAATGAATTGGTTGAGGCCTGCACATATCAGGGAGGGCAATCTACTTTACTCAGCCTACCAATCCAAATTTTAATCTCATCCAGAAACACCTTCACAGATACACTCAGAACGATATTCAACCAAATGTCTTAGTATCCTGTGGTCCTGTGAAGTTGACACAAAAACCAACTCTCACAGTCATCCTCCTTCTTCTTAGTTCCTCTGTCTCAGTTATGCATCATTGCATGTGAAGGAATAAAATCCTAGTCGAGTTAAATCAGGTAAAAAGAAAGTTATTGGATAGATGTAGTCATGGAAACCCGAATGTAGTGAAGTGTTTTCTTTATCACTTTGCTTCCTTCTGAACATCTGCTCCATTCTCCTACTTCTCTTGCAGAATAGCTCTCTTTGCTTGCTTAACAACATGCACGTGACTGAAAAGTAGCTGCCATCTCTAATTTCGTGTGACCACAAAGCTCCATGGCTCACCACCTATGACTATGTGTGACTTTTATCTCTGACTTATATTTCAGTACCTGAGAAATTGAGTTGGATCGGTTGTAGGACCACCATGTATTATTTTGCTCAATGTCAAGTGCCTGTCCATGGTGTCCAGAAAATGTAAGCTCATCAGCTTCCTATTGCTGCTGTAATATATTACCACAAACTCAGTGGCTTAAAACAACAGAAATTTATTGTCTTATAATTCTGAAGATCAGAAGTCTGAAATGAGTTTCACTATATTAAAATCGGGAGGTTGGCATGACAGCATTCCTTCTGGAGGCTCTAGGAGAGAATTCACTCCATTGCCTTTTCTAGCTTCTAGAATTTCTTGCAATTTTTGGATTGTGGCTGCTTCTTTTATCTTCAAATCTCTCTTTCACTCTAACACTTCTGACTCTTTTCACTGATAAGGACTCTTCTGATTACATTGGTCCCACAAAAAAATTAAGTTAAAGGAACTGTTAACTTAATTACACCTGTAAGTCTCTTTTGCCATGTAAGGCAAAATTCACAGGTTCTGGGAATTCTGACGTGGTTGTCTTTGGGGAGCCATAATTCAGCTTATGAGAGCAAGAGTTGTAAAGATGTGTTGCCAGTGGAACAGACACTCTGTCGCCTCTTTTAGGAACTCTGGGAGGAATTTCTCTGCATAAGAAGTGTGGAAAGAGTGGACAATGTAAAACATACCAACTTCGTCTTCCCAGACAAGGACCTGCACTTAATTTTTCCAGCCTCTGCTTCTTTTTCTTCTAATGAGATCTGTCAGTCCTCCTGTATTTGTGATTGACTTGCTTTTTTTTCTTACTAGAAATAACTCATTTGATATTAACTTCCACCAAAGCTAGATCTTCTATTACAATACAAATGCCTAATACCCTTAAACTCATGGATCAGAAAACACGGGATGTAGTGGAAGTGGGCTTGGGAATTTGTGCTACTATATACTCCCTATGTAATTCTTGCATACACCAAAGTTTGAAAACCACCACTGTATTCTAAGGTAAAGCTGATAAACTTATCTTGTTAGAAGAGAAGCCTGAAGAAAACCTTCCAAGGAAACCAGTATGTTTTCACTGCAGCTTTTAGACTATAATGATAACAATTTTCCATGTAACTGAATAAGACGCTAACTCTTGGTGTTACATAAAGTCATCTTACCATATATTTAGAGATTTGAGGGTTTTAAAAAATATTTTAAATAATTTGATTCAAATGTGATATATTTTGATATGCTTTCTTTATAAATTCATAGTTTTGAATAATTGGGTAAAATTAATAGAAGAGTTAAATTAGATAAGTATTTACCTGTGAATCATAGATGGCTCCATATCACAAATTTGTAATTCAGCTGAGAGAGTGTGGGTCCCAAGCCTGACTGGTCCCAGGTCTGGCTGTGATCCAGGCTCGTGGCTAGGAATAGGACCCTGGATTTAGAATATTACATTAGTGTAGTAGGGCGCCTGAGCCCATCTCATGTAAGCATGATTCAGCTTATTGTATCACATACATGTGGCAGAATGCCACTATTGTACTCTGATGTACGTGGAGCTCATGCGGTCTCCTAACGAAGCAGAAGCACGTTCCCCGCAATGGAACTGCACTCCCTGAAAAAGAAGCACGCTCCCTGCAATAAAGTTGGTGCCTGCTGTTTCATTCTCATGTCAGGCCCTTGTGCATTTTTCCAGCTGGGTGTCTCACCACTGAGACCTTCCATTCTGGATCAGTTCGGTGCTGACAGAGTAAATTGCAAAAATATAAAGTAGTACCTAGAAAATAAGAACATACAATTTTTGATAGTTGGTGGTTCTGTTTTTGGCAATATGGCAGATTAGACAACCTAAAAATGTGCCATCTATGAAATACTTGGACATACTGAATAAAATAAAATAGTCACCTATTTAAGTGGTTAAATGAGTTCATAAGGACGTAAGGGATATCATCAGAAGCCAAAAACAAAGCAGAAACTAGACTTGGCCTTCGATCCCTTTGTGCTTGTGGTTTGAATTTATACTCTGTAGTCTGGGAACCCTCAACCTGAGAAATTAACACAAAATTCCTCAGAGCAACTGGCAGAAGTCAATGCAAAATCTTTTTTTGGAGCAGTATATCCTTCAACCCTGGCAGTAAAGAATTCCCATGGAAAATATCCTACTAGACATGAATCCAAAAATCAAAATTACAAAATCCATGAGTAATTCACCCTAAATGCAAGAAGCAAACACAACAAACAACAGGGTTAGAAATCTCCTCCTCCTGAAAAATTTGAATAATATTATTCCTTATCAACTCTAAAATAAGTACACATAAAATAATCGAAGATATGAAATGAAATTGAAAACATGAGAAACCAGCTTCATATTGTTATATAAATATAGTGCACTATGCAGTATAAATGCGCAATGCTCTAGTACTTGAGAGGACGAAGAGAACTGCAGTAAACATTGGTATTATATGTTGAACCTGATGCTAAAATATTGATGAGAGGAAACTTAAGTTGTAGAACATTACTTCTTTCAAAATACCAGTTAGATACTGCAAATCAATGGCATCACAACGACTGAAAAATGAATGTCTCTATAAAACATAACAACATTAATCTCTGAGGATGAGCTTTAAATTGAAATCAACACAGATATCACTTATGACATATAATTATGTCTTTATTCAAAAAAAAGATAGATGTCATTTGTAAATTAAATTATATAAAACAACTGAGAAGTTGCCAAGCAACACACTTCCTGAAAGCATAAATAGACCACTGCAAAACTATCTTATAATAAGGCAGTTAAATTCATCATGATTAAAATCATGCCAAAGATATGGGATTCTTTTTGCTTGCTCAGAGATAACATAAATTCTGGATAAACTCACTGAAGGTGAAATGTGTTCTGTTTAGTAAAGCAAGTGAGGAATAATCGCATTTCACTAGTAGAATGTGATATGATGGGAATCAAATGTTACTTGCTATTTGATCTCAATTAATGAAAAATGAGTGTTATACAAATCACCAAAAAAAAAAAGAATTTTCCCAAAGATGATGGACTTCACTAAAAATACCCTCCTCATCGATGTATAAACTATAAGGCCAACATTTTCCCATTTTTGCCAACTGTTTTTAATGTGGTGTGCTGAGGCCAATAGGCTGTCAGGTGTCAACTTTCTAAAGATCATATTCCATGTGGGAAAATGTGCAGTGCTCTTGTAGCAGAAAGGGAACTGTTTACTCACTGCATTATGTGGTCACTTCAGACTTTTTATGAACTTAGTATCTCTTCATAAGCTGGTGGCTGACTCACTTTTTGCCAAAGTTCCTTTGTCAGGGTAGAATGAAATATAAAAGCTGCCAACTAAATTTTGACAGTAATAACTAAATGTAGCACAGTCATACATTCCTTTTTTGTGGCTCTGGATCTAATCTTTCATCTAAACTCTCTGTTCTATTGTAGCTATTCATGGAAGTCTATTTTGCCTATTTTTAAGCAGCTTGCCATTTAATGTAATGAGTTTATAATGTAGTTAGTTGAAAAAGGACTTAGGATTTCTGTTATCGTTTTCTTTGCATTACTCATTCTCTTTGACTAATCTCCTACCTACTATAAACTTGGGTGTAGGAGAAATAGATAGATAGCATACACTAAACCTCTATCTATGAAAGAATGGTCACTCTGAGAATTCCTGCTATAATTTCTACTATTTTCTTTTCCAGACAAAACAAATTATAGTTTTTTAATGCACATAGTTCAAAAGAGAAAAACAATAATAAAAATGCCAGATGACACAGCCTTGGAATTTCAACCATAACTGGTGAAAATGGCTGTAAAGATTTTGAATCAAAAGTTTAAAGATATTGTATAAAATTTGAGATAAAAAGTTTAGTTATTACATCTGAATTAAGTATACAACATATCAAGGTTTATAGTAGAAGTAAATACTTTTTACATGGCTTTAATCTTTAGAAATAATTATGAGTATTATCAAAATATTTTTGTAAACCATGAAATTTAACTTTGGTTTCCTTTTGGGATTTTTCCATATGGGTGTCACTTGTGAAAAATTTTAAGTTAAAAAACAAACAAACAGTCAAGCAGCTACCAGAGTGGGAAAAAATAAACCTAAAGTATGATTTATAGATTCTTCATATTTTAGGTTGACTTATATGGGAAACTATGAAGCCAAGATAAGCTGTTGTAAATTAAGGAGGGTACTTAATAATGTATATTAGTTATATACATTTCCACCATTTCCAGAGAGTCAGTGAGCATTCTGCATAAACAAAATTGCTGCCCTTAATTTTAAAATTTCTTTGGAGGAAAATTATTGTTCTCTAAACAAATTTCAAGCTTAACTTTTTAATTTATTCAGTAGTCACAACTTCTTAAGTATCTAGAATATTTTCTAGTTTTTGATTATAGTTGGGTGGATACATATTTTTACATTAATATTTAGGATGTGACTATAGATAACTAAGCCTATCTATTTAGAATTATGTTGATTTATTGTGTAATTAGTTAAAGGTTAATTGTCTAATTAGTTTAAGAGTAATGACTAATAACCTTTCAATAAATAAGTATTTATTAAACACATACTATACCTAAATTATTTAAACTTATCCATCAGAATTTTAAAATGAGCGTACATGTGCAAGTATGTGTGTGGGTAAGCACATAGCTACTTACAATTTTAGTGAAGTTTCTGTGTGTCTTCATACTAAAACATGCATTTGTAGGCAAACATCTTCTCTTGGCTCATGGAATTAGTAATCATTTAGGCAACAGAAAGTGATTAAAATCATGTAGAGCAAGAGAAAATGATCGTTGAATTTGGGACACAGACAAGAAAATGTTTGTGTAGTTAATACTGGACATGCAATAATTAGAATGTCAAGGACACTTCACAGAAAAGACTCGAGTCATTGCAGAAGAGGTGTCTCAGTATAAGAACTTGTGTGTCTCAGTATAAGAACTTGTGTGCTTTTTTGTCTCATAAGGTAATTCCTGTGTAACTAGACATTCCTTAATATTGTGCCCCAATTTATTAAATGAGTTTGATAATAGTGCAGATAACTCATGGGATCTGCTATAGGAAATATGCATCCATTATATAAGCATGGCTTTCCTTCATCTATGGGGCTTAGATCATCTCTATGGGATTCATTATAAAATATTCAAGCTGTTCTTTGATGCCAACCTAGGTAGTCAATCTCTTCCAGAGAAGAATGTTCTTACTGCTGGAATATGAAGTCCTCTTTTGTTTTCTAATTGAGTACTTGTCATAATGAGTGAAAAATGGGGTGCAAAGGGAAGGTTTTCAGGGCCAGGTGAGTTACTTTATTTTCTTCCTAAAGTCAAATATTAGAATATCTTCTTTATGTGTTATTTTCTACCTTTGTTGAAGAATGTTTAACAGAAATATCTGTGGGCACATGAATATATCAACTTAAACTATACTGTAATAAGACCTGAGTCAAAAATATATGCACATAATTTTAGTTTACTTTTCATTCTTAAAGCAAAATTTATAAGAACATTTAGACATTCTAAGACCAATTAATAGGATTTTACTTCACCTTTTCCAAAGGACAGCAATTATTTTTGAATAAAACACAGAGAATAGATGGACAATTAGGAATAATGATCTCTTATGACATCAAGTGATAACAGATTTTTTTTTTTTTGATACTGCTGTCTTCAGAAGTTATAAAAGGCTGATATAGACTAAAAAGGCATATGCTGTGCAAGAGCTGAGTAGGGTGTAATTAATACGGGCTCAGGTAAGAAGCTGCCATGCATTACTAATGAGAGACTCAGCCAAAGGGTTGCCTGCAAGTTCTAAAGCTTCGGATGCTGTATGTAGTTAGAAAGACAGGAATTCCTTTATGAATTATTTTATTACAAAGTTATATTTGTAAGAATCTGAGCACTGCACAAATACACATCCTTCTAAGATGCCATCATAGTAAAGACCAACAATTTGGTTACATTTCAGGGAGAAATTCTACACTGAAATGAACATTGTGAGAAAACTCAATTTAATGATACCTTGGAGTATATTCTTGCTTCAAATACTGCTGTTTTCATTACAAGGTAAGAATTCATATGCAGTCTTTACCTTATTTTATTGTATTTTAGTGTCTCTTGCAACTGATAGGAAGTTTCCCCTTATACTGTAAAGCACTTTGAAATCACTAGAATGGATATATATTGTATGACAGCCAGATTATCTTTTTGAAAATTCTTAATAATGTAGATAATTTGGGACTTTCAGCTTTTTTAAGTCTATTTTTAAATGTTAAAATTATGCTTTTATTATGATATTCAACTGTACTGAAAAAAGCTCTGATGCTAATTTTTTCTCTTCTAAAAGATGATTTCAAATAGTTGTCTGTGTAAACATATGACATTTTATAATAAATAAATTGAGAAATTGACTACTTAAACTTTCTTCATGCCAGTAACCCAAGGAATGGTTAAAAGATATTTTTAAGAAGTACTTTAACATTTGGTGCTAGGAATTGATTTTCAATTATTTGTGTGTAACAATTTTATTTATAAAATTATTTTTATAAGACAGTTTTATGGAGAAAACATTTATTTACATTTACTTGTTAGTTTCTAATCTATGAAAAGGGCTGATATTTTGGAGGTTATAGCAAAAGAGAGAAATTACTGAGGTATAAAAGACTAGAGAGGTCATAGACACTATCTTTTAATCCTAGTAGTGATTGAAACTCTAAGGAGTTTGTAATAGAGAGTTGAGAGCTGGAGTGGGCTGTGGAGATAAACACCATTATTTTGTGATGTGTATGGTAACTTGCTTAAATTTAGCATTTGCTAAGTGGTAAGACCAAGATTAAAACTGGATCTCTGACTCTAAGTTTAGTGCTCGTTCTACTGTAATATGTCTCTGTGTAAATCTAGGTACACTGCTCCTTCTTTCTGGATTACCAGTTACTCTGATATCTCACAGGGAATTTGCCAGTTAAAATTCTTGAGAAAATGCAAAATAACTAACAGCAAAACTCAGTCTAAGTTTTAGAATTTAGGTTAAAATTTAGGTTAAAATAATCTGTTTAATAATCAGAACATGTGACCAAGATGTTTGTATAATTTTTTTTATTCTTACATATATTTATCTTTGACAGGATATATTTGTGCATCATCCATCTTGACGGAAACATCAAAGTAAGAATTTCTTGTTTTTATGTCCTCTAAAACATAAATATGACATTGAGTAAATTTCAGCAGATAACTATATCTGTTTGTAAAAAAATAAAATAAAATATTTTACAAAATAAGGGCATGATATGTAGTTCTTTAAAAAGTTTCCACAAATTAATTATCAGGCATTCAGTTCCTTACTTATGAGCCAAAAATATTTCCTTTTATTTTAATTATAAGAGTTCTTGGTGATGTCCAAAGACTGTAGATACTAAAGGGATATTACTTTCACTTTCAGTAATTTACCCTTTTATATTGTTATTATCAATGTACACTGCTAATTACAAATGTGCTGTATTTTAACACAGACTAAAACAATTTTTAATAACAAAACAAATAAAATTATTCTAGCAATAAATAATGAAAATCATTTTAGGACTAATGAAAAAGAGAATTCTATTCACCATTTGATTTTGATAAATCAAAGTATAATGTGCTTACATTAATATTAATCTTCCCTTTATAACATGGAAAAGGGGTGAATTAAATATTATGTTTGCCAAACATGGAATGTACTCTTGGCTAATACTCACCTCACTAGTTTTATGATGTGGAGAAAAAAATGCTTGCTGGTGCTACAATATTACACTATTTTGTTTATTTTCTCTATCTCAAAGTTCCTTCCTACAATTCAGTTTACATCAGAGACTGGAGAGATTTGAGGACACTCCCAAATTTTGTAAAATGAGACGGCACCACCACCCAAATCTAACCCCTCCAAAAGGGGGAGGGGGACCTTTTAAATGTTAAACCAAGAAAGACCTCTTTGACAAAGTGATGGAAAGCTGGAGGAAAACACCAGCTCTCTCTTGGGAAAGGCTTGTTCAGGTTGCCTTGGGGCCTTTGACTATACAAGTTCTTTTTGTTTTCTTCCAGAAAGGGATTTAATGGAAATCGACAGAAAAGAGCTCTTTTAGCAGCACAGGTAGGTTATGCCTCAGATGGAGAGAGAGGCAGAGAAATAATACATTCTTTTCGGGACTCTGCTGTCACTTCAACAAAGAGACCTTTGTGGAAGGGAATGAAATACTAAAAACAAGACAGGAAAGAGGAGGAAGAGGCAAAGTAACTTCTCTACTGCTTTTCTACAATCTTCAAATTCATGTTTAGTTTACATTTACTTGTTTATTGTCAGCTTCATGCTTTTAAGCTATTCACCTCAGTTTCCTACAGATAGGCTCACATCATTTGTAGGCGATTTAATCCATCTACTTGCTAGAAAATTTTTGTGGGTTCAGAAATTAAGCACAATTTCAGTTACGACAATGACAACAGAACAAACACAAATGAATGGGGCAGAGAAAGGTGTAAACGATCTGAGTTAAAAACTGCAAAAGAGCATCAGGGGTGTTCCGACAAACAGCTTTCATATTGTTTGATAAATCTAAATTACAGCTACTTCCGGAAAGGTACTTTTTTTTTTTTTTTTTTTTTTTGAGTGGTAGGGTAGCCCTGAGCTTGAGGAGGTCTTTTTGCCTGGGTCCCTTTATATAAGGATATTGGACAACATAATTGCAATATCTCCAAACTGGTTAGAATGTCTAAATGGATAGGTTTAAGAAGTATTTCTCTACAAAAGATAGATGGTAAAATAGAGAATCCTAATTTAAAGGCATTTCTTTGGAAAGTAATATATTTGAGTATTTATATAGCAAACAGAATATATACTTAAGGAGGCCGTTGTCAAATGCTGAAATGCAGTTAATTTCTGCTAGATTTTTTTTTTGTAAATGTCTGAATTTTTATGTGTTTTAATGTTAATTAAAGAGAATGGAACACATTTGATAGGTCATCGCGACAATTTAGAAGACAGAACTAATAGAAAATCCTTTTTCTTTTTTTTTTTTTTTTTTGAGAAAAGCTGCATTCTGGTGAACCTACTAGGTTGCAGAACCTGTGAGATATACCCTTAAGTTGTCACATACAGTGACCTATTAATGGGTTATCCTATTGTTCATGCAGATGTCTTTAGAATTTGCATAATTTATTACAAAGGAGTTAGTTATGTTAATCCCTCCCTTTTGTAAAGAAGTGGGGAATTCACTTACATTGTCTTGATTTCTCTTTGAGAGAATGAAGAGCGGGACACTTGCCCTTTTATTTCCTGTAGAACATGCATCCAAATTATTTAATGTTTGAACAAATTTTAAAAGAAGAAATGTTAAAGAAGGACAATGAGGTCATAATCATTGTTTAGGTTTGAAATTTCATCTTTTATAAGGCCATTCTTGTACACAGATTCACTCCCCAGTTCTAGGAAGACAGAACACTGATGGATAGATATATGGGCAAGTAAGGATTCAGAAATATGTTGGCAATGTGATGAACAATGAACAAAGAAAAGGTAGATGCAGACTTTTCTCAATGGTGTATTTATTTGTGCCCTGCAGTGATCTCTTATCTAAAGACTGCATTTCCTGGTGCTTCTCATCCTCTCCTGGAGATGTAATCAGCAAGGAGAACGAATGGGCTGTTCTTTTTTATCACTTATGTGAATATATGCATCCACTGCTTGGAAATTTTTTGTATTTGCATTACATTTCAAAATTCTTCTCTTGAAAGCAGGGGCTGAGATCTAGACTTTGGTGCAGATAATTTATTTAGGATGTTCAGTGAGGGAAAGAGAAAAGTGAGACCAGAACATCCAATACAGCTGTGTTAATGATAGGCTTTCTGCTTTGGGCATCTGGGGCTCAGTTTTGTTGGGGAATCCTCTAAGGAGCTATGTAGAATGTATTGTAGAGTTGTTTCTCCAAGGGATGAGGGAAGCTGGGGTACTCATCCACCAACTTCTCTCTCTGTTTGGTTAAGGGTGGCCTTAAATCCTCTGGAAGGCACTTTCTATGGTCTGTCCTGCTTGGATTCTATCCTCAGGCAGAGATAGAAAGAAGCCAGTGTTTGAAGTTGGAGGATTTCAATGTGCACAGAAACCCAGATGCAGGTGAAGTTGGAGGTGGTCTGAGAGGCGTCAACAGCATGTACACAGTCATGGTTCTAAACAGAATGAGATCATACCATTCTATTTTCAGTCAAGTTGGTATTTGTTGCTGACACACAAAGGATTACGCTAGAGACATAAACATAAATAGCAGTGTTTATTATGTAGAAATTCAATGTCTAGTGAGGTAGGCCTGTAAAGAAGTCATTTCTGTATAACACATTTATTGAATCTAAGACACAATTAATTTTTGCCATTATTTATAAGATGTAAAAAATAAAAGTGTTCCCCATTTCAAGTGTAAGATGCTATTCTGAGTTCAGAACTGTAAAAAAAAAGTTAAGAATTATGCATCATGTCTTAGCATTGATGAAATGTTGTAATATGAGGCATAGAGTGCTGTCTGAGGTCATTAGGATGCTGTGATAACCGGGAGACTGGCGTTCTAGGCAGTCATACTGAGCGATGCTAGGTAGTGAGAGAATATGGAGCAAAAGACAAGTTGTATACTCTTGCCTTAGTCTAATGTCGTCCAGTAAATTTGCCAAATAACAAAAATATGTAACATTTTATAACCCCTGTTATTGTGTGCCTGGCACTATTCTTGCTGCTTTACTTATCTCATCTAACTTAATCCTCACAATTCTGTGGAGCAGTTACTGTTATTCTATTTCATAGATTGGAAAACTGAGGCTGAGCAGGTTATAGAATTTGTTCAAGATTATAAACCTGTATGAGCATTGTTGAAGTTACTGTATACTTGTAGTGAGCATCAAAGATGATTCCTTGGAGCCAAAGTAAGAAGATTTTGGTGTCAGTAATGTTGGTGGTTGTGTTAGATTTTGGCAGTTGGAAATAATATGGCTGAAGAGAGAATAAAATTTGCTGTCTTGGGGGAATCAAGGTCACAGACTCTTGTGAATCTGAGTTAGTTTGAAGAGAGAAGGGCAAGAAGGGGAGATTAAACAATGAGGATAAAACCTGGGAGGAATGAAAGCAGGAAACTATGAACTTGGAAATAATATGGCCTCACTGAGTTTGCCTCAATAACCCAAGAAAATAGAAAGTCAGTACCTTATAAAAATTTCTATATTTGTAGCTATTTTCCAGATTTTCTAATTTGCCTGCTTGACTTGAATTAAATAATCTAATTCTCCTGAATTCTTATTTCTTTCTTTCAAAGTCTGAAGCAACTTCTCCAAGATATTTCTTCCATGAAGCTATTAACTGGGGTGAGAGCAAAATAAAAGGTCAGTGCTACATCTATGTTTTTGTATTTGCTTTCTCAAAAGACTCCTCTAGGGAAAAATCAAATCAATTCTTCATTACTTCCATATAATACATGAAGGAAAATGAGCCAGGGTGGTAATAACAGAAACCATTTATGTTCACTTTGTATAGAAATATGAATTATTTTTGAAAATAAGAGGATTAAAAACTTAGAGAAAACTGATAACTACATGACCAAAAGAGGTATCACTGGATATCAGAAACTTATTTTCTGAAGCAATTACTTGCTCCTTGATCCTTGAAATATACAAGCTGCAGATAATTCCATTGATGGAGTTTGGCACTGTGGGGTTTTGCTCTCACATCCTGTTTTTGTTTACCAATTTTCCATTTCCATTAAGCAGAATGCTGATGATAGTTACCAATCTAGGACAAGGTGCCAGATTGGTAAGTTTCAGGGATACTTATGAGAGAATTACAAGATGCCAAAGAAAACATTAAAGCATAATTTGCTGTCTTAGTGTTCATCCATTGGGAGTTGGAACAATCATATTGTATATTAACTCAAGAGCTCACAATTCAATTTGTGTTTTTCATTGAATTTAAAATAACAAGGATTTCTATTTTTGGCTTGATATATGTTTTCAAAAGAATAAAAAAGGCTATAAATAAACTTTTTAAGGACATACATTTGTTTAGCTAAATATTTAGACACATATTCATTGGAAAAATGCAAGATTGTTATATGATAAAATTTAAAGATAGTTTTTTCTTTTAGGAAAGAAAAACTGCATTTAAGCTTATGAAAAACACCCCCCCATATTTATAATGAATGTTGAAACAGCTCATTTTTCTTCAGTTAAGATATATTACTTGGAGAATTGTCCATTTTTAAATGTAATAACAAATTTTAGATCAATTGATCTTAAGTTAGAAGGATAATAGAGTTTCCTAATTCTTGCCTTTGGCACAACCTTGGTTAAATTATTGCAGTTAGATAAGTGCCCTCATGACCTTAACATATTCTAGAGAGGTCCAATCTTTAGTAATACTTTACAGTGTCTCAAAGATATCCTCTAGTCCTCTCGATGTGTTACTTAAATCCTTCTCGCTTCAGTTTTGTCAGTTGCCTCTTGTCCGCTTCTTATTAGAGAAAAAATTTTCACTATGACTCCTTTGCATTTTTAAAACTCACTCAGGAGCTCATAGTTCATTGCTTCCTCTTTTCAACATAACCCTTTGGGATTTTTTCCTTCTATGAAAGAAAGAATATTTTTGGTGACAGCCAGCAGTGATTCCGGCTTCTGCTACATTGGAATTAAGTATGGGTCAGAAAAAATTGATAACTGAGCCTGAGGATTAATATACAAACTTCAAATGAAATATTAAATCATTCTCTTAAAAAATGGGAATTTCCTTTTGAGTTTTATATTTTGCCTGACGCCTCGAGCTAATAATGGACACTACCCTTTAATACAGCACTTGCTCCCGAAGAAGGAGCCCATCGGACGTGCAGCCAGTGCCAAACTCCAGTGCCAAACTCCATCAACGGAATCATTTGCAGCTCTGGTGTATTTCTGGTTCTCATCATCTGGGACAAGGATTCCTTACATGGGAACTTGACCTTTCAATTGCTTGGAGGAGGCTAACCTTTGCTCTCAGAGTAGTTTGATGTGAAAGTCTGTCTTGCTTGTTTCACAGCCCACATAATGAAATGAACTAGATAAAGACTCGACGTACTTAATTCTTTAGCTCATCAAGGCAAGAGGCCCAAGGTTCTGTTTGAATTAACAATGGTAACAGTCCAAGCTAAATCTTGACATATTATGTTTATAAAAACTGATGCACTCCAGGAGATAACATTTTTTTGCCCCTCAGGTTCTTGTCCTCATGAATGCCTTAACGGAGCTTTCTGTTCTAAGACTGGTACATGTGACTGTCAGATATTTCAGGCGCTTGGGACAAGGTGCCAGATTGGTAAGTTTCAGGGATACTTATGAGAGAATTACAAGATGTCAAAGAAAACATTAAAGCATAATTTGCTGTCTTAGTGTTCATCCATTGGGAGTTGGAACAATCATATTGTATATTAACTCAAGGGCTCACAATTCATTCTTAGTAATTTAGAAACAATGTAAAAGAAAATAGATATGCCCACTTTCCCTTCTTACTTATCTCTACTATTTCCTCAGATATTTTTTCCACTCTAGATGGAACTACCCATTAAAACCAGGTTCTCATTCATCTCTCTCTCTTTTGCTTGATAAATTAGATTTACTATTCAGGGCCATACATTCTTTTTGACTTTGAATTAATTGAATATTCTGTACATAAAATAGAAATAATATTGAGAGCTCTTCAAAGCAGAGGGTTCTTAAAAAATATTTTGATCCACAATTCTAGGTTAGGATCCTATATCAATAATGATCAATAGATATTCATTTGTGGTATGAGTATTTACTGAGCATCTACTAAATCCCAGGCTAGGCACTGGGGATGCTACAGTGAATAATACAGACATGTTCCCATTCTCTTGGAAGTTACAATCTAAAGGAGAGGACTAACACACAGCAGATACACATTAATCACACTTATGACACTTACTGTAAAGAAAGTGTTAGATTCCGTGAAAATTTACAACAGAGATAAGGCAGAGAAGACTGCCTGATTAGTGAATCACTCCATGCTTTTTCCTGAAAAGGCCCAATTGGCCAAGGCTAAATTTAGGTAAAAATTATAAAAAGAAACACAACGACTGTGTTTTATCTTCATACTCTCTATAGAAGGTATTAGAATATTTTACACATATTGAATGCTCAACAAATGTCACCGATGTTCATATAATTCTGAAGGGAAAGGTCTAGAAAATCAAAGTAGAATAGAGAGCTATCCACAAGGGTGAGAAGGGAGGTAGGCACGAAGACAATAGGAGATGAAGTTGTATGATTTAAGACAAACATTGCCTAAAATTTGGCCAGTTTGAGGTCTTAAATTCCAGCGTACTTTGGATGACTAATGCTTCCAATCCCCAGACATATAAACATGATTTTCTCTGTCAGTGGTTATTTTTCTCTCTGGATTCTATTAAGATATTGTTGAAAGAATGACAGAGTCTGGAACACTCTCATGCTGCCTAAGCTAATTTTTAGGATGCTCAGTGGTGACGTTTTCTTTTCTGAGATTATATTGCTTTATTGCTGTCACCTTTATTTACTGTATTATCCTCCCTACTCTTCCTTTCTTTCAGAATCTTCCTTCGGAAGCAAAAATTACAGAATTTTCTAACATAAACTCTTCCTTCAAAACAACTTAGAGACCATGTTTTTCTTCAGGGGAGTTTATAGTTTTGAGAGCAACCAGTAATTTTATGTTTGTTATTTCTTCCTATGATATTGATGACTAAAGAAGAATATACCTATTTTAGTGAAATAGAAACACCTACCATGACTGAACCTTGCCAGAAACAGGTGTAATTTATTTAATTCTATTAAGTATTATCCTATTTCTTTTCAGTGCCAAATATGGGCAATGGCAGAGATGGGATTTGCAAAACCTGGGGACAGTACCACTTTGAAACTTTTGATGGCATCTACTATTACTTCCCAGGAAACTGTTCTTACATTTTTGCAAAGGACTGTGGTAATTTGGAGCCTCGGTACACTGTATGGGTAAGTGGTCTTAGGGTATAAATTAACTTAAAATTTATTTTTGGTGATGTCTGTATTTCTAAAGTACTAAAAAAATGATGGAAATTATGTAATAATCATATCATGAATACTTAGGGCTCTGACTGGAGAAAGAGAGGGGTCTTAATGGAATGGATAAACTTTGCAACTGTATTGAGAATAGTTCTATCAAGATGATTTAGGGCTGGGAGAAGGAGGGTTTGAATCCATGTAGGAGGGATATACTGGCAATGTAGAAATGTCCATATCATGGATATCATAATATCAACTCCAGTTCATATCCCTGTTCTTCAGGTTTTATTTGATCATTTTGAAGAAGGAGTGGGTCCAGGCACACACTACATTACTCATATATAGTTCCTTCTTGGCATTTTCAGTGTGATGCCACCTGGATAAATTTTTAAAAGAGCACCCTTCAGTATGAACCCGGGAATGCATTTATGAAATGGAGTGTATGAATTATGTAAGCACAGGCTAGAGGATAGATGGATTGACACAATATGACTGACCTCAGAGTTTGTTCTTACTTTCAGAATTCTTGCTTCAAATGTGTTCTTAGGAGACATCTCAAAAAGTAAGCTGCAGAGTGGCTCTTGCTAAAGTAAGGAAGTCAGGGCCCTCCTTCCCTGCCCACTATCCTCCCCTGGATTTCTAGATATCTTAAAGCACACCTAGGAAACTGCTATGCTGTCCTGTTCAAATGCAAAACTCTCCATAGCTATCATTTGTTTGAATCTCTGTTTTACTTTTCCTTTCAACTTACATTGGAGTTGCCTAAATTTTTTTTCCTCTCCTAGGTGAGGCAAATATAAAAAGTAGGACTTGAGCTTTTCAAGAACCACAAATCCTTATGACCCAGAAAGAAAATGAGATCTATTGAAAGTTAACTTATGGGGCAGAAAAATAAAGAAATTAAAGGTCTCTTTAGACAGGAGTTAGTGAAATGCACCTTCAATACTTACAGGGCTCCTGTTCTCAGCCCCCGACTGTTATTTACTCATTCACTGTCTTGCTGGGTTTATCACTGAAACACCTTCTCATTCCCTCACTGAATTATTCTTGTCCAGTGTCTCATCCTTTTGATGACTAAGGTGTCAGCTAGATAATCTATCTTTTGATAATAACACACAATGCT
This sequence comes from Pteropus vampyrus, assembly GCF_000151845.1. Lineage (NCBI taxonomy): Eukaryota > Metazoa > Chordata > Mammalia > Chiroptera > Pteropodidae > Pteropus > Pteropus vampyrus. The sequence goes on from NW_011888790.1 coordinate 13,128,494, forward strand.
GAAC
>NW_011888790.1:13129257-13130970 GCF_000151845.1 Pteropus vampyrus
TTCCTAATAGATTTTTAACACTATTTTTGGTTAAATAATATATGTTTTTTACATTTGTTGTCATTTACATATTATACCTATATGAATAATATTCATATAAGTATAGTTTAGAGCTAAGCCCAATAGGTTTATTATGATTTTATCTCTTTTCTTTGTACATTTTATCTCCTTGCTGCATTTTCTATACTGTCATCACTAATTTTTTCCCCTCTAAACTCTCTCTGTGAAACTCTTCTCAGTGAAACTCTTCTCAGTATGGTCAGATACTTTAGGCAGTCCCTCAGTTTCTCTTTCCCCCATGAGATGTCCATTCCTGTTCTTTGTTCTCGGCTCCAACTGAGACTGGTTGCTTTTGAGCTTACTGCACACACCTAGCACTTGAGATTTCTCTTCACCATTCTCCTGGAGGATTTCGTCCTTCTGTCTCTTGTACTGGTTTCCCTGTTTCTTGGATCTCGTGAAATGCCTAGTGATCCCTGAACTTTGTTCATACTTGAGAGAGAGTCTCTCAAAATCTTAATGGATGCTCTGAACATGTGAACAGTGCTTATTTGTAGTGATGATTAAGCAGAGACCCATATCCTCTTTTTTGTTTACTCATTTGTTTTAATTGGCTACATTTTCAAGTTGCTTTCTGGAAAGAAAAGATACTTCCCTGGAAAGTGTGCTTGCAAGTGAAGATTTTGGAACCTTGATTATAATTTGGAAATTACTTTCAGAATTTTGAAATTCAATCCATTCTAATTTTTAATTAGTTTTGGAATTGTATTTTTTTCCTCTTCTCTTTCAAAATTTTCTCTTGTCCTCTTTCAGAAATTCTGTTATTTGGCTATTGGATAGCCTGAACTGAGTGATCGATTGTTTAATTTTCTCACTATTTTTGATCCTTTTGTTTTTTTGGTTTACATTTTGGGAAATTTATTTCCAACTTTTAGATATGTATTTTCTAACCGTCATATTTCAGTTATATGTTTCTCTTAGGATATAGTCAATATCCAGTTTATTTTTTATTCTTTGAACTTCATTTTTAACAGAATTTCCTTTTTGCTTCCTGAGTGGCATATATTCACTTTCTCTCTAAAGATATTATTAATATTAATAATATTAATCTACATTATTATGGATTTTTGGAAGTTTATTTTTCAGAATTATTTTTGATTCCTTTGATATTTCTTTTTAAAATTTATCTGTCTTTCTTGCTGCAAGCTTTTATCAAATGAATGTTTATTCACATTTGAGAATTAAGCTTTAAAAGCTGATTAGAAGCTCTGAATATATGGATAGAGGCTTGCTTACCTGGTGGGAGATTGAGCAGGGAGCATCTGGTTTCATTAGATAAGCCCCAGACATGAGTATTTGTATTTCTTTTTTCCATGTTGTTCTCAAAAAAAAAAGAATTCTCCAGTATCCTGCCTGAGGTCAGATGCCTGGATTCCTTGATACTGCCAACATTTTACACATACTCCTCCTTCAATTTTTTGTACTTGTTATTCCCGTAACATAGAATGGTCTTCTAATTATCCATATGGTTTGCTCTTAATACTGCCTTCATCTTTACTAGAATTTCTTCCTATCATTGAGGCTTTCATTAACCGTTCAATCTAAAATTGCCCTCCAATCCTTGACACACTCTTGATCCCCTTTGTCTGCTTAATGTTTCTCCTCATGTCATCTAGCATAGCATATATTTTAGTTATATTTAGTTATATTTTT
>NW_011888790.1:13132322-13140288 GCF_000151845.1 Pteropus vampyrus
GTCAAAGTTTATTTTTTGCCCTCTTTCTTATATCTTTTTTTTCCTTTTTTTTTTTTTTTTTTGTTTAAGTAGAAACTTAAAACTAAACCTCTGCAAGTCTTTTTCAAATTTGTATGAATGAAGTTTGGGTGTCACTTGAGATTAGTGTTCTGAAAAAGATTCAGAGCCAATACGTAACAAGTCTTCTTGAATAGATCAGAGAGGAGGCCACTTCTGGTTTCCTGTCTGCCAAGAATAGGATCTCAGAGGTTTGCGAAAGGGGATATTTATTTATTTGGTGGAAGATTTCATACATTTTAAACTGGGAATACTGTGGAATAATCTGCCTTCCAATCTAAATAATTATAGAGATACTCAGCCTTAAATATTTCTTGGCTGAGTTATGCCAGAAAAAGTAAATTGCAGGATGGAACAATTCTAGTCATCATTCAGGATTCACTAGGAAGTGTTAGAACCATGAGGATTCTTTCCAGTGCGATGGCCCTACCAACTTTAGTGCTTCCCCCCGAACCCCCTCAGTTTAGATTCCTTAAGAGGCAGCAAGTGATAGAAGAATGGGCTTTGGATGAAACATTGACCATAGTCAGGCAACCCAGAGTAGACCCTCTGTCTCTCTAGGATTTATTTTCTTTATCCCCTGGGTTCTGTACTTCTCATTTTCCTATAAAAGAAAGTTTAGCCATTTGAATGAGAAGATAATGCATTACATATGTATTTCTTGGCACTAAATTTAAACAATAGTTTAGGATTCCTTATATGGGATTTTGGGTAACACAATGGACACTTTAAAAATTATCGTTTTATGAAACAGAAATGCCATTGAAGTAGAATTTCAAGAACACTAACCCTTTGTTAAATCAAAGATATAATATTTAAATTTTAACTTAGAGTTGTCACATGATAGAAAATAGATGGTTTTCTTATTATTCAGTTAAATTGCTTATACTAATGCTGTACCTGGCCTAGGGCCCAACTCATAGCAGGTGCTAGAGAAATGTTTGCCAAAATAAAATCAAATGTGTGAGCTCTGGACTTCTGTTCTCTCACCTGTGAAATGAAGGGTTTTGGTACATATGAATCTGTGAGTAATTTTAGCATTAATCTGTGCTTTCACTTTATTTTTCATTGTTAATATTTCCTGCCTAGGTTGCATGGAGTTTTTCTTAGATTTATGGGAGATTATCTAATTTTTACTGTTATCCTTTATCTCAGCTAGCATCCTTTTTTTGTTATACACATCGGAATAATCAGAGTAATATTCCTTTTATTTTCAAAAACAGTTTATCTAATCAATTTGCTGTAAAAGAGATCGAATGACAAATGACCAAACCAAAAAATACCCACAACAAAACAACTATACCTCCATACAATTAACATCCTATTGCTATGAAATATTTTTATAGAACATGATTCACTTTCTCATGTATAGTTTTTATAAACTTGCAAACTTAAAGAATATTATTTATACTGACTTTCACTATGAATTTACTACGAATTCATCATGTTTATAATTTTTGATAATAATAGATTATGGCAGCAGTTAGCTAGAGTCTTATGTATTCTCCAGTGTAAATTTTTGGTTGTTTTCTCATTCTTATAACAAATTTTCTTTAAAAAATCATCTGAAAACATCTTTGAACAAATGATTACACCTATTTTGAATTGTATCTTTAGGGAATATCCTTTTGTTAATGAATATGTTTAGTTTTATAGTTTTTGTACTATGTAGCCATGCTTTCCCCAGAAAGGAACTAATTTGAAGTAAGTGAATATTCCTATTAACCTCCAGCCTCACTCACATTATGGTTTATAATTTTTAGTTAGCATGGCTATCTTAATAAAGATGATTTTTTTCCTTCCATTTCTTTAATTGTTAGTACTTGCTCTTTTCTGAAATACTTGCAAATGGAAGAACAGTGTTCTTTCAAAAATATTCTAGGCAAATTACTGTGCTTCGAAAATGTCCAATTGTTTATTTTTCTTTAGTTTTTATACATCTTCCACTTCTTTTGTATGTGCACATTCTTATGAAAAATGAAAAGACTAGACATTGGATTAGGAATTTAAATATTCAATGTGACCTTGTTTAAATAGACCACATATATCCAACTTAAAAATTATGAATATAACCCCTATGCAATACGTTAGGACAAAGTATTCCATTTTCCTAATTATGTAATTCCATTTTCCTAATTATGTACTTTGTAGCATTAAAAATGTAAATTATAGTTAATCATGCTTTGCCATTTTTCTTTTGGAAAATAATGACTTATACGAAGGTGACATTTGGGGGATAGAAGCTCCTATTTCTTTGCAGCCAAGTTTAAAATAAAAATTGAACAAAATCAGAGTTTATCATTGTGTTTACACATTTTGACCATTGTTTATACCTCACAATTTTGAGCATTTTTCGATATCTTGAATTCTTTAGATAAAAATAAATACATCTGAGCTCTGATTATTCAAAATAGACAAGGTTATTTTCCAGATTTTAAAAATCACTGATATTTATAGAATTGTGTTTTTGGTTGGTTGAATCATTCAATTATAAATATGAAATCTAAATCAATGTGGAGAAGCAGATATAATTTTTGTTGTTCTTTTATTTCAATATTGTATTTTTCAAAAAATATTGAGATTTCCTATAGAATAGTTGCTTGGGAAATCTAATTGCATAGTTTATTCAATAATTTTGAATAAAAGTTATTTTTTATTTAATTGATCACTTATTCAAGAAATAAATAAATCATCTGTAATTGATCCTTTATCAAAGTTCTTTGATTGCCTTTGTCTTATTTTTCAAGTTTAACATTGCCTCAGACAATTGGACAAGTTTCTATTGAAAAACTAGCTGACTACATTCTGGTGAAAACAGCCTTTGGTTTTTCACTGGCTTGGGATGGAGTATCTGGAATTTACCTCAAAATATCTGAGGAGCATAAAGGGAAATCTTGTGGCCTATGTGGAAACTACAATGGCATTCAATCTGATGATTTCATCATTCAACAAGGTAAGGGGAGTGGAAGAAATGCATGGGTACTTCTGAGGTCTTTTTCCTTCACCAAAAAAATCCAAGTATTCAAAGGGTATAACTCATCTTAGGTTGGGTAAAATTGGTAGCTATCACTTGCTTCTTTAAGTGATCTTAAGTGAAGCTTATTAGGAAATATTTTTTTGTCATTCTTGAAAACCATGAGCTAGTTTACATTTGCTAAATTAAGATACAGGATGTACATATGTAACAAATATTAATTGAGCATTTACTTTGTGTTAGGCACTGTTGTAGGAGCTTGGGATACAAAACAAAGACTCTTCCCTCTTCGGGGCTTATATTTTAGTAATTCAAACTCATTTGGGTCAAAATTGTCCAGTTTTGGACAAAAGATATTTTTCATCCAGTCTTGCTAGAAATAAATTAAATGACTGCCAAAGAATAATTTTGTAAAGATAATGAAATGTGCACATTATTATAAAAGTTAAATTATCATTATCAAATGATAATTATCAAATGATAATTTAACTTTTATTACGTATAATAATGTACTTATCATCATTCACCTATTCAAAGTCATGAAACTAATTTCAGTCAACTATTAAAAATGTGTTCTGTTTCAAAATGGGTACTAGTGTGTATTGGCAACAGAATAAGAGAGTCACAGGACATAATCATGATTTAAGTCCACATAGAGAGGTGCAATAAAAAAGAATCCTGTTCTTAGTACCAGTAGATATGTTTTTAAAATCTTGTTCCAACTCTTATAAGCTCTGTGATTTGAGGCAACTCATTTAATCTCTCTGATGCTCTTCAGCTGAAAAATAGGAATTTTTCAGTTTCTTCAGCTGAAAAATAGGAATATAATAATTCTGACCTTTAAGAGTTATTGGCAATAATAAGAACATAACTCGATATTATTCGAAATAGTTAATATGAGCATATAACTATATTATTCCCAACTCATACAACAATCTGACAGTGGGTAGTATTTTCTTAATTTTATGACAAGTTAACATGCCCAATATAACACAGCTTGTAAATGCTACTGTCAGGGTTGGATTACAAATCTGACTGGCTCCCAAACCTATGCTTAAATAAATGTGTGAGAAATTGACTTTTAATCTGTAAAGTGCTATATAATACTTTTTTATATTATAAAATTAATAGAGAAGAATTCACCATATGTTGTGTTTTAAGGCACAGTGAAAATTCTATTTAGAGTGTGGGTTCCGGAGTCATATTCTGGGATTCAAATTCTGCTTTGCCACTTATTAAACTTCCTAAGTTTAATGATATAATCATAGTATATACTTTGTAGAGTTGCAAAGATTAAATGAGACAATCCATATAAAACACAGTACAGTGCCTGGCACATAATTAATGCTCAATACATTTTAGCTAACATAATCATCCCCAGTTGGTTTCAATAAAACTATAATGAAGCTGAAATGAAAATGTTTGGTTTAAGAGGCCCTTGTTAAAATGCAAACATTTTATCCAAGATGGACGATGCCTCATCAGGAGGAGACCACTGGTGGCTAAAGAGCAGGGCTCCAAAGAGTCAATTTCCTCATATGTAAAGTGGAGATAATAATGACCCTGAGAACTTCCAGCCTATGAGGATCAAATGAGAACATGTAAGAGATAATATTCAAATGTCTGTGAGCACAATACAAATGTACAATATTGAGATCATCAGGAAATGGCGTTTTGCCTCCAATTAGGTATTTAGAATGAGAGGGCTCACAAATTTAGAAGTAGGGTTTTTGACTCAGGCAGAATCAATCAGATGGTAATTATTATTATTATTATTATTGCTTCTGTATCAAAGCTTCATGAAAAAAATAATAATTCAGTTCTCAGTGTTAAAGTTAGAAAAGACTGCTATGGGCAGTTCTCCTGGGACATCTGGGGAAAATGGTTGGAGGTCAGGATAGAAAATAGCATCTGTTTCTTTTAGAGGCACAGAGACTCAGATTAGGATTTGAATTAACAGTCAGAAAGACTTTGATAACCTGGAACATAAAATGGTTGCTCACAGCGAAATAACTGAGGCAGCATGCAAAGGGTGTCAGCAGATGATAAGTGGGAGAAGACTAGCAGGAGGTAAACGGACTGAATATGACTGAACTGGCAAAAGGCAAGAAAGACCCTGAAAAGTATGTGGAAGGAGTCTAAAGAAAAATTTCAGCTTTTTCACAATTTTATTTGGTGCACACTTTAAAGCAGAGTAATAAAAACTAGTTTATAATAATTTATAGGCATGTGACAAGAACCTGCCCTCTGATTTTCTCTCATATTATAATAATACAAGAAAATGTATACAGATGAGCTATATTACCTTTAGCTTTAAGATGCCTAGTATTTTCTTGAAACTCAGCCTGCACTTTGCTGATTAGATAAATCTTTAGAAGCAATGAGGTAGTTTAATTGAATGCCATTGAATGCATAATTTCTTGACAGTGATTAAAATTGCATTTCTCTCTGCATTCCTACTCATTCTTCAGGAATGACTTCACAAAGAAATGAGGCTTTTCAGAATTTCTGTGGATATCGAAAGACTTTAATTGGCTCTTTAGTTGAAATTCTAGTTCCATAATTTATGTCTATAGCTAGCTATATATCAGTATAAGAACCTTGGCTTACTCGTAGAAACCATCATAATAATTGATAGTGATTTACTTTCATTCTTAGAAATGTCTCAATATGGACAATAAACCACACTATTTGTATTTTACATAAAACATTTTAATTTTAGTTTTGCAGGCTCTTAGACCACCAATTGATTTGGATTAAAGTCTCATAATAACCAACTTTTGTGACTCTTTTATTAATGCAATGTAGTAAAAGTAACTAAATATGTGGTTGAAAAGCTGGATATAAAGTGAACTCTAAGGGATTGCCCAGGTTGTTTAGTAGCATTAAAATTTGTGCATAAATATTAAAATAAGTGGGCCTTTAGGAAATATTTTTGTTTCTGCAAACTTTAAAAAATTGATGATTTTTAAATAAAACATGATGATAAATTTTCTTTAATAGAATATCAGTTTTTCCTTTTTAAAATAAGTAGATTAGGCCCATATTTAGTGCAATGTGTAACATTTCCAACAGTAACAGAGATAATGAAATGGGCTAGACAAATTTGAAAGCTCTAGGATTCAATAATCTATGTAATAAATATTGCAAACTCCCTTTTATTGATTCATTCACTTATTTAGCAAATGTATTTTGAGCACTTACTATTTACCAGATACTAAACTAGGGATACAGCAAATGGACAGCTTATACAAACTCCCTTCCTTTCTGTAGTGGGTATTGTAGTGAAAGACAAAATAAATAAATAAAAAGAATTAAAATATAGTTGTTTTTGAGCAGTAGCAGCCATGCAAAATGGTGAAATAAGATTAAGAGTGATAGAACAGTAGCTGCTTGTGGTCTAAATCATGTGACAGAGAAAGCCTCTTTGAGGAGGTCATATTAAATAGATGCTTAAATGAAATAAGAGAGAGTAGAGAGAAGATTGGAGGGAAGAGTGATTTTGAAGGAGGAGGATCAAGAGCAAGGTGGGAATGAGGCTGAGTGAAGAACAATGTAAGCCATTATGACAGGAGTTGGTTGAGCAAGAATAGGAGTAGAAGATATAGGAAGGGCAGGGGTGGTGTTAGGTGGATGGGAGAGGTTTCTAGTCAGGAGAGTGCAAGTGCCAGATCAAAAAGAGTCTTTAAGGCCAAAGTACAGTTTGGGGTTTTACATTAAGAGAACAAAATGTTCTAATAGATGAACTCCCACATCTTCCAATGATTAGTAGTAGCACAAGAACATTATCTTCCTATCTTGAAGATGTTGTTGACAGAGAGTTGTCAAACATTTGGCTTGAGATTTTTGATTCTAGCGGTAGCTCATCATCAGTGTTAGACCTGGGGCTATGTAAATATACGTGGTGGAGAACCTTAAACTCAAATCTGAAGACTGTCTTAGATGCGACTTAGGGATGTCATTTTGTTCGGTTCTGCCAAATCATTGAGATTTGAGATTCAGCCTTTGACTAGATGTGAGGGAAGATTAATTTTCATTAATTATGAAAGTTGTTCTCAGGCCAGGTGCTGAGACAATTTAAATTTGATTTGGGACAGAGTCCACGTTTGTTGCTGACGTGTATTAGCTCCTGAATCTTGCCTCTGAGTAATGCTGGGATAGTGGCAGGACACTCAACAACCTGTTCTGAACATTTTTAGAAATACTTTTTATCATATTCGGATGAAATGAATTCATTTCTTAGTCTTCTCTTCTCCAGGTGTCTTTTTCAGTCTTATTGTTTTTGTGACTATCTAAAATCTCCACAAGAGCTCAACAATTGTATTTTTTTTTTATTATTGATCCCCGAAATGGAATAACAATTTTAGTAAGTCTCTGAATGATGTCAAATATAATGGGAGGGCCTTCTGAAAATTTTCACGCCAAACTTTTCTTAAGATTTTTAGTTTTATGCATTTTTTCCCCTCTCTTTAGAGTAAACTGTATGCTAGTTAAGGCTTTACTGGTATGCAAATTTTACCACTCACTTTTTTCCTTCCCCATGTTGCTTCAATGAAATTGACTCTTTTTCTTCAATGATATTAACTTTTATTTGGTACTTACACTTTTTTCAATTTATTTTTGTTATGCTAAAGTATTGTTACAGTCTAATATCACTGATAATTATACAGTTTTGAGTTTAACTTTTCGAGCATAAGTTTATGTTGACAAACTGTGTGTTTGTGGAAAATGAAAGTATTACACATATTTTTTTGTGTGTGTTTGTGTGAAATAGAGGACTATACAGAAGACATTGCTATGTTTGCAAATAGTTGGTTGGTGCAAACTCCAGATGACAACAAATGTGTACCCACACCCTCAGATTTTCCAAATCCATGCTCCAGTGGAATGCCAGCATTTGAGGTAAATTTGATATAAAAATTTAGTCATGTTGGA
>NW_011888790.1:13141868-13156609 GCF_000151845.1 Pteropus vampyrus
CTACTCAGCTTTAATTAAATAAAGAGTATTATGAAATAATAAGTATAATGATATTTTCCAGATGTTAAATAAACTTATTTGGGATATGTGTAAATTTTTATTAGAATGCAGTTATATCTTTATTTATATGTATAGTCTCTAAATTTTAGGCATTTATGAACTAACACAGGAGCTTTGAAAGAGCTTCCTCTTTGCGTAAAATATTGGGTTCTAACTTTATATTTTACGATATTCTGTTCCCTATTTGGTTTTATTTTTTATTTAATCACTAGATTGTTATTATCTCTGTTCTTCCATTCAGACTCCTTTTGAGGGTCCTTGTAGGCAGTCCATGATCTTTATTTAACCATGTATATGGAGTTAACAATTGTTCTTATTCCATGGGGACTCTTTCTTGGACAATTCTCCAGCAGTCTTTAACCTTGCCTTTATTGTTATCGCTAGCATCTACTTCTCAAGCAGACTGAGATGAAGTATCATTTGGCAGATCCGGGAAAGTTATTCTGTTTATGTTAGGACGTTGTTTGGCTGCTTCAACTGCCAAACTAGCAGTGACTTAAATTAAATTGAATGCTTATATTTCTCTTATATAAAGCCCGAGCTGCTAAGTGGTCCTACTCTGAGTAATGTGCCCACTCTGAGTTTTCCAGTGACTCAGTGATGCTATTCCTACGTCATCCCCCAGGATCTAGAGTAATATTTATCAATTTCATGGCCCAAACTGGCTTATCACTACCATGTCCATATTTTAGTCCTTAGGTAGGGAGGAATGGAAGCAGAGGGCCAGCAGCTTTTTTTAAGGACGTGACCTGGAAGTCTTCCTCACACTTCAACTTTTAACCCTTTGGCCAGAACTCAGAACCATGGCCACACCTCGATATAAGAACTGCTGGGAAATGTTGTTTTAGCTGGGCAGCCATAGGTCTAGCAAAAACTTGGAGGTTCTAAGACTGAAAAGAAAGGGAACTAGGACAAAACAAAAACAAAAACAAAAACAAAAACAAAAAACAGTTTCTGCTACATTCACTTTGTCTGAAATTCTATCATTGAGACATTAACATTTTTGTCTTTTGAGATGTTGATATCTTTAGGCTTTGGATTTTAAAACTTAATTGCTCCAGAGCAAATAAAAATAACATAACAGAGAAACATCTTTTACTGGTTGGAATCATCTGATACCTTAAGACAGGGGTCCCCAACCCCTGGGCTGAGGACCAGTACGGGTCCGAAGCCTGTTAGGAACCGGCGGCACAGCAGGAGGTGAGTGACGGGCCAGCAAGCAAAGCTTCATCTATATTTGCAGCCACTCCCCAGTGCTAGCATCACCGCCCCAACTCCACCCCAGATCATCAGGTGTTAGATTCTCATAGAAGCACCGGTTCCTGGTGCCAAAAATGTTGGGGACCGCTGCCTTAAGAGGTATATTTGAGGTGGAGAGGATAGATTTCACTTCGCTTAGTATATCACCCAGGACTAGAACTATCTATGTCCTTTCTCCCTAAAGGAAATAAGGAAATATTCTTCATTTCTTATATTAAGGGACTGCATTACAAGCATCCTATGCCATGAGAATAGCACGAATCTATTGAGATCAAGTTAATATCCTACTTGGATTATGATTGTATGTTGAATTTGATTCAACACACATTTTCTGAGCATCTACTCTGAGATGAGCATTGTGCCACACCTTGGAAAGACAGAAACAATTTAGACATGGTCCTTGTCCTAGGAACTCAGAGTCTAATGGGGTAGAGAAGAAACAGGTCTCCAACAATGAATGACATGTGCTCTAAATACAAAGTGCTGTGGAGGTGGAGGAAGGAACCACTGACTTTATCAGGGAGTACCTCTAAAGGCTCCCCAGAGGAGATGACGTCTGAGTTAGAGTTTAAAGGATGATAGAGTACCAATCCTTGAATTTAGGCCCTGTTTCTGCTTCTAAGAATGATAAACCTACTGGCAAGGAAATAATTTTAGTTTTGCCATACTGAAATCAATTGTTTTAAAAACAGCTATTCCTTAATGCTCATTTTCCTTCATAAGTTTACATCCAAAATAGAAAAATAAACTCATTTTTTCCTCAGTAATTGGGATAATAACTTCTTTCCTGCCCAGTTGTTGTGAGGTTTCATGTGATGCCATAGAGTAAGACAGACAATTAATAAATGGTGGCTATTTTAATAATGGTTACACTGGGTTGGAAAACTAATATTCAGTCACTTTGTTAACTGTCAAGCCTCTATTAATTGTAGGAAAATGCACATATTTTAAGGTAAATCGTAAACTTAACATCTTTCTAGGAATACAATAATTTTAGCCTATTCTGTTTTTTAGAGTTTTTTTGTTTGTTTGTTTGTTTGAAGGTTTAGAATATTTTCTGAGCTCCTGAAGTTTACATGCTCAGTTCCTTTTTCCTCCTGAAGCTAAGTTAATTGGGCTAGATAAGCTGCATGACTCCAATTACAGTAGCACAGGATAAGCACAATTTGAGACAGGTGGCTTTTACAATAGAGATACTGAATATGCCAAGTTTCACAAAATACAACATTCTTAAGGTCATTATCTTGTAAGATATTTAACTATTTAATTTTAAGTTTGAGTTGGGTTGAAAAACAAGTCTACTATCTTATTATAAATCCTGCTTATTTTATTTTGGGAATTGACCGACCCCTTATCTTTGCTTGGGGGAGCTTCTAGAGTGATTGTAAGAAAATAATTAGAGATTATTTACTCTTGGCAATATTATAAAAGTAACCAGCTTTAGTAATTTAAACTTGAAAGAATTAAAAATCTTTTAAATCTTAAATGCTGTTTATTCAATCTTTCAAATGTACTGTATGTAGATTATTGGTATAGGTTTTATTCCAGCACATAGACTATCAAAAGCATGTTGTCTTTGAAATAAGTTTCATATTTGGTGCCTTTGTTGGGATAGAATTTTATCTGTTGTAATAAGCTTTATTAAATTCTTAAAGATCTAGGATGCTTTGTGTAGAAGCCAAAAAATACATACAAGGCTTCTAGAAAGAATGTCATAATCACAATAGAAATCTTTTTTAGTTTATGTACGCCCTTGAATCAAAAGAAAAGTAGTCAAATTATTGAAAAACTTCAAAATTATTGAAGACAATTTATCTACATCTTTTTGCCAGGGTCTCATGTTTATTTGTTTTCTGCATTATTGTAAGTAATGCATTATATTATGTACATGCTGACATCAGTTAATATTGGAATATTCACCACACCCTCAGCATTTTCTAGAGATCAGGAGCTCAAAGGCATGAACGCTGTCAACATTTCTGCCATGATTCTGGCTCTGTCTTTTCACTTTCTAGAACTGATGATGATGATACCTATTGTCGAGCAGCTACTGAGTACGCTAGAGCCTGTTCCCATGCTGGCTACCCTATTCAAGACTGGAGAGATGACTTTCCAGCATGCAGTATGTTTTCTTATTTTCTATGCCTTGTGTATTTTTGTTAATTTTAGGATTATCTTAGTACTCAGAATTTCCGCTAGTACTCATGTTATATTGCAATAACATTGGTAAACTTGCAAACTTTTCAAAATGCTAATTATTTTTGAAAGAGGGGTGAATAAAGTTGACTTACAGCTCCCCTGTTTGCCCATTGCAGCTGATAAATGTGATGATAGCTTCGTCCATCGGGATTGTATCAGCTGTTGCCCACCCACCTGCACATTTGAGAAACAGTGTCTTGGGAGCAATCTCCACTGTCTTGATGGATGTTACTGTCCAGATGGTAAGTGTTTCATGAAGGAAACAATATCTGCACTCATGGAAACTAGCATCCTGTGATCTGAGAATCATGTTGCAACAGTCTCTCCCAGCACATTAAGGGCTATTGTCATTTTCTACTGTTGCAGAATTTGGTTCTTGAAGTGACTAGGAGAAAAGTCTGCTTTTCTTTAATAAAGAAGTTTATTGCTTTGTAAATTTCCCAGGAAATTTGGAATCTGGAGTCTTGAAGTTATCCATGGCAAATTTTTTGTTCTCTTGAATATTTAAAAATATTTAATAATTTCTGAAAGCAATTTCAAGGGGAAAAAAGCCTTCATTCTTGGCAGTACAAGGTTTTAGTCCTGATGTAGTTTTAATATTGGAAATTAGAACTAATATACTAGTGACACAGGTGGGATCTAAACAGGAATGATTCCTATACCCACAGACCTTTTAAAGAACACTGAAGATTTGCTCACACCCTTTTTATTTTCACAGATTAAAAAAATAGAATCCCAGAGATGTTAATGTGATTTTACCATAGTCATATAATTAATATGAGTGAGGAGTATCTGGAACCAGATATGTTGACGTCAGTCCATTGTTCCATTAGTGTTACTCAAAATATGATCTTTGGACCAGTGCCAGGCCTGAACTCTTTGTTACCAGCCAATGATGCGATAAGGAATTTGTACCAGAATATAAATCAATGCCTCCTCATCTAGAAAGTCTTACTCAGCTGAATGAAATAGTGTGCTTAGTAACAGTTGATTTATATTCTGGCTCGACTACCTTTATTCATTAGAGAGAATTAATAAACACAGTTCTCCTGTACTTGCCCTTTGAGTAGCACCACCTGGCTATTTGTTATATGTGTGATGATTGTGTAAATCTCTAATTTTGAGATGAACAGAGATTAAGGGAAGAATATATCTTTTTTCCCTCTCTCCCTTCCTTTTTCCTTCAAAAGCAAGGAAATACTGTCTAGTTGCTTTTATTCTGTATGATGAATCTTGAGCTTTTGATGATAAGTCATGGGATAAGAAAGTTGAAAACCACTGAAATAGACGTTTATAAGGTAGCTACTAATTGAGAATGAACCAAGATGTTGGTAACCTCTTGAAAGTAAAGACATTTGTATTTTATAACATAGAGTAAGCAAATGTTCAATAAAGGTTGCTCAAATTACTATATTCAAAGAATACAGTCTTTATTATTTCTTTTGAAATTTCATGTATATTTTTCTTTAACTAGGCCTCATAATGGACAACGGAACTTGCATCTCCTTGGAAAATTGCCCATGTAGTTTTCATGGATTAGCTTATTCAGTTGGTTCAAAAATTGAACAGGAATGCACTGAATGGTATGTGAACAATGCACAGCCAATTGTTTCTGGTTATCTGGCTAGTTGATAACTTTGCCATGATGTATGTTTAAGAGAATGTACTTATTACTGTTTTCTTTCCAAAAATTCCAAGACACAGTTTGTAGTTTATTTAAAGTCTGTACAGGGGTAGGGGCATCTACACCTTCTTTTATGATGTAATTCTTCTCACTTCCCTTGATAATTCTGAGAAATCTTTACCCATGTGAAGAGTCTATTACATTTTTTTATTATTTGTAATCACTAATTTGCACTTATTTTTATCCTTAGAACTTGATGGTGCTCCTGACCATTCTTTTTGAGTACTTTAAAAAATGACTCCCTATATTGTCAATTTTTGGCCATGAACTAAGACATTAAGGATTTTGTATTAAATTAGCTAAATAGTGTAGGTGAGTGTTAATCCCTCCAGGGCAGTCATAAAAAGAAACAGAGATCTAAATGTCATCAGGCTCTTTCCCCTTTGGTTGTCAGTTCATTTAATGGAAATGCAATTGGATAACTAATCCTATTCTTAGATTCTGATTTGAGTTTCTGCCTTTCAGAGACTGCTTCTGTTCTCTAAAATTCATATCTTTTTGATAGTAGAGGCAGAATTTATCTTACAATAGGTGACTTTTTTTCTCTCTTTAATATCTGAAGATCCTCAAAATCAATTTTCTTAATTTGTAAGTACGTGAGTTAATTTTTAAAATATTTTTCTTCATATATATTTCTCTGATGATATAGGTAAATACTTTTTGTGTTTGACTTTTTTAGTTTAAGCAATGAGAAAAGGAAAAAAACCCAGAAGTTCTCTTCTTGGTACTCCCTTTGTATCATCTTCAATGATTTTTAAGTATGACAAACAATAAATAATTTAGGCCAGTTCAAATTTATCAGTTAATTGAACTTGTGCAGAAATGTGTTTCATTCAAATAAGATTATTCTGAGCCTATAAACATGATATGTTTTAATACATTAATCAATACATTGATGCAAACAATGCAATTTCTCTATACCAGTAGATTAATATTTTTATCATTTTATTTAGTGTATGTGTTGGTGGAGTTTGGAACTGCACTGAGCATGACTGTCCAGGTAATCGTTTAAAATATTTTTAAAGAAAATGTATCCATTTTTTTTTAATTGAGGAAGAAAATAGCAATAATTTTTATGAGGTCATCTCATACACAATAAGATGTAATGATCTATAAATCCAGATATTCAGACGATAAATGGAAAA
Source organism: Pteropus vampyrus (assembly GCF_000151845.1). Taxonomy (NCBI): domain Eukaryota; kingdom Metazoa; phylum Chordata; class Mammalia; order Chiroptera; family Pteropodidae; genus Pteropus; species Pteropus vampyrus. Next base: position 13,148,217 of record NW_011888790.1, read on the forward strand.
GTTGAATAAATGATAATGTTGAGGCAAACTTGGTAAAAATATATTAAAATAGTAAAAATATTACAGAAGCTAAAACATATTTGGAAGAGCTATCATTTAGTAAACTTCAAATCAAATTGAATAACGTGATTTAGTAAGTTTGCCAAACTAATACATTTTAAACATTTTAGCTGTTCTTTTTTGCTGCATGATTATTTCCCCTAAGTTGAGCTCCTGCTTCTAAGAATAAATAATTTCTTTCTCTTTCTTTTTCTTTCTTTCTCTCTCCCTCCTTCATCCTTTTTTTTGTTTGTTTGTTTTTGTTTTTGTAGTTCAATGCTCCGTTGTGGGTGATTCTCATTTTACAACTTTTGATGGTCGACATTATTCTTTCATTGGAATGTGCCAATACATCCTTGTGAAAGGAACGGGAAAAGATAAATTCACAATTACTTTACAGAAAGCTCACTGTGAGCAGGTAAGACTATCTCAAAATTACTAGAAAAATGTTAATTGTTTTTTGACTCAAACTTTGTCTAGATTCAGAATTGTAGCACCAATGGGTAGTTATTTTCTTCAAAAATAAGACATCAATGATGTTAGATGCATCATTGCCCTATATACTATTAAAGAGAGAAAAAATGTTGATGATCTGTTATACTACCGATTATATGATACATCCTGATTTCAGAGATGTTAAAATATGAGAACAAATATGTCTTAGATTAAATACTATATGTATAAGTGCATTTTCTTTCTTAAAAATGCTATTCATATGTATAGTTTTTCAACATTTCATGCATAATTACACAATGGACCTAAGTTTTTGGTTACTTCAAAAACCACAATTTTAAAGAGATGATTCTTCACAGGATTAAACATGTTTAATATTGTTCAAAATAGATATGATAAATTTTTAGCATACTTAAATATTTTAGATATTTTTTCAAATGAACATACCAATAATTTGTAAATAAAGACATTCAGATCTTTCGTCTCTCTAAATCATAGTCAAAATTTTGCAGAAATCTTTAATTTTATGGTTTTATTCCAATATGAAATGGTTCTTTCCAATAAAAATTCTGAATTACTTTATTAGCTTTTTTCCAGTTTTGTTTTGTTTTTCCTTTGCAATATGTCAGAGTCTGAATAAGCTTTTTATATAGAATTCTAATTTTTTTGTTCTTTTCTTTATTGATTTTTTAAATGTCTAATATCCTACTTAAATGAATTTAGAGAGGTACTTTAACTTGTTCTATGAAAAACATAATTATTGGTACTTTATTGAAAACATTTTTGCTTAATGTTCTGTGTAAAAAATATATATGTACAGTATATTTAATGTACTATATAAAGATATGTTTTATTAGTAACGGGGCTACATAAGATAGGTTATGCAGTAATTACTTTATAATATTATTTATACTCAAGCCTTCTCTATACTAGAAATTCTTATCCATGTGTACTCTCTTTTTCCTTTCTTTTCTCCTTTTGCTCCCTCACCTCCTGTTTTTCTCTTCCATTGTCCCTTCCTCTTTCTATGTCTTTTTATCAGTCTCCTTCCTTTAATTGGTGATTTGATTTTTATGCAGAATCTTGGCTTGGTCTGCCTTCAGTCTATAACTCTAATCCTGGAGGATGATTTTAACAAACAAGTGACCCTTAGTAGGGGAGGACAAATCCTTACCAGTCCTAACCAAGGCTTCAATCTGAATGGTAAGAAGCACTGCCAATGGTGTACTTTTTTTACATTAAAAGAAGAGAAGTAACAAAACAACCTAAATGGAGTCTTCTCCCATTAGCTGACTCTCCTAACATTTGAATGCGTATATGTTGCCAGTCCTCAGCTAAACATAGTGGAGACCACAATGTTTATGGGACCTAGTGTTTACCTCAAGTGGCCTACATTTGAAAGGGGAGAGACACAAGCAAACAGCCACTTGCATAAAGTGTGCTAAACTCACAGATATGCATAGGGACTTTGGGTGTCCAACTGAGCGCAGCTCTCCTGGCCTTCAGGAGGGGTGTGCAGGAATCATCAGGAAGGTTTTCTGAAGGAAGTGAGCATTTAAGGATAAGGGTTGTTGGGATGAAAGAGATGATGAAAGTGTTCCATGCACAGAAAGAGGTATAGAACTCTGCAGTATGTTTAGGGAGAACTACAGCTAGTTTGACATTCCTGAAGCTTGAAGAGGGTAAACGGAGAATATCCAGAGACGAGAATAGGAAAATAGGTGGGGATGAGACTAGGGAAGGCCTCACATACAGGGCATCATACATTGTGATTTTCCTTGGACAGGCCCTGTACATGTCTGTGTTCCAGCGAAGTTAGTAATAACACTCTCTTTCACTCTCAGAAATGTCCCAATTCATATTAGAAATTACACGACTGTGCTACTCATTATCATGTTAAGGAAGCTGAATTTGATATGAAATTGAATATAAAATTATCACATTTTACCATTTTTATGTACAAAGATGCAAATCTCATGTGGTTCAATTAAATAAACAATAAGTTTAATGAGAAGACTGATCTTTTTTTTGGTAGAATACTATGACAACAGTGTAGAAGTGGCTTTGAGAGATGTTAGACAGGTAACATGGAGAACAGTTAAGATGTTATTAAAGTAAGGCATACAAGGAATGAAGGGTAACTAATCTAAAGCAGTGACAGTAGAGATGGAAAGAAGAAGATTGAAAAATTATTTAGAAAAAAAATGGTTTGAACTTGGTGATAGATTGAATTATGGTTAGTTGGGGAAGAGCAACAAATAAAGTGATCAAAGAATGATTCTCGGCTTTCTGGGTTTGGTGACCGGATGAATGCAAAAATTGTGATAGAAGTCCAGGGACAATTCTTCTGGTGTCAAAAGCCGTCAGTTCAATCTTGAACACAAGCTTCTTGTCTCTACAGGTGTCTCATAAAATAGTGTTTCTTAATTGCTGTGCTCCTCCTTTTGCATTTTTGAGAAAAGTACCACTTTCTTTTTAAATCATGACTAGTTTTTGGAAAAATTCTCTCTCTTTCTCTCTCTCTCTCTCTCTCTCTCTCTCTCTCTCTCTCTCTCACACACACACACACACACACACACACACACACACACACACACAAGTTGAGGGAAAGAGATCAGATTTTAAATGTCTAAGGACTGCTTGCCAACTGAAATTACGTGTGGACCTGACAATTTATTAAAAATATTTGCTTAAGATCCAGAAATAAAGGATGGAAGGGACATGAGAGGAAAGAAAGCAGGCACAAAGTGGCAGAAGCAGTCCCTGGAGCACAGGGGCAGGAACTGGGACCCGCCTCCCTCAAAGCCCAGGCTCTTATAAGAGCTGAGTCTTGATGTTGTATGCTAGCATTTCAGAATGCTGCCTATGAATCTCAAAACTGTTCTTTTCCTGCAGGAATTGTTGAAATTCAAACTCTGTCATCCTTATTTATTCTTCTAAAAACCACATTTGGTTTAAAGATTCTGTTTGCTATAGACGGGGAAAGAATTTATATTCAGCTCACCAGTGCATGGAAAAGAAGAACACTAGGTCTGTGTGGCACTTTTAATGGGAATATAAGGGATGATTTTCTGTAAGTATGATTTCTGTATAGCTAACATGATTTAATGACTAGTAATTTAGAGAATATAAATTCTTTCATCGAAAATGTTTACTTTAATTATATAGCTTAGTCATCATTGTTCCAAGAGCTTCACATGGATCATCCTATTTAAATTTTGGCAATCCCCCTGATTAGCATCTATGTTTTACAGATACAAAAACTAACTGAGGCCCCAAAATGGCAGATAAATAGCTCAAAGTCAGCTAGTTCAAATACAGTAGAACTGGATTTTAAATTTAGGGAGCATGACTCAGAGTCTGTGGACTAATTGGTGAAATAACTACCTTTTATCCTCTTCCTTGCCACTTATCAAGCTTAACAGTACTTTAAAAAATCTTAATATTATTTGGTATTAATGATAGTAAGTTATACTTTTAAAATATTGATATCATTTTCTATGAATTATACCTCTAAAGCAGCATTTCGACATCCAGGTTAATTGGATTTTGTGATAGTTTGATGTTTCATCAGAAGAAAAACAATAATATATGTTTGTACCCCTTGTATTGACAAAGCACTTTCACCTACATGTGAAAAGACACAGTGTAAAATGCTTTGAGCACCTGTTATTGTACTAAGCATGGTAGGATAATTTAAGCAGTGTGATGTGGTTCCCATCTTCAAGGAGCTTATTATTGCAAATTGGGAGGGGATAATAACCTTTAAGAAATAATTAGTTCAAGGCAAGGTATTAAACAACAATGCATACATAAATACTGAGGTAATTTCAACAAGTTAAATGTTGAATTGTGTGGCTGTGGCTAGAAGCACAATAGGAATTAGAAGTAGGTCAGAGTGAGCTGAGTAGCTAGGGAATGTTTCTTGAAGAAGACATTTCTTCCAATAACATTAAAAAAAAAAAAACTCTTCTGTATATTCCTCCTGCTTGGGGTTCTTTCCATCTCCTAATCTTTTATGAACTCCTATTTATAGTTCAATCCATCTCAGACATTATTTGCTTTAAAAAGTGAGTTCATACCACACCAGACAGTTAATTTGGGCTCTGTTATCTATGAAAATCCATCATTTATCTGTCTGATTGTCACTTAAAATTGTGATGGCTTTGAGAATAAGGATCAGATCCTCGGTCCTTGTATTATTAGGAACGAGTGTAGAACATGAGAAGTAGATCGTTGAACTGCACAGAGGTAAGACTTTTAATGGGTCACCAAGAAGAGAATTAGGATGGGCAAGGAGAACTGGCATTTAACAATATAAATTTCAAAAGATTTATTTTATCTTGTCTCCTTTGTGATTATTTTTTTTAGATTATTTCGTGTTTTTGTTTCATTTATTTGTAGATCAGGATCTTGATCACATTTGTGAAACAGAAACTACATTAAGTGGATTGGCTAAGATGTGCAGAAAAGACATTAAGCCTTCTTTTTCTTCTTTGTTTATTAAACTGGTTTAGCAGTCAGTGTTTAACAGATGGCAGATCTGTTTGCCTCTTCCTAAGGCATCAGTCTCCTCCATATATAAACATTCAGGCGTGATAACAGTGCAGGATAATATTTCAGAGTTAGAGATAACTTTCTAACATTGTTTGGCTTTCCAGCATAGCAGTTAAAATTCTTTACTTCACAAAGGTTATTGCGAATCTGCAAACATAGTGGAATGGAAAATATTAATTACTTGAAAATTTATTTTGCATGCCTTGTTACAGTAAGATAACTGTGGTGAACCAAAAGGTTATTTTAAAAATGAAATTCAGTAAATAGATGGGTCTACATTTTAACTCCTATTTTTTTTTTTTTTTTGGTTTTTATTGTTTTAAGTGAACTAACTGAAATAAGAGAGCTAAGCTCTGTGTCAGTTCCTCCTGGAACCCTGACTACACCCATCACCTTGACCTATTTTATTGTCCTTTGTAAGAAATAAGAGGGAAGAAGGAAAGAATGAGAAGAGCTAGCACAAGTCATTCAATTTCTTTGAGTTTCAGTGTTCTCATTTGAACAAGATGCGATTTTGGATTAGATGACTGTTATAATTCTTTGTATAGTTCTAGAGTGGTTTAATTTTGAGGAGTAGAAAAAAAAGAAAAAGAGAAAGGGTGAGAACAAAGGGTGGGCATTATGGAATGGCTTATACAGCTCCTTTTCTTTTTTCTACTCTCTCAGTCATTGTGGTGAGAAGTTCCATATAATTAATGGTGACTGAGCTAAATGCTAACAAGGACGCTACAAAGAACCGAGATAAAGCCCACTCTATCATTTAGTCATGTCGTAGCGATGAACATAGTTAGGGCTTATATTAGTCAACTTTTGCTTGCTCAAAGCTTTCTACAGGAGAGCTAGTCTAACTTGATTCTCTAAGAAGTTTTGACAGTGTCTGGCACAGTGTCCAATAGGGACTGTCATCTACTAAATATTAGCTGATAAGTTACTAAATTTTGATGGCTGCTAGAGGGGGCATTTTAGTGTTTGGCTAGTAAACACTGTTGTGGTTTAAAAGCCTGACTTCAGAAGGGTAAATGTGTCTCTTTCATTTTGGTTTGCTGAGGGAACTGAAGAAATGAGTGAACTTGGATGAAGGGTGCCTTTTATATAACTTCCCCTCAATTTTCAATTATTTCATTTGCCCAACTTCTCAATGGAAACTCAGTATTTCAGGCCTCATAATGGAAATTGAAATATTGAACCAGAATTATAGACTATTTATTCTTTGAGACATTTGTCTTTACCTTGAAAAGAATCATGTGAGCTACCTACCTCTTCTTTTCATGCACTCTAAACCACACAATATTTTGGTTGTATGATGTCCCATTAAATCAGTATAAACTGGATTTGAATCTTGGCCCTGACACTTATCAGCTGAGTGAACATTAATATTTATCTGAGCTTCTGCTCTGCTTTCTCTCTAAATGAGGTTAATAATGTTTTCTTCACAAGGCTAAGATTGTTATTAAATAAAACCATATACGTCCACAATTTGACACATTGTAAAGTCATAATAACAGGAAGCTAACACCAAGTATATTTAAAAAAAAAATAGAACATTTCAAACTCTAAGATTCTCTGTAAGTTAAAAAAAATAGTATTCTCTCTCTCTTTTTTTTTTTCAATATTTAAAGTCTATGAACAAATTAAAGGAATGGGAGAGACTAAGATGAACATTATCCTTGCTTTCTAGTTCTCCATCAGGCATGATAGAAGGTACACCGCAACTTCATGCAAATGCATGGAGAGTTTCCTCCACCTGTTTTGCACCTGTTCATGTGCCTATGGTGGACCCCTGTAACATTAATCAACAAAACAGTAAGTCTTTCTTTCTGCTTGTAACTTAGGGTAAACTTCTATGTATTACTGTAATCTTGTAAAATTAGACAGTTTTTAAATTCTGATTTTCTTCATTATGATAAAATCGATATTATTCCTTATATATTTTTGTTTAATATTATGCCTTTACATATGCCTTCCTGTTTTTTTTAAAAAGATCTCCAGAAAATGACTCTTTTATTTTCTATTTTGCATTCATAAATTTACTTATTTTATGTGTTTAGAAGTCCCCAAATTCTTTCCAAATGTATTTCGAAGAGTTCAGATTATTTGAATGCTAAAGGAAAATCTCTGGAAAAACTCTAATAATGCTGTTATAGTCTTCGGACGTTTGACTTCAGTTCCGTAGTATGACAGTTCATGCAAATTCTCCTGTTTATTACTATCACATTACTTGCAGAATATATTATGGCTTCATAAGTATGAAGCCAGTGATCCAAAGAAACTTTGTGCCATCAAGCGTGCAACAATTTGAGATGGTCATGCTCCAGAGTTGCAATTTGCAGTGACATTGCAACTCACATGCCAAGAATTTTTGGCTGTATTTTTTTTTTTTTATTAAAGCCATAGCAAACTGTGTGAAAGGCTATTTCACTGTTCAATAAACAAGACATATTATTATTAACTTTTTTCTGTAAAGTCACTGTGAAAAAAGTATGCATGCTTAATTAGATTTAAATATGTTAATTTGTTTCTTTATTTTGGCTACTATACTGTCTTTACATAGTTTAAAAAAATACATTTTTAATATTGGTTGAGTACCCATGAGATGCCAGTACAATTTTATGGATTTTGTACTGGTTGTTTGGGAGAATTCTGTTGGTTGTCGTGTAGTCCTTATTATTAATTTATAGTTTTGGTGTACTGAAAAAAACATAAGATAATGCTGCTTTTAGTGCTGTATTTTTATTTAAGCCAACTTCTAAACTTGAAGAAGATTGTTAATCTCTTTTCTCATTTTTCCTATCTATAGTAAGAGGACTAGACTAAAGTCTATTGTTCTCCATGATTAAATACTTTTATCTCATTCTCATTTAACGCTTTCTCTCATTCTGTCCTTAACTTTCTATCAATAGATCTACTCCTTCCCTTCAGTTAGTCTTGCTTAGTTTGTTTCTTACTTTCTCAGTTTCTTCCTTGATATTGCAGCAACTTTATTTTTAATTTCTTTAATAACATGTTAAGAGTTGAGTAGAGTTCAATTGATAAATTCAGTTTTCCTCAGGTGTTTGCTTTACCTCCTTTATTACATACAATTTTATTATATATATGTTTATCAATTGTACCCCTATATGTTATGTCTTCTCTGATACATATTTTAGACATTATCTTTCTTCATCTTTCACCTATTTTTAAAAAATTCAAATAGGTAAATTCAGAAAAATCTCCAAAGAAAGAAAAATAGATGAAAGTCAATAATTGTGATGTAGATTCTCAGAGATACTTTTTTCACAAGGATATTCTTGAGTCATCCTTTTACTTAATGTCAATAGGAATGTTATTTGACCTACAAATCCTTC
>NW_011888790.1:13156659-13161391 GCF_000151845.1 Pteropus vampyrus
CAATATTTAAAGTCTATGAACAAATTAAAGGAATGGGAGAGACTAAGATGAACATTATCCTTGCTTTCTAGTTCTCCATCAGGCATGATAGAAGGTACACCGCAACTTCATGCAAATGCATGGAGAGTTTCCTCCACCTGTTTTGCACCTGTTCATGTGCCTATGGTGGACCCCTGTAACATTAATCAACAAAACAGTAAGTCTTTCTTTCTGCTTGTAACTTAGGGTAAACTTCTATGTATTACTGTAATCTTGTAAAATTAGACAGTTTTTAAATTCTGATTTTCTTCATTATGATAAAATCGATATTATTCCTTATATATTTTTGTTTAATATTATGCCTTTACATATGCCTTCCTGTTTTTTTTAAAAAGATCTCCAGAAAATGACTCTTTTATTTTCTATTTTGCATTCATAAATTTACTTATTTTATGTGTTTAGAAGTCCCCAAATTCTTTCCAAATGTATTTCGAAGAGTTCAGATTATTTGAATGCTAAAGGAAAATCTCTGGAAAAACTCTAATAATGCTGTTATAGTCTTCGGACGTTTGACTTCAGTTCCGTAGTATGACAGTTCATGCAAATTCTCCTGTTTATTACTATCACATTACTTGCAGAATATATTATGGCTTCATAAGTATGAAGCCAGTGATCCAAAGAAACTTTGTGCCATCAAGCGTGCAACAATTTGAGATGGTCATGCTCCAGAGTTGCAATTTGCAGTGACATTGCAACTCACATGCCAAGAATTTTTGGCTGTATTTTTTTTTTTTTATTAAAGCCATAGCAAACTGTGTGAAAGGCTATTTCACTGTTCAATAAACAAGACATATTATTATTAACTTTTTTCTGTAAAGTCACTGTGAAAAAAGTATGCATGCTTAATTAGATTTAAATATGTTAATTTGTTTCTTTATTTTGGCTACTATACTGTCTTTACATAGTTTAAAAAAATACATTTTTAATATTGGTTGAGTACCCATGAGATGCCAGTACAATTTTATGGATTTTGTACTGGTTGTTTGGGAGAATTCTGTTGGTTGTCGTGTAGTCCTTATTATTAATTTATAGTTTTGGTGTACTGAAAAAAACATAAGATAATGCTGCTTTTAGTGCTGTATTTTTATTTAAGCCAACTTCTAAACTTGAAGAAGATTGTTAATCTCTTTTCTCATTTTTCCTATCTATAGTAAGAGGACTAGACTAAAGTCTATTGTTCTCCATGATTAAATACTTTTATCTCATTCTCATTTAACGCTTTCTCTCATTCTGTCCTTAACTTTCTATCAATAGATCTACTCCTTCCCTTCAGTTAGTCTTGCTTAGTTTGTTTCTTACTTTCTCAGTTTCTTCCTTGATATTGCAGCAACTTTATTTTTAATTTCTTTAATAACATGTTAAGAGTTGAGTAGAGTTCAATTGATAAATTCAGTTTTCCTCAGGTGTTTGCTTTACCTCCTTTATTACATACAATTTTATTATATATATGTTTATCAATTGTACCCCTATATGTTATGTCTTCTCTGATACATATTTTAGACATTATCTTTCTTCATCTTTCACCTATTTTTAAAAAATTCAAATAGGTAAATTCAGAAAAATCTCCAAAGAAAGAAAAATAGATGAAAGTCAATAATTGTGATGTAGATTCTCAGAGATACTTTTTTCACAAGGATATTCTTGAGTCATCCTTTTACTTAATGTCAATAGGAATGTTATTTGACCTACAAATCCTTCAGGCATACAATAAAAGCCCCATTGTTGTGTTGTTCTGGTTTGGAGCTCCTGGGGATTAAGATTATGCATGCCAAGAGTCTGCTGTTAGAGTCTGTCATTCGTTTTCACATACATATATAGAACAATACAAAAATATAATACTCAGATAATTACCATGTACTTATCTACCAATAATAAACATATTTAAAATGCTCAATAAAATAAATTTAGTGTAATTCCTTAGTAGTGAAAACATTCTGATCTCTGACAGCTCATCTGGTCTCTCAAAGACAATGACAACTCAAAGACTGATTAATTTTAGCTGTGAGAGAATTAATGCAACTTAGGTCCACTACATAAAGGAATCACATAGCCTGTTTTTCAGAAAGGTGGGATCTAGGTTGTTTTGTCAAACTTTGTTATTCCCATAAAGAAATATATCTGATCAATCATTCTCAAGGGAAAAGTCTGTGATTACATAGACCCCAACAAAAGGCTCAGTAGTTATATCTCATGGCCTTTAGCGTATATTCTAATCCCTAATTTTAACCATTATTCATTTATTCATACATTTGTTTCTCAAACGAATTGTGCATTGTGCAGACACTATGTGCGATGATTTTGCGGCCACATTACCATTCACCTCAGAGACACCATTGGAATGAGATGATTCCCAAACCTTCCTGAATAATTGTGTATTCCAAGGAGTTGCCATAACATCCATAATCTGGCTCATTTCTATTGTGCATGGATGTCTGGAGAAAAGCCCCCCACAACTCATCAATTTTTTTTATAGCAGAATTAGGGTAATTTTTTCAGATGATCCTCAGGCAATGGGGTGATTGAGGCCCTTCCTGTTACTCATATTATTCAGGTAAAATGCAATATTTCTTTTTGCTAAAGTATTATTGAATATAGATAGAAGTGCTGTCACAATATTACCCAAAGTAAAAGCAAGCAATAATAACATAAAAAACAAAACAAAACAAAAAACAGTGTAAGTTGAAAATACTGGCTCTTATTAAAAGTAATATGCAATACAATGTATTTTTAGGAAAGCAGCATGCTTGGATAGTTCTGGAACTTGATACTTTGGGTTAAGATCTGGTACTAATGGGGTTCTTTGTCTGTTAGTTGGATATGCAGCACACTGTGATGTCATCCACCAAGAGCTCTTTGCTCCTTGTCACTTCTACATTAGCCCTGGGCTGTACTATCAGTTATGCCGCCATGATGCGTGCAAGTGTGGAAGTGCCTGCTTGTGCAATGCTCTTGCCCACTATGCCTACCTTTGTGGCCAGCGTGGTGTTCCCATTGATTTCAGAGCTCACGTTTCATTCTGTGGTGAGTATGATGGTGCTAGCACAGATAAAGACAATAAGATAACACTTTAAAGATTTTTGCATTTGTAATTACTGCTTTTGTTTTTTAAATGAAAGGTCAATATTGCTTATATTGTTTGAAATATTATTATAGTGTACAAATGTGAGAAACAAATGAAGTACTTTGCTTCTTAAAATTGGAGATATATTGGATAAGATCAATAACTTTTGACTATTTTTGTTATAAGCAGACTTACAGTGTAACTGTATGGTTTGAAATATGTAATTGAAATAATTTTAAAATTTTGAAAAAATTCTTATGAAAATGCAATATCTAAATATTGGAAAGTATGGAAAAGCATTATGTGTTATAGTGAGACAGTTGATTTGTAGTTAAAAAGGCAAGTTATACAAAACCAAGTATTATCTTGAGTTCATGTCCTTATAGTTATGATGTCTGCTGTTCTCATTCATGGTAGATTGTTTCTTTCCTCATGTATTCTATAAGTTTTATAAGCTAATATTTGTTAGGTTTCCTCCTCTTCCAATTAATATCCCCTATAACCTGGGTTTCAAAAGCATCACTCTTTCTACCTCTCCATCTCCGGTGGTTTCACAGAGCTTTTCCCTGTTACTCCAGAGGCCTCACAGGCCAGTTTTGATGTTAATATCCCAGCTTGGGCTTTCTAAGACAATGATAATGTAAATTCATATAACAAACCTGTACAGGATGTAAATCTGGGATTTTGATTTTTCAGAGGATACTTTATTTCATCACAGACCCCACAGAGTTAGAGAGGCTTTCCTAGCATCCTCCTGTAGTATGAGCAAGTTTCTTCTAGTCTAGGAGTTGGCAAACTACACCCTTGGGCTTTCTGCGTTTTTGTAAATAAAGTTTATTGCCCATTTGTTTACATATTGTCTGTGGCTGCTTTGAGCTATAAGAGCAGAGCTGAGTAGTTGTGACAGAGTCTGTACGTTCTGCAAAGCTGAAACTACTTATCATTTGGCTTTTTACAGAGTTTGCTGACCTCTGCTGTAATCCATCCTTGCAACTGAGGATGGAGTTTTTTTGAGGGACCAAGTCAAGGGTGCTCCAATTTCTTGCCTTATAGAGGACCAAGTTTCATTTTCCATTCCTACATGAGTTAAATCTAAAGTCCAACAGATCGATCCTCCTTTCCTCTATTCAAATTTCTGCATTTTATTTCCCTCTTTAATTCTGGCATCTGGGGATGTTATTCACACACTCCCCCTCCTCATTGTTTTCCCCATGAGACCAATTATACATTCAACATAATTCCAGCATTTTCTGGGTGTTTGTACGAGTGTGTTTTGGGGTTATTTTAGTTTGCCTACTGTAATCAGTTCAGTCTGGGCTAAAAAGAAATTAGAAGGGTTTAGAAAAAAAGTATAAACATGATTAAAAAGGCAAAAAATATGAACTAAGATTATGTATCAATAAAGCCAAGTTTTTCTTATTTGTAGAAGATTAAAAGTTTACTTAGGTTTAAATAACGCCATAAAGAAGATGATGTCGGCATGGCAGTAAATAGATATGAGGACAGGAAGTTTATTCACACATGTAAAAAGCCTTAAATATTTTTAAAAATTGTGGTACAGGCTATTAAAGAGTGTTATAGAATGTAACACTTAGAAATATTTCAACATGGAAAATTAATTTTTCTGTTATA
>NW_011888790.1:13162581-13164903 GCF_000151845.1 Pteropus vampyrus
CATTAATATATTCTATTTTATTAATTTAATTTTCTTTTCTTTTAGATTTCATTGCCGGTGTCATTTTAGGGGCAGTGTTTATCAACCTGGAGAGCTCATCCCAACACCCTCAGGCTTATGGTAGATTTCAATGATGGTGATTGTATCTGACAAATAACATATACTAATATAATTTCTTAACCAAATCCATGTTAAAATATGACTCCTATAATTTAAAAAATACAGATAATCTTAAGGTAACCCTTTAAAACTATATAAATACATATGTGTATATATATGTATGTGTATATATATACATACATATATGTATATATTAAACATTTCAACATGGAATGCCTAAGTCTTGTGTTCATAACTGTGGAAAATAATTATGAATTGAAATATCATGCAATGAAATGGAAGCCCTTTGATCAGTTTGATTCTTAGATAGAATTTAGGAGTGACATGAGTGTTGAAATAATGCAAGTTACTAAAGAGTTTTAGTTTTATGCTTCATCCACTGGCTTAGGAAGAAAAAGCAATTCCAAAATGAATTTAACTGTGTCGCACACCGGAGTCAGAATATTACCTTCCTTGGGACGTCAATCCTAGTGAGATGACACTTATTCCTAAAATAACACTCATTCGGTTTGCAACCTGTCCGTTAAAAATATGGACATGTCCATGAAGCAGTCCACATCGATCTACATCCAACTCCCAATATCCCTCTTTTAGTTGCACCACAGATGCCTACTGATGATAAGACTATAGATAATAAAAATAATGATAATAATAATGATATCTCATCATTTACTGTGTACCTTCATAGTCCTGACACCATTCTAAGTGTTTTATTTCTATTATTAAAATACTCATGACTGTAACCCTAAAAATTAGGTACAGTTACTGTATCCCCAGTTTACAGGTGAGGATTCAATCCCAGGCAGCTTGGCTCTGCAGGTATTGTTACATTGCTTACTTTGCTCTACAGCTTATTTCATATTCACAGCAGAATATTGTTTATGTTGAATTTACTTTTATTGTTATCACCATCTCCCTTCCTTCCACCCCTGAATCAAAATACAAAGGCAACCAGCCCTTGGATCTTTTTCTAGTAGTTTACACCACTAGCTATAGTTTCACAAACCAGAAATGAGAATCATTTTTGACTCTTTCCTCCTGTTCAACACCCCTGGCCAATAAACCCCAATGATTGGATTTTTCTTTCTACATATAGTTGAAATCCCTCACCTTTCCATTGCTACTGCCTTAACAATGTCTCTTTATTGTCTCTTCCCTGGACCTTTCTTCCTGGTCTTCTTGCCTCTAGTCTTGTCCTCTTCCATTTTGCAAGGTATTATATCTCTCTTGAATTTAACACAATTGAATTTATTTAAGTTGGCAAAAATGAAGGAATCATTCTGCTTTGATGAGGAAAAAAAATCCCATTAGTGTAGTGACCTTATTTGTCATTCCTCTCAAAAAGCCTGTGTCCCAAAATGAGTATGATAGGGAAGAACTGTCTGCGATCTGAGATCTGTCTGTTTCAGTCCCTCTGTTCCATTCACAGTATGAATGAATCACACCTCTGAGTGTCATCCTAGAGTTAGATGATATATAAGCATATATTTCATGTGACATGCCCCTTATATATTAGTTAGCTTCTTCATCTGGGCTCAAATGTAGGACACATGATTTGGTCCAAAGCTGGAAGAAAACTGTTTATTTTGGAGTTATTGAGAACTGGTGTGTTGTTCCCTATCCTGACATCTTCTTAAGGAATTTTCAAGATTAATTTTTTCTGTGTTTGGTTTTTGTATTATGCCCTGACTTTAGAAATTAAGTTGCAAGGAAGATATAACTCCATTTTATCTTTGATGTTGCTGCCAGAATATTTTTTCTAGAATTCAAGCAAACCATATCACTTCTCTGGTTAAAGTCAATGGCTCACCTCAGGAATTGAGTCTTAGCATCTTAATAGGAGCTGGCTTTTGCCTCAGTGCCTCCCATCACTTCCTGCATTGTTCTTTGTTATATAGAATACGGCTCTACCCCTGCATGGCTTTGTACTACGTTTCCACCGAGTATTATAGCCTTCCTACATGAGTAAAGACTATGAATTTTGGATTTGTATCCCCCGTGCCTACCACACATATAAGTGTTTGATAAAAATGTGTCGAACTGAAATAGCTCTCCTCAAATTGGACCTACGCCAATAACTTATTTGTAAAAAATTCCGTGGTGAAAACATAAAATTTTTATATGTATTCAATAAATTCTTCCACATTATATTCTTTTTGATATACAGGGAAAAAAAACTCCTGAGGTTTGGATTTATTAATT
>NW_011888790.1:13165283-13178727 GCF_000151845.1 Pteropus vampyrus
CTTCATCTGGGCTCAAATGTAGGACACATGATTTGGTCCAAAGCTGGAAGAAAACTGTTTATTTTGGAGTTATTGAGAACTGGTGTGTTGTTCCCTATCATGACATCTTCTTAAGGAATTTTCAAGATTAATTTTTTCTGTGTTTGGTTTTTGTATTATGCCCTGACTTTAGAAATTAAGTTGCAAGGAAGATATAACTCTATTTTATCTTTGATGTTGCTGCCAGAATATTTTTTCTAGAATTCAAACAAACCATATCACTTCTCTGGTTAAAGTCAGTGGCTCACCTCAGGAATTGAGTCTTAGTGTCTTAATAGGAGCTGGCTTTTGCCTCAGTGCCATCTGCAACCTCCCATCACTTCCTGCATTGTTCTTCGTTATATAGAATACTGCTCTACCCCTGCATGGCTTTGTACTACGTTTCCACCGAGTATTATAGCCTTCCTATTCGAGTAAAGACTATGAATTTTGGATTTGTATCCCCCGTGCCTATCACAGTGCCCCACACATATAAGTGTTTGATAAAAATGTGTTGAACTGAAATAGCTCTCCTCAAATTGGACCTACGCCAATAACTTATTTGTAAAAAATTCCGTGGTGAAAACATAAAATTTTTATATGTATTCAATAAATTCTTCCACAATATATTCTTTTTGATATACAGGGAAAAAAACTCCTGAGGTTTGGATTTATTAATTTTTTGTTTACCTTCACTAGCCAATGTTCAAATGGAACTGTGAAATGTGATGAACCAGCAACGCCCTCTACTGGTGAGATATAGATTGGTATTTTTCTTAAGGCGAATGCAGCTCTAATACTGCCTTCATTTTTCTGGCGGTCTTTAATCCATCACAGCCTTCCTTGCCAATGTGCATGAATAGAGCATTGGAAATGTTTCTTAACATGGTGCTCCAGTGCTTTCTAACTTTTTTCACATTGGGAATTATAACATTTGTAGAACAGTCTTAGGTGAACATATGAGGCTGCTTAGAGGCAGAGGTCATCAACCCAGGGATGCTGCCTAGATTCGGCCTACCCTGGAACCTACCCAGGTGCCCCAAGGGCTTTAGGGATATATATCCAGGCACCTGTTGTAACTCATTCATGCGACAGCGGGTGAGAAACTATTTTAGACCAGCACTTCTCAGATTTTAATGTGCACACAATCACCTGGGGATCTTGTTAAAATGCTGATTCTGATTCAGCAGGTCAGACGTGATGCCTGAGATTCTGCCTTTCTGTCAAAGGTCAAGATGATGCCAATAACACTGGTTTCTGAGCTACATTACAAGTAGCAAGGCTCTAGGACTAGCAGCCATCTCTTTAAAAATGGAATTTAAATGACATCTACTGCCATCTCTCTTAAAATATCATTTTACACTTGCATTCATTCCTGAAGATCCTATGTATTAGGAGATACTATATTATTTATTTTCACCATATAACAGCCTCAAAGTCTTAATCACTGTGGAGAAATTCTAGGAAAATAATAACACTACTTTCATTGATTTTAATGGACAGGAAGAGTGTAGGCTGATAACACTAATTGTGAGCTATTATTTTGTTATTTATTGCATGGTAGCAGATAAATTATTATAAATTAGCTTTGAATTATATGCCCTGGATTTACATTATGAGAATTCAGGCTATCTAGAGCTTCTTACAGGGTATGTACATTGACTGCACACATATTCATTGGCTACTGGGCCATCCCTGCCTTGCCCCATTTGCCTCAGGGGGGCTCAGAGTTAAAGAAGGGGCAATTCAGGTGGCCAGATTTCTTATAGAAGAATCCACAAGACTTGATACTTTTGTCCCCGAGTAAGGGACTTTATGTAATCCCTCTGAGCCCAGAAGTTTTCTGGAGGAATATATGGTTCCTACCTGACCTATAATTATGTCCACTTCTGCACTTCTGCAGTACAGTGTAGACCGATGTCAATAATGACGCAGAGGTGAAGCAAGATCTACAAGGGTCATGTGTTCATTGTAAATACATGGATTTGTAAAGTTTAAATATGCTAATTGTCATGTTTGGATTAATCCAAATACAGTATTTCTTTTCTTTTTTTTTTTTATATTTGCACAGCCTTTTTTGAGGTTTTATAAAATACCCTGTTTCTTGACCTCAGAAAATTATATACTAGTCATTTAATTATCATCTTATGAAAGACAGCTAAAGTTTTGAAACTCAAAACAGGTTTAGAAATGTAGATGACTAAAGGGAATCTGACTAGAGAATGTAAGCAGATCAGCTAAATATCACAGAATAAGAGAATCATCTAATAACTGGTAAAATATTCTATGGTGACTTGTGTTTTAATGGCAAATGCACTTCAATATGATTATCTGTCTATGGAGTGAACATAAAGTTAAGAATACTTTGTCTGTGCCTTGTCCCTGAAGTTCATGCCTGCTCCGCGGGAAAGGTGTATTTCGACTGCAGGTTTCCTGATCCTGAATTACCAGCTGGCGGTGTAAACTGTGAGATTACATGCACAAACCTGGCCATGAACTTCACTTGTGCCCCATCCTCACCCTGCATAAGTGGCTGTGTTTGCGCTCTGGGGTAAGCCCTTTTTTTTTATTATTATATTGAACATTCAAGATTTAATAGAAAACACAAGAGCACTTAAAAACATTATAGAAATAACTAAACTTGTTCTTACTGGTGGTTCACCACCAGTCAGCTAGAACAACCACTGGTGACTGGAAGGCTATTATAACAATTGTTTTATGTTCATGTAACATACCGCATATGGTATTTGTGAGATATTACATATCACATATAATGTGTGATTAAATAATGACACATACATTACATATGAAATGTTATTACAGTAATATAGTATGTGCAATATTATTAAGGTACTATAGTATTAAAGTATTAAAACAGTATTAATTAATTGATATAGGATTAAAGTAATACAGACTTGGCATTTACTTCCTAATTCAACTGCAATTTTGGGAAAGTGATAGTGGGTCATTCTTCATTCGCGACATCGGAAGTGTTGTGTTACTATTGATGTTCAGTTATAATGGCGATGCCAACTGCTTTATCTAATGGGTGTTACAGAAAATGGTGCATCGAGGCTACACGGAGCAGTGGGTAACATTGGAAGCTCTGGCTCAGACACACCAGAGTTTAAATCCTAGTTCTGCTGATGTTAGCTGAGTGATTTTTCTGCAAGTTCCTTTAAAACCTCAATTAGACATTATAAGATGTGGTGTGTGTGTGTGTTTGCGTGCATTTGTGTGTGTATTACAGTCAATAAATATGGGTCACTATTTTATGGCAGCATAATCTACTCTTTGTAAATTTCCTTTAATAGCAGGAACACCTAGCACACATGAAGGCAAATTCAGAATCCAATCGCTTCTTGCAGGCACACATATAATCTGGCCTCACTGGGCCTCTCTCTTCAGGTAATGAATAGAGGTAGTGCTCAGCGGTAGGGTCACCTAAGGCAAATAGGTCACCCATTCTTCCTCGATTAACATATTCACACAAAGGGATTCCTGGGCTCAGTTCATATAAACCATGAGCAAAAATGAGAGAGGTTTTGTGGTCTTTTTCTCAGGAGAGTTGCATTTGTTTAAATGATCCCCATCTAGAGTAGGTTGAAGAGCCAAGTAACTTGGGACTGTACCAATCTCTTTAGAACGGAAGGACACAGGAGGAAGCTGAAGGAACAAGCCAAAGCATGGGAAAATAAAGGCAGGTAGAAATCAGGCCGTAGAGCAGATGAGTAAGAAAGACATTTTAATTAAAAGGATGAGGGAAATAAAACATTTATTATGATTAAATAATTGAAACCCACAACATTGCTTGATTTATTTGATTGGATTATGACTCATGGATGCACTGCTGATTAGATAAAGCTACATTCTAATTTCGTTTCATATGCTTGTGGTTAATGCCATTATTTAAAAAAACCTATTTGTGGTCACCTATGGCTTTCAGTTTGACAAAGATATATTTATTTACTGGTCAAATCTCATTACAAAAATGTAAAGAAGTTCTCTCCTACGTTCTAGTACTGTATTAAATAAATGTAGTTGGAATTGACTAAGAGGCCTCTGACTGATTTCAACATAATTTTGTTATACAGAACTTTCTATTATAAAGTTGTTTATGGTAATATGATTTGGGTTGTTTTCCATGTGATCTTGGCTGGCTTATTTTAGGATAAGCTTTGTATAACTTGTTTTTAAGAGGGTCCTAAAGTGCCAATGGTTCATCAACTATAAAAGGATTACATACCTGAGTTTAGAAATCCCTGTGGATTAAAGAAATGGAAAGTAATATAGTGGAAAGAGTCATATAGTATTGGGTTCAAATACTGGTTCTTCTTATTAACTGAAGTACGTTGGGTCAAGTTACTTAACCACTTGGAGTCTCAATTTCCTCTTTTTAAATGAGTGTAATGATATCTACTTCATGGATGCAGCACACCAGTCATATGGTAGGTGCTCAGTAAATATTTATTTTATTACTTACCCCACTACCTAAGCCTGCTTAATGTAGATAACTTACAAGTGAATTATAGCTTTCTTATTCCAGTTTTGATTGGTTATAAAAAACTTATCAGTCATTAGAATAACCATTTAAAGCCACTAGTTAGTCTGGTATATAGGGATTATGGTTCATGCAGATGAGGCATCCCTTGTCTAAAAATTGGACCGCCAATATTTATGAAACACCTCATGTTTGAGACATTGTGTTAAGCTACAGGGATGGTGGGTACAGAAATACATGTATAAGATGACAAGAGAATCTACCTTATGTCACTAGTAATGTATTTAAAGGGGTTAGAACAGTGGCTGGGCCATAATAAGCTCTAAAAAATATTAGTTTTTATTGTTGCTTTTATGGTTTCTGTAAGACATTTAATGAAGTATTTGCCATTCATTGTGATTAATCTTCTAATAAACATTTGTACAAATTGCTATGTATAGATTTGTACAAATCTAAATAAAAGATTGTACTGAAAAGTTTGCTCTTAATTGAATCTTAAATGATGAGAAGAGATCTTTCAGACAAAGTAGGGAGGAGATGGATTTTTCAGGTAGAGGAGACATACACCGTTCAGGGAAAGTGGCTCAAAGTTTGGGAGGATCGAGGTGATAAATTATGGACTCTAGGGCATTATTTTCTGAAAGAAAGAAATTTAAATGATAATGCACCATTTATATAGATAGGTTCATTTATTTACCTTTACTCAACAATTGAATGTCTGCTACGTAATAGATATTAGGATACAGCCATTAACAAGATATTCACGATCTTCCCAAGTAGAACTTAAAAGTCAAGTGACATGTACATTGGATTAGAATTATAGTACTATGTTAGACAAGCTATGAGAGGGAAAGCAGAGCACTAAAAATATATATGCGATTATTTCTATTAAGAGAAGAGTCAAGAACTTAGGATTCCCTACTTCTATGTTAATTTTTACAGCATTGAATTATAACATTTTAAAACAAATTCAGAAAAAACTATATATTTTATCTATTTTAATAGCTACTTATTTTTTATTTTACTATTACTTTATCTGTCATTTATTTTGAATTATTTTATCATTATGTCATGTTATTAAATATTTAAATTATTATAGTTATTTATTTTATTATTTATGAAAGTAATTTTTGAAAAAAGATTTTAATAATATTGAAAAATGTAAGTATATATTTATGTTAAAGATATTACATATGTTATATATAATGTATTTATTTAATATTCATGCCAAAATATTTTATAACATGCCAAAATTATTTTTTTTTTATATTATGAGTAATTATTTTGTTTTAATTTTTATATTCATAGATGTATTAAGATACTTTTTTCATGGGGTGATCTTTCAAGAAAACACTAACGCTTAAAAGAAAACCAACATTCAGGACTAGATATGTTAATAATAAAGAATGTAAAACACACGATTTAATGTTTTTTATGCAAAACACATCTGAACTAAACTCTCATGGTTTTAACTTTAAGCAGTCACAAATGAAGGTTTCCATTCCTCTCTCTGTCCAGTAATAGAAAATGTTATTCATCTCTTAATTCACTATTTTATCAAAAAATTGTTATACTCACAGACTCTTTTCTCTTAAGTAGTAAATATTGAAGCAAAGGGCCCTCACTTCTTCTTTAAATTTTTTTTTTTTTTGGAATAGCTCACATTACCCGAGAATTTATGATTTTCTTTCCCTTTTATTGTATTAAGTGATAATAAAAAGTTAAAATATTGCATCTAGTCATTTCTCAGGCATTTGCTTACTACTGTGATGTGCAAGGTACTGTGTGAAAAAAGGGGGATAAAGACTGGATTCAACCCCTCAATAGGCCAGATAAAACATGCCTACAACAGCTGTAATAAATATAGATGGTTTTGAACATGACAAGATTACTGATTTCTTTTAAAACTGAAATTAGTAGTTTACATTAACTAGCATTTACTCTTCATTTGGAAGAATGGCAGAGCACAAAGGAAAGTGTTATGTTCCTGAAAGCTGTCCGTGTATCTGGAAAGATTGGGAGTACCTCTCAGGGGAAGTGATTGCTACACCGTGTTATACCTGGTAATGAGATTTAGTTATTTTACAAAAATTTTCCTAAGCAATTATATTAGTTTTGATCATTTTGTATTTACTTAATGTGACTGATTTCAGCAAAAAACAAAAACAAAAGCAAAAACAAATCAAGCCTGAGTAAATAAGATTTTAAAGGCATTCAGGCATTGTTGGAGAGCTAATATCTATAGGAGGATCATGTTATTATTTTTATGTGTATTTGTTCAACCCGGAAAAAAGTGTGAAATATGACAGTTTGCAAATTTGATAAGAAAAAATATCTCAAGTTTAGAAAGTGATAAATATTCCAAAGAAAAGTTCACATTTAAAGGAAGATTTTCTGTTTGGAAATAGGCCAAAAAATAACATAAAATAAAATTGAAATATAATTTCTTTAAAAAATGTGAATAAAGATTCTAAGCTTGTGAATAAAATTATGTCTAATGTATTTAAGTTGACACAAGTACAGGAGATGACATTGTGGCCTTTTGACAACCAGCATGCCTATGTTTAAATTTTCATTCCGTCATCTGTTTTCAGTGTGACCCAGGCACAATTTCTAGCCTTGGTTGTGGTGTCTGATAATTTATTTAAACAAAGTGATAAATATATGCCGAATTTGTCAATTGTAATAAATGTTATCAGAATGAATTGGCAACATATATAAGGACTATTGGCTCAGTGAATACTTTTGAATACAAGCTTTCCAATGTTTGTCACTCAAAAAACACTAATTAGAGCCAAATTTCTTAAAAAGGTAACTGATGTCATTTTCTAATAGTGTTTGTCGACGAGGAATGTTTAATTGCACATATTATCCATGCCCAGCAGTGTGCACAATATATGGAGACCGGCATTATCATTCTTTTGATGGACTAGAATATGACTATATCAGTGATTGCCAGGTATTTTTGATAAAGGTATGTCACAATTACTTATACTTTTATTTGCAATTATGTAAATATAATGTAAAAAAACAAATATGATAGGCCATGGTATCTCAAATCCATATGCCATTAATAAAGCCTATAAAGTTAAACAATTTTAAACTAATTTCCTTGACTCATTCTAAAGTTTTATTATTTATAAGTGATGGGCCAATTCTGAAATGTTCTTTGCCTCTCTTTCCTGATTTCTAAAATTAAGACAATAATTATACCTATCTCCATAGGTAGTTTTTAGGATTTAAAGAGATAAATACATGTAAAACTCTCGGATAGTATTTGATATATGATTATTGCTCAATAAATGTCAACCATTTTTATTTTAATTGGCATAGTTTGGTGAATACAAATGTAAGACATTAAATCTTGTATTGTACTATGTATTGTTTATGGTTATAGCAATCAAAATGCATTATTCTCAATTCTAGACATGCTATTTTGATGATATGTTTTGATAAACCCCGGATTGTGTATATCTGATGAAATCCTTAAAATTTCTCATATTTAATGCATTTAGATTTTCCGTATACCTAAATTTTATTTAGAGATCCCTGATCCCAGAATTAAATTTCTAAATGAAAAATGCAGGCTTTACAAAGAAATAGCACAAAAATAAACAACACAACAGCTTTTCCTCCAGCAAGGTAAGTTGTGAATTATCTTGAAAGCATGTCTCTTTTTTCCTGACTCTTATGTTATTAGAAGTTTATGTGTGATTCTGTTCTTTAACCATATGTCAAGAAAGTAGACACATTCTCATTTTGTATTTGATTAAATAAGAAAATGAACAGTAACATCTATAGCCTTCCAAACTTAAACAAATCTCCTACTTATGCTTTAAACCATTAAATTTCTCTTTTGGTACTATTCTAAGCCTCCTTTGTGAACAATTTTAAGTTTCTTAAGAAATAAATCTCTGGGAATGGATTTGGCAGTCAGATGATTACAGATGACAACTTGCCTTTAGGGTTTTTGTTTTATTTTGTTTTGTGTAGTTTTGAAGGGCATCATGATACGTATACATTCTATAAGTATTTATTCTCTTAGGGCAAGCTTTGTTTATCAAACAATTTTACACTAGAATTTTCTCATTCCTTGAAATTTAGGGTGTAAACTGAGAAACTTGGAAATGTACATAACAACTTAGAGATCTTTAATATATAAACTGATACCTCTTTCTCAAAATGTGTCAGACTGATTTTGTACCAAATCCTCATTCCTCTTGATATTTAGGTGCCTCTGACATTCCTTTAAGTTCTCTCCTCCTTTGACTTTCTGGACATTATGCCTTTTGAGCCCTTCAGTGTCTCTTCTGGTCTTTTATTTGTCCTTTTGCTGCTTTTTTTTTCTTCCATAAACCCTGACTCTAGATGACTCAGCTGGCTTCTTTAGGGCAAAGACCAAGGCTTAGTCATCATCTTACCAGCACTGAGCACTGTGCTGGGAACGAAGTAGCTCAATAAATGTCGACTGAACTAGATGTCTGTTCTTGGCTTTTTGCCCTTTTCTTCTAATGCTGGGTATATTAATCTACAGCCTTAACCAATTTATAGGCTGATGAATTCCAGATTGACATGTACAGCTCTGACCCTCAACTTCTACGCTGTCTTTCTGACTCAAGTACATCCCCATAATAATACATTTTTTTTATTCTGTTAACCTTTCTAAGACTAAAATTGTTATCATGCCATTGCTTTTTAAGAACTACAACGATTCACAATTCCTGTCTCAATAAAGTCAAAATTCCTATGATAGTCTTTCAATGGTCTCTGTTAGCTTCATCCTTCCTCTATGTGTTTTCTCAGGGTTATTTTCTGTATCTGATTGCTTCTGCTCCCTCAAAATGATGTTTCTTTCCATTTTTCATTTATCCATCTTGTTTTTACATCCTATTATACTTACAGTCATTGCTTCAAAAATAATCAGCTCATTATTTTCTGATTATTTTATATATGCTCACATATCGTGTATCATTTTATGTTAAAACTATGTGTTACAATTTTTTTGGCTCCTCTTAGGGACCAGCACAATTACGGTGGCATTGCAAGAGCTGAAAAATTACGTGTTCCATTTTTTTTAATGGTCTCTGCTAGAGAGTAGAAACTACAAGCTTATACTTAATTAGTAATCTAATATTTGCTGTCAATGGATATACATGCCTTCAACATGAAGTAGGTAGAGGAATGCTTTTTAACCCTTTCCCATTTAGAAAAAAAAGTGTAGCTCACTGTCTGTGTTAATTTAACATCATGCATAGAATGCTATGTTTTCCAGGATTTGATATTTTCAGCAATCGAGAATTACTATATTTTATAAATAGAAATACCACTACTAAAAACAGAATGCAATAAATAGAATGATGTCATTTATTTCTAAAGCCTATCGCTATCCTAGAGCGATGTAAAAATAACAATAAAAGTGAGATATTCCACAGCAAATGTTGGGGGTAAGATTAGGACTGTAATTCATGAATTATTTGGGGGTAAATACTGCAGCTGCAAGGGCCACCGGCAAGTTTTCTAGGGACAAATGGGAAATGGGTTAAATTTTAGTGTGCATGCACATCATCTAAAGATTTTGTAAAATACAGATTCTGATTCCATGGGTTTGGAGCAGGATCTTGGATTCTGAAATTTTTAACAAGCTATCCCGATGCTTCATGTCCAGAGCCCACTCTTTGAGTAGCAAGAATGTAGAGCATTTTCTTCTTTAAAAAACTGATTTTAATTATTTCTGAAATTTTCCTCTTATTCTGAACAGTAAACTTTGTCACATACAGGAAAAAGAAAGTGTTGTGGACAATATTGTGTCAAACATGACATGTTTCCATTGGATATATCATTAATGTTAATTAAAAGTGTTTTTTATGGTATCATGTTAGGTAGTAAAATAAAAATTCTGCCAAACTTTATTTTCATTTTATATATGGAAAAAGTTGTTTAAAAATATTTACTAAAAGTATTTAAAACCTGTCCACATATCACTGCCTGCAAACATTTTCCATTGTATGATAATGATCTGAGTCTATGCATTATCATTTCATTCATTTAATAAACAAATTTTTATGGCCTATTAAATGTTAAACAAAGACAGGTTTATTCTATATACTCTATATTACAACAGATTTTCCCAGGAAAATTCTAAAGTTTTAAAGTTTTACATTAAAATTCTAAAGTTTTACATTAAAAAATGTAAATACCTTACATTTTTTTCCTCCTCCCAAATTTAGCAAAATGCTGGATACTTGGCAAACTCTTAAAAATGACTTATTTGATCTGTATTTCTGCCTGAGTTTTCCTTAACCCCTTGTTTGCTTTCACAGTAAAGAAATCATAGCATTTACCACTGTATTTTTAAGTGATGAATGTTCATAGAGTATTTCAAGTAAAATATTTGTCTCAACTCTGGTTCCTGGCAAAAGAAAGTATATTCTTGTGTTTGATGCTGAAAGATTGTAGCAGTCTGTTTTTATTAGTGCTGCAATGACACAATACCATTCCATTTAGGAGTCAAGAGCCATTAAGGTTTGGCTTTTAGGTTTTATAAGCTCGATTTCCTATCATCACTTCAACTTACCACTATATCTTTCTGTTAAAGTGAATATGTCATGTTCAATTTGAAATTTTAATAAGGTATGCCTACTTGTATATAAGAAGACATGTCACAGGAAATATTCTTCCTGTGAATAAAATGAATCTTTTAGTAAGCAATGAAATTTTATCTCTAATTTAATATCTGAAATAAAATTTATTATTATGGTTCATATAGTGAGAGTAAGACATGAAGAATATTAAAACTCTAAATTTTCAAGTTCTAAAATTATTTGTGCCTTTTTGTCTGCCAAAGCAGAGTCTTCTTTTTTTTCTTTAATAATGTTCTTTAAGAAAGAAAGTATATTTACAAACAATAGACTTCCAAACTTAATTTTTACTTAATTTGGTAATTAAGAGAAAGAAAACTTTCTATTAATAATTACTTAGAATTATACTAGTGAATTATTAATTTTATTATAATGAGCATTTTTACTAAAATTAATAAAATCAGAACCAGGTCCAAAAATTGGTTGAGATAGTTTGACCAACAGATACTTGATAAGTTAAGAAGTATTTTATTTGACTATGGAGCAGATAATTATTTCATATCAAAGGTAAATTAGTGATTAACCAATGCAATCTAATTTTCATGTTTTGAAATATCATACCAGATAGTAAATTTCTTGGTGTTTGGATTTTTTCTGTTTCGATTTTTCTTCAGTAATGTATTTTTTTTTAATTACTTCAGCTGTTTAGCTTTCCCATGGCAAGGTCTTCTTTTTTTTTCTGGAAGAATTCACATTTCCTTTCAGAAGAATAGAATGGCTGCCAGCACCATTTATTTACTTGCTGCTTTTTCAGCGACAGGAATTACTTCTGTGAATAGCAGATTTAATTCTTTCTTGTCAAGCCGCTCTCTTTCCTGCTTGTCTTTGATTATAAATTCCAGGCTTTATCTTTGTTATTTGTAACACATTTTTATCTAGTGAAACTCATTATTTATTTCTTTGAGCCCTATGAAGGATCTAGTGATCTAATTCATAAAAATTTCCCTTTTATTTGCCAGTTGGACTTTTATAAAGTAATACTCAACTTTATTTTAGAAGTGTAATGTTACTTGATACTCACATTTGAAGAGATAGTAAAGTCCTTTTTCTTTATTTTAAATCTCTGGATCGTGGAGTTTTAAATGTAACCTAGTTCTAGGTACAGGGTAAGTACCTAGAACTTATACCTTTGTTGATGCCTGTCAAGCTTTTAAAATTTTCTGGTTCTCTGATATTTTATTCATTTGGAAGCTATTTACCCTATACTATAAATAGTGCATGCAGTATAATATATTATCTTTTAAGTGTGTTGAAGCAAATTTTAGATAAAGGTCATAATTGTGTTTCCTTGTTGACTTTTGTAAGAGAAAAAATGAGATGAGAAACCAAACAGCACCTTGACCTGCTCTATAAACTCAGAGGAAGAGAGAACACTGAATGTTGTCAGCAACAATGAGAAATATAACATTCCAACTCCAGCGCCAAGTTCTACTTTTTTGCTCTATGACAAACTGCAGTCACTGCTAGAATTTTTCTTATGATTTGTTCTAGATTAGGTTTTTAACATTTTCTTTAGGTGGCAACTCAAATATTCAATGCTTTCCATAAGCCTTTGAAAACATCTAATTTCATTGCTCTCAAATTCCTATACCTTGCATCATTTTCACACCAGCATTTCTTGATGAGAAGTGGAGGTAGAATGATGAGCAAAAATAGATATTGGCTTTGCCTCCTGTGAATCTTAGGCTGGTGAGGAAGAGTTATTAATTACCTAATCAAAAAATTCATAGAAAATACAACTGTAAGTCAATGATGATCTAAATGCAAAATTAGATTAAACCTTTTTAATGTTTATCTTTTTTTTTTCTTTCTTGAAGTGACTCTTGCTGGTCTTTGAGGTAATTCTACTGCTTCTACTGGTTCACTGTCTCTAATTTCCCCTCAATCTCCTCTGGTGTCTTCTTTCTCCAAGACACTAAAATTTTCTCATCAATTTTAGTTTCCTAAAATGCCAGGGTTCAAGTTTCTGAATTCCCATATCTGTCTCCATGAAACTCTTGGTTGCTCGTGATCTCATAATACCTTGAAAGTACAGATCCTGTTTTATTTATTTATTTATTTATTTATCCATGGAAAATGAAAAGAGATCGTGAGGAAAAGAAGTCAGGAGAAATCCATTGTACTCTATTTAGGCAAATATAAAGATCCAGATAGAATTGGCTAGAAGCGCCTCTGTCAAATAAGAGTGAAACACAAATTATACGACAGTGTGGTACTCAGGCAAAAAGAAAAAAAAAAACTAGCATATGAAAATCAGATGAAAATTACATTCTGAATAAAAGTCACT
>NW_011888790.1:13179932-13197120 GCF_000151845.1 Pteropus vampyrus
AGGCAAATATAAAGATCCAGATAGAATTGGCTAGAAGTGCCTCTGTCAAATAAGAGTGAAATACAAATTATACGACAGTGTGGTACTCAGGCAAAAAGAAAAAAAAAAAACTAGCATATGAAAATCAGATGAAAATTACATTCTGAATAAAAGTCACTCCCCATAAAATAAAAAATATTTTCTATCTTCTAGAAGTTATAAAGAAGATGATGGAATTAATAAAATAAAATAAATTAAACATGTGCTAAGGGAATATAAGTAAATGAAAAAGAAAATTGTGGAATTAAGGAACAAATTGAGGCCCTAAAAACATTATACAATTAATAATAAATATTTCTTTTAAAAATGATAAATATGCTTTTTCTTGCCTTCCCTTCCTTGAACCATCCTAAAGGTGACAGACAAAGCCATTCATCCTTAAAAAAATCTTTTTATATTTTTGACTGACTTTCTGTTTACCAGCTGATTGTCTCCAAATCTTTATTTTCTAGCTTAGTCTTATAAAAGAAAAACTACTTTAAAACTATCTTAAAGTTTTAGACTAAGAGATGGACGGTCAATTTAAAATTTTCTCCAAATAGGAATCATTTGCATATTAACCATCTTTAAGCCAATCATCTTTGTTCTCTAAAATGAGATTTTTAAAGTGGTTTGTCTTCCCTGTGCGTGTTTGTTAGCACTCGGGAGCTTCCCAGGTGAAATCTGAAACTGCCCCCTCTACACAGAAGGCAAGGAGAGATCAAAGAAACAAGTAGGCCATGCCAGACTGATTTTTAATAAGCAAGGTAGCTTACACATGAGGCTTGTCTTGGGTGACCATAAAACAAATCGATCTCTATAACTTCCTGCCAGAATCTTAAAAGTTTATATAGAGGCCTTAATTCGATTCAGTCACATTTACCATCCAGATGGTCTCAACAACGCATTTTTCTCTCAAGGCCGAGTCCTTGAAAACTGCTTCCATTGTGGGAACTGTGGTACATTCTAAGGACAAGGGAAGCGGGTGAGGAGCCTCTATTGTCGGGGTTCAGCTCATGGGTAAATGGCTCATCAAGTTCTCTCCATGACCTCTTTTAACAGTGCAGTTTTTACTTATATTGTTTATCTGACAAACATGCTGAAGACAAAGGGGGCAGAAGCAGAAAGACATCTTGAATCTTATCAATATTTAGCGTAATATATGTTGTCTGTATTATAGTGGATATTTTCAACCCAAATCAGTTCTTTATAGTTTTCTAAACATTTCTATATCATGAAAACCAGAAATATTTAAGATTAAATTAAATTAAATGATAAAATCTAGAATACTTTCCAATTCTGATATGTTAATGTTTTCAAAGTTGAAATGTAAATGAATCTGTATTAATTTTATTCAATTTTTAGAATTATATAAACCAAACTTTGTAGAAGGCTTTGACATATTTTTAAATCTATTTGAGTAAGAAGATAAAAATCTTGGCATTTATTGAATTAATTCTTTAAGTGGCCTTTTGGGAAATTAATGTTTAAATAATTTTCTACTTTATTCATGTAAACTAATTCTTAAATATATCTTTGTTGGAAAATTTAAGCAAATAGTTGTAATCTTTTATACATAAGACTCATCTCCATTATTAATCTTAGATATTAAGGTTAAGTATTTACTTTACATTATAGTAATTTATACATTTAGATAGTAAACCCTATGTATTAAAACCTAAAACATTTCAATAGAACTTTAGCATAAGTTTTCTACTAATTATTTTTCTACTTTTCTATTTTGTAAAATTAGTTAATTAATTAAATATTTAAGTCTGCTCTCTATGTCTCTATGCTAAGAGCTCTTACAGGAACAATAATGAAAACATCAGCTTTACTCCCATTGTTTTACATTGGGGGAGTCATCAATAAACAAGAAATTGGAAGACTGGGCCAAATGAAAGCTCTGCTGTGGGAATGTAACTGATTTTGACTAAAGAAACAGTTCACAGAAAAGTTTCATAGAGGGGAGAGGAACTGGTACTGGCATATTTCACTCCATTGTAACTTATTTCTTGATCAACATATTTTCAAGTAGATTTCCTTTGCAGTGAAGCACCTCAGGGTGGTTTTCCTTCTCAGAGACATTCTGGTTAAGTGTTTGCTATTTCAGGAAAGGAAAAGTAGGGGGTGGGTGCTTTGGTAAGTTGTGTGTGTAAAACCCTAAGGGAAATAACACCCCAAGGAAATCCTTAAACAGGACAATTACAAAAGTAACAGCTGAATGGTGGGTTTGCCTCCTGGGTATCAGGAATTCAAGGATGCTCTGATGTCATTCGCGCAGCTCAGACAATCTATGTGTGAATGCTCTACTCTCTGCTTACTCTGCCTTGCTTGTGTAATTCTCTTTTCTTTATTTTGTTCTCTTATCTTCAGTTCATTATTTCTGCTTCCTCATATCTTAAACTTGCTCTCACCTGTCGAGCTCCCACTTTACCTTCTATTCTCTCTATGTCCATTCATCCTAGGATCTTACTACAAAAAACTTTTTTTTTTTTAACTACTATTTTCTGGTTTAAATGTGAGAGATAATCTAATTTGCTAAAGTTGTCTTTTTTCTTGCCAGCATTAAAGTCCATTGGCTCATAAATGAATGTAATTCTTTGGGTTTAGTCAGCTGTAGGACATAAAACATGGCTACCTGAGGCTACAGTATCAGCAGAGATTTGCATGGGGTAGTTACTCTTAGAAGGCTGGGGCTCTGACAGGTACCTAGACTGAGATGTCATGTAAAATAATATACTACCTTGAGAGGTGCCGACATTTTCTTTCAGAATCACTTGGGAGAATAGTCTCTTTCAATGTTTTCAGTACCTGAGAATAAAGGGTTTGAGGAGTCCGTGTAGCACATTGATGTTGACCTTTTTCCTCTAGCTTTGTAATCCTACTCACTACGTTGCTTAGCAACTCTGTAGCATTATCTCCAAACCTGATATAACTTGAAATACATTAAAAATAGAAATTATAGAAATGTGATTCTTAGAAATTGATGTTATTTCAAGTTACTGTCAATTTAACATGCTATTACAAGACAGACTATACAATGTAGAATTTTTTGGCTTTTCTGAATTAATACAAAGAATACAGCTAACATTGAGGCACTTTAATTAATAGTAATGGAAATATAAAGGCAATAGAAAGACTTTCAGCCAGTTTTTCACATCCCTTAACCTAAACTCTTCCCAAGAGGAAGATCAAAACAAAACCCTAAATTATATATTATTTCTTCTTTGAAAGTCATTCGTAAAGGCAGAAAAGTGTGGCATTATTATTATTTTTTGAGTGGTACAATGCCACAATCATCTTAATGACCCTTATTATTCTCCTTTTCAAATTTTAGGAAATGCATTGCAAAAGTTATGAGGAAGCAAAAGCTTTCAGTTTCTGTGAAGAAAAGAAAAATGGGTCACAGAGGGACACATTCATTACTCTATCAAACCCATTCATTGAAAACCTATCTTCTAGGCACTATGCTATAGTAATTACTAATAAGACAGGAAGAACTTAAATAAACCAAAAGATAATATTGAGTTAGTATTCCTATTGATGATGATGTGAAAACTAAATGTAGAAAATTCGCATCAAGACATGTATGATTTCCAAACACGTAAAGACTTTTCTCACTTTGAAAAAAAAAAAAACAAAAAAAACAAAAAACTGACTCATATGTCTAGAAAGAAAAAGGATTCAGGAAATGTGTGTGGGTCCTTGAAAAGTGGATATGGAGTCGAAGGAAAAATGTCATTTTCCTTCTGGTGAAATCTCTACCTTCCCCAAATTAGTGGAAGGATTCTTAGAGCCGTGTGGTTTTTGACTTTTGACAGGAGAAGGACCGCTTGAAAAATTTGATGCAAACCATGGACTTTCTAGAAAAATATTGATATTCAAAAACAGCATTTTACAAATAATTTCTAGGGTCTTCAGAATAACAGAAGCCCATTCATGAAAGTGGGATACAGAATTAGAAACCCTGGTTCTAGAGAGCATGTTCTTAGTAGACGAAGTAGGTAGTGGCTGAAGGAAAGTGTAGATGAGGTGAGAGGTGAGGGAATTAGCTTTAGAGTGTGTGGGCCTAAGTAATGTTCTCTCAAACATTAAGGATTCTCTGTAACCTACAACTGACTTGTCTCAACTACTGCTAGACTTTCCTAGTTTTTCTACAAAAGTTTTTCTAAAACAAAAATTAGAACTCTGTCTCTGCCCTTATTTAGCTAAGTGACCTTGGATAATCAGTTAATCCTTCTTAACCTCTGTTTCCTGATCTGTTAAATGGAGATAATACTTAATTCAAAAAGTATCATAAGAATTAAATGAAATAACGTATGCAAAGTTCAAAGGAAGCTCTCAAATGATATGCATTATTTTATTTACCAACACATATCAAAGTTTTGTATCTATTTTAATTTTAACTTGTAGGCAAAATAATTATATAGCCAGAAAACTCCTTAAGATAAAAGATGTTGTCTAAAATGAAAATATTTCTTTTAAAATTCCCCTAAGTGACATGTCTTTTCGGGTACTTATTGAGAGGAAACTGGTTGGTAAACTTGACCTATAATAATAAAATGGAAAAAAGCTTCACTAGAAAAAAATTAACAGAAGATATTAGAGATAATGTTTAAAGATTGAGCTATATTGGTATATTTTCATAAAATTCTTCATATTATTAGACCAAAATGATCTTTATTTTAGAGGTAAGTTGTATTTCAGTTTCTGTATACACCATTGTAAATCTTGGACTTCTTTAAGATTTTGTTAATAAAAAATAGCTAAAAATTATATATAGTATACATTTATATTAATATAATATTATTGACATTTCAGAGTGCAGATGATTCAGATATATCTATCATTGCCCAGAACAAGAAATGCTTTGACAACGATATTGTTTGTTCTAAAAGTGTTTTGATTTCAGTTGGGGACACTGAGATTTACCTGAATGATACTCCTTACAAACAGGTTAGTGAATTACTTATTTTAGGATCATTTTAACTTGCCTTGAGGATACTGAAAATAAAATAAAAACTTTACTTTTAAAATTTTATTTTCTCTATAAGTGGTACTTTTCTCTGTAAGTAGGTACTAGATTTAACTATTTTTTTCTTTATCATTTTGTATGGCTGACAAATCACACTTGACTTGTCTCTTTTGTTTTACCCCAAAATTCTCCATATTCTAATTCTTTCATCTATTCTTCATTACCGTGGTTGTCATTTAGGCCCTAACAACAGTTCACCTATTATCTGGAGTATACTTCAACACCCTACATACTAGACTCCCGGATTCCAGTCCTCACCAATCTGGCCCTTGCTAACTGTCCTGCCTCACCTGTCATTACTTTCTGCTTCAAGCCCATGTTTTAGAAGTTGGAAATTTTATCAGTTCTATAAGTACTCTATGTTGTTTCCCTCACCTCTGGTTCTTCATGAATATCATTACTCCTACCTGGATCAACTTTTCTATTTAACTTATTCTTAAGTGAGAAGTCTCATTTTATCTCTTCCTCATGCTCTCAAGTACCCTGTTAGGACATGCATCACATTTTAGTGAAATTATTTTTGTGGCTGCCTATCTTCTCCATTTGTCTATGAGCTATGTGAGAATTGGAACTACTTGTCTGCCTTGTTTATTCTTGTATTTTTGGAGCCTGCCCAATTTGAAAGAGTGAAAAAATTTCATTCATTCATCATTCATTCATTCATTCATTCATGCAAAGTGTCTAGCATGTACCAAAATTATGCTAATTATTGAGACCACATGGTGAAAAGATACCATGCTTGTCTTTAAGGAACTTACTCCAATGAAAAATATGTTCAAGTAAATAGGGATGTATAGTGCGATGTGCTGGGTCAAGAGCAGGTACAGGATAGTGTGGGAACCCCTGGGAAGAAGACCTAAACCAACCGAGTTGTTAAGAGCATAGACTTTGGGATCAGTCAGTACTCACTTGGAGGCCCTATTCTATCACTTACTGGCTGTGTCACCCTGGGCGAGGTGCAGCTTTCCCATTTGTAAATTTGGGATGATTATAGAATCTACTTCTTAAGTTCAGAAGAGGATTAAATAAAATAATGGATTTCAAGAAATGGCTCTCCTCCTCTCCTTCACCCTCCTTATTTTTGAAGACTCAGAAGACATGCTCTGGGTGAAATGATTTGCACTAAGTCTTAAAGATGAGTAGGTATTAGCCAGGTGAGGAGAGAGAGTAGAAAGGCAATCAGTACAAAGGAATGATCATGTTGAAAGAAATAAAGTTGAAAAATAAAATGTATATTTGAAGAACTCCAAGAACTTCAACTTTGGTTGAAGTATATGGGAATTGTGGAAGGAGGGCAAAGAAAGTCAGGGAGACATGTTCAGAGTGACTTTAATGCAGGAGGAGCAGGAGCAGTAAACAAGGAGACTAGTTCCAAACCACGGAGACTCTTGAATTGTGTAAGATATCTGAACTTACTTTACAAGTAAGAAATTTTGAAGTTGAGAAGTGACATATGGCCTTTAAAAAATAGCCTCTCTGAGATTTAAGAACAGTGTTCCTCAAAGTTTGGTCTGCAAAATTTCTGCGTTAAAATCATCTGAAATATTTGTTATAAAAGCTAGTTCCTGGACTCCATCTCAATAATTAGAATAGTCAAGGTTGAGAAAGAAAATTAATATTTTTAATGGTACCCTAAATTCCTTTGCACTTTAAACTTTGAGAAACAGTGCCCTAGAATATAGCTTACATCTCAGTCAGAAACACTGAAACACCGAGACTGACTAGGCAACAATCAAGCTTTGGACAAAGCAGAGTTTCTATAGTCATGCTGACATCCTTTTGAAGTAATTACTGCAGTTTGGTATAACCATTAACTCATATTCATCTATAGATAAAGGTTCTACCTAAAACAAGGATGTGTTAAAAAAAAGAAACTAAAGAGAAAATAGTAAATGCTCTTATAAAGACAGTTTAACACATTTTTGAAGTGTTAATTACAGCTCTCTGTAACTTTCAAATCCAATTTTCACCTCTATGCAGGTGTTGAATCTCCTTCATATAGGTCAATGAAAGAAAGCCATAAAAATAATTGATCATAACAAATCCCCCACTGATATTTGTTCTCAGACATCAAAAGTGAAAATAAGTACCATTTATTTTATGACAAATGGATTGCTCATCCAGCAGAATAACCTCTTATTATTTTTCAATAAATGCACAATTCTAATTTTATTTAATATGTAAGATATAAACATTTAATGAATTTATTTAAGCTGTACTTTAAATGTTTTATTTCTCCACATTTACAATGTATCTTTCTAACATCATTAGAGTTTGTAGAAAGTGCTGTAATTCTCATTTAAATCGGAGTTCTCTACTTTGGGCAAATTGTAACGAGTAGCAGCATTCTTACTACTTAAACTGAAATGAAAGGAGTATGGTATCTCCTTTTGATCAAAGAGAATTGCCTTGTAGTAAACTGCCCTGTCTAATAAAAATGAAAGATTTTTACCTCTGCAAGTAAATAGAAAAGATATGCTTTTGTATCAAGCTAACCGATGCAAAACCAACTGGAAGGGATTCTAATAACAAGCTGCCTTATTCAAAAATTTATTTTATGTTCTAAAGATATGTCAACCAGTCTGAGGGAACTTTAATACAGAATACATGAAAGAGTATTTCATGGATTGAAAAGGAGCTATAAGCCACAAATATCCCATTTACCTCCTTTAATTTTTGCTGATCAGGCAGGAAGGTGAGACCTGCAAACAGGCCAGTACAGGAAAGTATTAAAAATTTATAAGTCGAGCCTTAATCTAGAAGCTGAAGATTCCGCCATAAACCTGACAAAGTACATCTTTCACGGAGCTAACATTCAAGTTGCGGGAAGACAGATAATAAAGCCAAAGACAAGTCAGATAATAGAAAGGTACTGCGAAGTAGAATCAAAACAATAGAAATATGTTCCATGGCAGAGAGTGACTTGTGGGTAGGGCAGGTTACACATTTTATGGGCCTAGTGAAAAATAAAAATGCAGGCCTCTTGTTCAAAACAGGAAAAAAAAATTCTCTTTGTTTTATAGTCTCTTTTTAACTGTCATGGTAGTTTTTCTCTATTACTTAATGGCTTGCTCACTGGGCACAAGGGTACTCCCAAGCTGCATGCAGAACTTCACAGGTGCCCAGGGTCTTGCCCTGTAACTCCAGCTTGGCACTTGGGAGCAGAAGGAAAAGAGGTTAGGTAGAGTTCATTAACAGTATATAGGTTACACAACACATCCTTTTCTATGCAATACACTGAGCACTTGTAAGTATGACCTTGGTCTAGGAGACCGAAAACTCCTTACGGATATGACTAAGTTTATTTAACTTGTGTTATGGAATATTTATAAATGTGTCTACTATAGTATAACCAAAAGATTCTATATCTCCTTCACAATTTTTATTTTGCTCTGGATATATTTATTTTACTTAATTTGATTTAACCATGCAATTTTGAAGTTATTATATGAGTTAATTTCAGTGTCAGATTCAATGTCATTTTTTATGAGGAATAGGCCCTGCTCATAAAAATCATTGCATATTCTCATTTTAGGCTAGAGACAATAAATTTTCCCAATAAGTTCCATCTCTAGTATCTTCCTTCTATTATCCTTTCTAGCACATAAGTTATTTTCTTTTAATATACAAACATGGTCTGTTATGTTCCTATTCAAAAGACTTTATTAAGTACATTTTGCATATGAAGTAACAGCCCTTGCCTGTGTAGGTAGCATATTTGCAAAAGGTCTCAGACTATACCTGTCAGAGAATTCATGTTTTAGTCCTTTGGTGCTCTCCTTAGTCCTGACCAGATCTTGAACTTTCGTGCCCCTAATCCTCTATTCTGATGGTTCCTTTTTTGCTTGGAATGATTTTTTCTCCATTCTCATTCTCAGCTCTCTATACCTTCCTATGTGTGGCCTCTTATAGAATAGTTCATACCACACCTCTCTCTCTCTCTCTCTCTCTCTCTCTCTCTCTCTCTAATTCTCATACACACACACACACACACACACACACACACGCACACACACGCACGCACTTTGTGCTTTTGTTTTCCAATTATATATATATGTAGGTAAAGGCATACATTTTTTAAATTTTCATTGGCTCTTTCTTTTTTTCTTTTTCTTTTATTTTTAAATTTAGTTTCAAGTATACAGTACATTGGTTAGACATCTATATAGTTCATAAAATGATCCCACCAATTGCACCCTCCCTCCCCTGGCCTTCCACTTAGACAACATATTAATGCTAACTGCATTCCCCATGCCATGCTCCCCATACCCATGACCATCCATCAGAAACTAATTTGTACTTCTTTAGCCCTTCACCCCATTCTCCCAGCCACCCAAACCTCCCTCCCCTCTGTCTGATACCAAATTGTCCACTATATTTTTGAGTCTGTTTTTGATTAGTTTGTTCTTTTTATTCCTTAGATTTCGCATATAAGTGAA
This sequence comes from Pteropus vampyrus, assembly GCF_000151845.1. NCBI lineage: Eukaryota > Metazoa > Chordata > Mammalia > Chiroptera > Pteropodidae > Pteropus > Pteropus vampyrus. Next base: position 13,189,428 of record NW_011888790.1, read on the forward strand.
ATCATATAGTGTTTATCTTTCTCTGTCTGACTTAAATACCTTCTGGGTCCATCATAACAATAACTTTTTCCATCCCCTTCCTTTTAGCCTGTGTGTGTCTTTTAATCTTAAGTTAGTTTCTTATAGGCGACATGTGGGGGTCTTGCTTTCCTTTCCAATAATCCACTCTATCTTTTAGTTGGAGCACTTACTACTTTTCCAATTGAGGTACTTATTGATAGGAATGTAGTTGTTACCATTTTTTATTCCTGTTTTTGATACATGTTTTTTCTTCTTAAAGAAATCCTTCCAACATTTCCTGTAATACTGGCTTGGTGATGATAATAAAGGCATGCATTTTTAGTACTCAATTATATTTATTCATTATCATTATAGAATATCTGAGTCAGTAGGTATGTCTCCTTAATTTATTCTATGTCCATGCTCTTGTTTATGCTCTTATCTAGAACTGAAATACCTTTCCCTTTTGTTCATTTATCCATGTTGAGCCCATCTACCAGTTTGTGTCTCATTACCAATTTAATGCATTTCCTATTTAATGCATTTGTTTTGTCTTTTGCTACAAAATTCAGAAAGACAGGACTAAGTAAAAATACTGGTACATAGATACTTATCGGTGGATAGTAATTTAATGTTTACATTTTGGTTGGAGAAAAAGGGATTCACTTTTTTCTTTATTATTATTATTATTATTATTCTTTAAAGAAGCGATCAGGTTTTTTTCTGGAAAATAAACCTACATACCAGCTTTGGAAGGCAGGGTACTACATGGTAATATACTTTCCAGAGAAAGATATCACTCTTCTTTGGGATAAAAAGACAACCATTCATATCAAAGTTGGACCACAGTGGAAGGTAAGTCAACCTATTTGGTAGGTCAATCCAAATGAGATGTAAGATATGAAATTAAATTTACCTTTCAATGTTTTGTGGAAATAAAATGATTGATATTTTTCTTTAAGAAATAGGTTGTATTTTTCAGAATTACTAACTCATACCCAGTGAAGAGCCACTTTACCAACTAGAGTAGAGTGTTCTGTACAGTTTTTTTTTTTTACTTTACAGTATCCAGTTTCCCTAAGTTTCTTAGATCAGCTTCACGCTTCTGATCCCTTTCAGTGTGGTTATGTGATATGTTTATAATACAGTTACATTTATTTATTACAATATGCATTCCATCTTTTCCTCCATATTCTGGATATATTTTTAGATTTATATATAGTAAAATTATTAAAAATACATAAGAAAAATTACTCTTACGGTGTACAGTTCTATGTATTTTAACAAATACATGAAGTTATGTATCCACCACCACTGTTCTATGTAAAACAGATCTATCAACTCCCCAATTTCTTCCATGTTGGCCCTTTTCTGTCAACTCCTACCTTTATTCCCCAATCCTTTGGCAACCATTGATCTATTTTCCATCCCAATAGTTTTGCTTTTCCCAGATACAATATAAGTAAAATCATACAGTATGAAGTCTTTGGGTCTGGCTTCTTTGACCTGGCAAAATACATTTAAGATTCACCCATATTGTCAAATGAATTAATAGTTTGTTCCTTTGCACTGCTGAATAATATTCTGTTGTGTGGATGTACTGATTTGTTTCATCCATTCATGGTTGGAGATTCAATCTGGGCTGTTTACAATTTCGGCAATTTATACTTTTAATTGTTGTAATATTGTTTTCTGTTAAATATTTTATTAAATGATTTTAATATGCTGTAAATTTAAGATATGATTGTATATTGAAGTCATTTTCTTTTCCCTAAGTGTTTGCTCATGTCTTTGATGAAGATGAAATAATTTAGTCATTGACATGTTTCTTCAGCTATTTTTCTCTGCCATTCTTTATCATGTATCCTCTCTTCTCTACTTTTTGGAAACAAATTAACTATTCATTTTGCTGCATCTCTCCTACCGCTGCCTTAATTTGGGGTGACCAACGGTGGAGTGACCATGTATTTGGATAAACATTGTGCCTTCTGAGAGCAGAGTCACTGTATTAAGCAGTGACTCTGGCAGTTGTAATCCTAGGGTTATTGTCAGGTTTGCTGGTGACACTGGCCAGTCTACTTCACCATTAACGAATGGCTACATTACATTCTTCAGTATGTCAAAAAGGAGTTCAATTTGTTTAATTTCAAAGTTTTGAGGAGAATTTTCATTGTTTTTGGAATATTCCTCCTTGTCTTCTTAGTCTACCTCCTTTCCTTAAGAGTCAAGTTTTTCACATTATTTGAGAAAATGCAGTGGGTATTGTTGATGTGAATAAACCATATGGCACTTGCTGTAACTACTTCACAACCCATAATAACCTTTATAAAAATTAAGTAAAATTTGGATACAGAAGTGTTAGTTAATTTTTTTCTTTAAAAGTTATATTTTGAATGTTTTGTTTTTCAGTCTGACCTAGGGAAAAATAAATTATTTTATTGTTTCAACATTTATAGTGTTACAAAACTTTAAAAACATCAGGAGGTGGGGCTTTCATCATTCAAAAAATATACACACATGTACTGTAATGTTTGTATTATACTTTCCAAGTTATTTATGTTTTCAGTTGTATCAACGCTAAGACATTGGTAAGTGTGGAAAGATTAAATTTGGGAAACGGTAAACTTTTGAGAATTTAAAGTAATTGTTAAATATAATTCAATATATATGAAATTTTACCTTCTTGAAACATTTTAAGTGGTTGTGAAAATTTTATAAATGTCTTTTAAATATTTAAAAATTTTAGTGCATATGAATCCTCAATCCTTAAATGTTGAAGTGAATACGGAGTATTTCATGATAATTTTCTTTTACTTTAGAACAAACTATCAGGATTATGTGGAAACTTTGACAAATGTACTTCAAATGATATGACCACATCAAATAACTTAGAAGTGAGAAATGCCCAGGTGTTTGGTGATAGCTGGGCACTAGGACTGGTAAGTTGAATATATACATTTTAAAACTAAACAAATATCTTTTGATATGTTTATTCACTGGAACATTTTATTCTTTTAGAACAATTTATTTAGGTAATACTATTTTATGTAATATGTTTATAGTGATTCACATTTGACAAACTACTTTCACATTTATTGTCTCATAATTCTCGTGACAACTTTGCAATGTAAAAGATGTTGTCTTAATATTATAAATGGAGAAATCGAGGCTCAGAAAGGTTAAACGATTTGTCTAATATTATATATCCATAAAGAAACAGGGATGGCATTCAAATTCACATCATCTAATCTAATCTGCTTTTTCTTCCATAGCAAAATGCTTTATCTATGTAATTATATTTCTAGTATTATAACATTTGCCATCTCAAAGCTTATTTGCCATCTCAAAGCTTACTCTTATTTAAAGTAATAAATAAATGAAGGCAGAATTTCTTAACATTTGTTTTCCAAACCACGTCTGTGTGTGAGGGCATAGAGGCAGTGGGAGTGAATTCGTGGTCAACTATCTTTGGGAGCATTTTGAATAAATTGTTAGACATATATATTTTCATTTTTGAAGGATTCCTTGAGATGTTATAAGTCTCCAAGGGATAAATGTATTCAAAGTATTTCCCAAACTTACTGACACAGAAACTATGTTTTTAAGTGTTAGTTCTTAAGGAAGGTGTGTTCTCTGGGACATACTTTGAGAAATGCTGAACTCAGAAAACAGTCATATTGAAAACTGGTTCTACTCTTTTCTTCCTACTTTTTTGAGGCCTCGTTTTCATTCTAACTGAAAGAAGTGTCCGCTGCTACAATTTCCTGGTTGTTTACTGTTGCATTATTTGCTTTACCACTTTGCCTAATTTACCTAATATGTCTAATTCTCTCCAAAAAAATAAATAAATAAATAAAAGAGGACTGGGATAAAATATTTACACTGTTCAGTAAAATTTCTGATGTATATTTCATTGTGGTCTTAGCAGAAGAGTATAAAGATTTTATCCTTTTAATACATAAAAAGCCTACCATATAGAGAACACAAAATCCTTTTTATTAGGGCTATCATATATCTTGTGACGTTTAGAAGTTTTTAAAGAGAAATTTGCCCTTTTCAAAATAAATTAATTACTAATTTATAATAATACTAATATTTGAGCTAATCAAAGAATTTTAAACTCACTAAAATATGTTTTCTTATTAATATCTAATGGACAAAGCTGAAAATCAAAAATTCTTTTTCACTCTATTAAGTTTTATTTAGCAATTAATGTTTTATAGGTTGTACAAATACATAGTATGATTAAAACACACCTTCTGCCCTAGGTTAGTAGATGAAGTAGAAAAATTAAGAATGAAAATTTGATATAGTCGCTTTGATAAAGTTGCACATAATGTGGGGTTGGTGATGGGCAAAGGAAGGTTCTTGGAGAAGGTGCCATCGAGCTGAATCCTACAAGACTTCTGGGAGCTAAAAAAGTGCCGATGATTTTTTAAAAAGAAATAGAATAAAAAATCATCAGATTTGTATGGAAACACAAAAGACCCCAAGTTGCCAAAGCCATCTTGAGAAAAAAGAATGAGGCTGGAGACATCACTCTGCCTGACTTCAAATTATACTACAAAGCAACAGTAATCAAAACGGCATGGTTTTGGCAGCAAAACAGACACATGGACCAGTGGAATAGAATTGAGAGTCCAAAAGTAAACCCATATTTATATGGGCAAATTATTTTTGACAAAAATGCCAGAAACATACAGTGGGGAAAGGAAAGCCTCTTCAATAAATAGTGCTGGGAAAACTGGAAAGCCATCTGCAAAAGAATGAAACTAGACTGTCGTCTATCACCACACACCAAAATTAACTCAAATGGGTTAAGGACCTGAATATAACACCTGAAACAATAAAATGCATAGAAGAAAACTTAGGAACTAAACTCAAGGACCTTGGGCTTAAAGAAGATTTTATGAATTTGACCTCAAAGGCAAAGGAAGTAAAAGCTAAAATAAATGAATAAGACTATATCAAACTAAAAAGTTTCTGCTCAGCTAAAGAAATCATCAACAAGCTAAAGAGACAACCATCCGAATGGGAAAATATATTTTCAAGTAACGTCTCCAATAAGGGCCTAATATCCAAAATATACAAAGAACTCATACAACTCAATAACAACAAAAAAGCAAATGATCCAATCAAAAAATTGGCAAGGGACCTGAACAGACAATTCTCCCTAGAGGATATACAATTGGCCAACGAATATTTGAAAAGATGCTCAACATGGCTAGCTAGTAAGGAAATGCAAATCAAAACTATAATGAGATACCATCTCACACCTATTAGAATAGCTATTATCAGGAGGACAAATATTAACAAATTTTGGAGAGGATGCGAAAAAATGGGAACCCTCATACATTGCTGGTGGGACTGCAAATTGGTACAACCACTATGGAAAACAGTATGGAGGTTCCTCAAAAAACTAAGAATAGATCTACCATATGATCTAGCAATCTCTTTACTGAGTATTTACCCCAAAGACTTGAAAACTCATATCTGAAAAGATATTTGCACACCGATGTTCATAGCAGCATTATTCACAGTGTCCAGGACATGGAAGCAACTGAAGTGTCCTACGATAGATGACTGGCTAAAGAAGCTGTGGGACATATATACAATAGAATATTACTCAGCCATAAGAAAAGATGGAATGCTACCATTTGTGACAACATGGATGGACCTCGAGATAATCATGCTAAGCAAAATAAGCCAGACAGAAAAAGTTGAAAAATCACATGATATCATTTATATGTGGGATATAAACCTAAAAGCAACAAATGAACAGGACAAACAAACAGAGACTCATGGATATGAGTCTCTATAGACTGGTGTTTACCAGAGGGTAGAGGGTGGGGGACAGTGGGGAGGTAGATGGGGTAAAGGGGGTCAAATATGTGGGGACAGAAAGAAATCTAACTAGAGAGGTGAATACACAGTGCAAATATATATGTGCCTTATTGTTAAAGTGTACAGCTGAAACTTATTGTATTTAGTTAACTAATGTTATCATAAAAATTAATTAATTAATTAAAAAAAGAAAACTAATTCACGGACTAGTTTTAAAATTAACGTGATGTGACTGAAATGACAGTATTTTTGAGAAATATGAAAAATAGTTTAACATACTGGTATTTTGCCATATTAAATAGAGACCCCAGATAATCCTGTTTTAAGGCTGTTACCTAAAATTTAGGTTATTTTTGAGAGCACAGAAAAAAAGATTGTAATAACCCTCAGATTCTGCCAAAATCAGTTTTGCCATGGTCTTAATTCTTTAGGAGACTTAAAAAGTGCTTTGTAGCTGCAATATTCACGGTGGCCAAGACATGGTTCTGGGAAAATTGGAAAGCCCATGCAAAAAAATAAAACTACTATCTGTTACCATACACCAAAATTAATTCAAAATGTATCAAAGACCTAAATATAAGACCTGAAACAATAAAATGCATAGTAGAAAACATAGGTACTAAACTCATGGACCTTGGTTTTAAAGAGGATTTTATGAATTTAACCTCAAAGTCAAGGGAAGTAAGAGCAAAATTAAATAAGTAGGACTATATCAAGCTAAAAAGCTTCTGCACAGCAAAAGAAACTGTTAACTAGACAAAAAGGCAACCAACTGAATGGGAGAAGAGATTTGGAAACAACACTTCTGATAAGCGGTTAATATCTAAAATATACAAAGAACTTATATAACCAAACAACAGAAAAACAAACAATCCAACTAAAAAAGAGGCAGAGGACCTGAAAAGACACTTTTCTCAAGAAGACATAAAAAGAGCCAACAGACATATGAAAAAATGCTCAACTTCACTGGTTGTAAGGGAAATGCAAATCAAAACCTCAATGAGATACCATCTTACACCTGTTAGAATGGCTATCATCAACAGGACAAGTAATATCAAGTGTCAGAGAGCTTGTGGGGAAATAGGAATCCTCATACATTGCTGGTGGGAATGTAAATTGGTACAACCACTATGGAAAAAAGTATGGAGATTCCTCGAAAAATTAAGAATAGAATTATCATATGACCCAGGAATCCCTTTTTTGGGTATCTATCCTCCAAAATGGAAAACATTTATTCATAAAGATATATGCACCCCTATGTTCATAGCAGCATTATTCACAGTGTCCAGGACATGGAAGCAACCGAAGTGTCCTATGATAGATGATTAGCTAAAGAAGCTGTGGTACATATATACAGTGGAATATTACTCAGTCATAAGAAGAGATGAAATACTGCCATTTGTGACAACATGGATGAACCTCAAGATAATCAAGCTAAGAGAAATAAGTCAGACAGAAAAAGTTGAGAACCATATGATTTCACTCATATGTCGGATATAAAACTGAAAGCAACAAATAAACATGACAAACAGACTCATAGATATGGACAATGGTTCAGTGATTACCAGAAGGAAGGAGGGGAGAAGCGGGGTAGATAAGGTAAAGGGGGTCAAATATATGGTGACAGAATGAAATTTAACTTTGAGTGGTGAAAACACAATGCAATATATCCAATGATGTATTATTGAATTGTATACTTGAAACCTATATGATTTTATTGTCATCTCAATAATTATCTGAATATATGTCATCTCAATAATTTTAATAAATGAATAAACAAATAAACAAACAAATAAATAAATAAGTGCCGATTGTGAGAAAGAGTGTAACGGGGAAGAAGAGAAGCCCT
>NW_011888790.1:13197170-13216206 GCF_000151845.1 Pteropus vampyrus
AAAGAGCCAACAGACATATGAAAAAATGCTCAACTTCACTGGTTGTAAGGGAAATGCAAATCAAAACCTCAATGAGATACCATCTTACACCTGTTAGAATGGCTATCATCAACAGGACAAGTAATATCAAGTGTCAGAGAGCTTGTGGGGAAATAGGAATCCTCATACATTGCTGGTGGGAATGTAAATTGGTACAACCACTATGGAAAAAAGTATGGAGATTCCTCGAAAAATTAAGAATAGAATTATCATATGACCCAGGAATCCCTTTTTTGGGTATCTATCCTCCAAAATGGAAAACATTTATTCATAAAGATATATGCACCCCTATGTTCATAGCAGCATTATTCACAGTGTCCAGGACATGGAAGCAACCGAAGTGTCCTATGATAGATGATTAGCTAAAGAAGCTGTGGTACATATATACAGTGGAATATTACTCAGTCATAAGAAGAGATGAAATACTGCCATTTGTGACAACATGGATGAACCTCAAGATAATCAAGCTAAGAGAAATAAGTCAGACAGAAAAAGTTGAGAACCATATGATTTCACTCATATGTCGGATATAAAACTGAAAGCAACAAATAAACATGACAAACAGACTCATAGATATGGACAATGGTTCAGTGATTACCAGAAGGAAGGAGGGGAGAAGCGGGGTAGATAAGGTAAAGGGGGTCAAATATATGGTGACAGAATGAAATTTAACTTTGAGTGGTGAAAACACAATGCAATATATCCAATGATGTATTATTGAATTGTATACTTGAAACCTATATGATTTTATTGTCATCTCAATAATTATCTGAATATATGTCATCTCAATAATTTTAATAAATGAATAAACAAATAAACAAACAAATAAATAAATAAGTGCCGATTGTGAGAAAGAGTGTAACGGGGAAGAAGAGAAGCCCTTTAGAAGGTATCAGGAAGACCGGAGAGACAGAATCAAAAGTAGTGAAAGGTCAAGTGAGATGAAGACTGAAAAGCTGCCTTTAGATTTAGTAATGAAGAGATCATCGTTGACCTTTGCCAGGGCGTTTCAGGGAGTTGGATTAGAAGAGTCAGACAACAATTTGCTGAGTATATGGAGATGAGCCTGTAGACACTTGAGTATATACAACTCCTCAGAGGGTGGCTTTTGAAAGAAATGAAAGAGGTGAAAATTAAAGAGAATCATTTGCTCATGTAATTATTTTAGTCATGTAAATTCTACATTTAAGAAAATTTTTAAAATATTTACCTCTACTCTTTTTAATATTGCCGTGATTTTAACAGTATGTTTAGTTGTTTTCAAAAATAATATATGTTATTAACATTGAGTTGGCTGAGCACGGGTGCTTTAGGTAAAGCTTGTCTAATAAAATGAGAGTATATTAGATGCGATTACAGTGGATGGAGTCAGAATTGTTTATTCTGGGTTTAGCTTCAGAAATCACCCCTTTAAAGGCTTTCTTTTCTCCCTTAACTTTTCCGACAGTGTGAAAGCTCATATGAATTATTTAAACCCTGTGAGGCACATCAAAACAAATTTCCTTATGCCAAGAAGGAATGCTCCATTTTGTACAGCGATGTTTTTGCTCCTTGTCGCAATGTGGTAAATGAATACTTTATTAAACTTTCAAATGTAAACAGGTACTGTTGTAACTATAATATTAGGATGAACAGGACAAATAATTTATCTACCTATCATTATGAAAACAAATTTGGTAGTTTATTTTCCTGTAGAAATGGTGCACGTAGTTGATTTACTTTCTCCCTCACTCTATCTTATTTAACATCATACATTTGTATCTAATATTTACAATAATCTGTTCTAGTTTATGATGCACTTTTGCATACATCATCAAAGCCATAAATAATTGATCAAAGCTATAAATATCTGTTTTTCTTCGGAAAAATTGCCAAATAAGCATTTGTCTCCTTAACCCAAAGCATAGTTTTAAAGTATTTCTAGTGGCACATTTAAAATGGTCTTAGGAGCACATCACAAGGTGAAATGTAACTTATTTAGACATTTAATAGTTTAAGATTTTCATAAAAGTCAAGTAAAATTACAATTGGTAACAGAACATTCCTTTAATGTTGTGTGAATATTCCAATAATGAAACAATGAACTTCTATAAAATATTAATCTGTTATATTGCAGAGGTTGAAATTATATTTGTATATTAACCCCATTACCTGTTTTGCTAGTTCTTCATCTTACATTTGCCTAATAAATTCATTTCTCTTTTGGGCAATATAGAGGTTTGAGATATTGAGAACATTGTAGGTGTCAGTGTTAAGCCGATATCAAAATTTGAAAATCTGTTTGTGTTTCTTTAGAAGGTTGAATTTTAATCAGGTAGTACTTATTGAATTAATTCTTTCTTATCCTATTTTCAGATTGATGTTACTTCTTTTGCCAAAAATTGCCATGAAGACACATGTAACTGTAATCTTGGTGGGGACTGTGAATGCTTATGCACAAGCATAGCAGCGTATGCATACAAGTGTTGTCAGGAAGGGGTATCGGTTCACTGGAGGTCATCCACTATTTGCTGTGAGTAACTTACTTAGAATGTTATCGTTAGGTGGGAACCTTCTCAGGATATCTATATTGTCTTATCTTAGAATAAAAACCATAGAACTCAGAAATAGAATTTCTTTAAGATGACTAAATTTTATATTCCTTTGACAATACAGATATATTGTAGTATAGCTAAAGAATTTATAGAAAGAAAAATTTGAGATAACTTTTTCTGTTCTATGTTTGAATATTGTCACTAACATTTGAACTATAATTTATTTATATACCATCCTCAGAGAAATTGTTTATGATTCTATTCTTATGGCTATGAAGTTTCTCTGTTCTGATTATAAAAAACTTATTTTTAAAAACATCATTTTGAATTTGATTTCAGATTTGACTCTTTAAACTTTTTATTTACTTGTGTAGATGGTAAGTTACCTGAAGACTTTATAATGATGTCACTCTGTGTTCTTTCACTTGGTCATTAATAAACATGTGGCCATATCTTGCATGCATTCAGATAAGTAGTCAGATTCTTATATGGTTTAATATTTCTTTTTTTTCTTTTAGCACTTGATTGTGAATATTACAATGAAGGTACGTGACATTTAAGGAATATCACTATAGTATTCTATTAAATGTATCTTCAAATTAAAAGGTTTTAAATAACATTGCTGTGAATAAATTATGAATACTTCATAATTTGGCATAATGTCATTGCCTTCCAAAATGTATCTAAATTTCTAAGTAAAAATAAAAAGAGTATATAACTAAGTTCTCAGTACCTAGGAGGCCCTCAGTAGTTTCTGAATGACATACATAAATGAATGAATGAGTGAAATTATCTAATTTTTTTAGGTAAAAGGAAAGAAAGATATATACCAAATGCATACCTTTTACCATTATATATAAATATGGACATTATTCAAACTTTTATTATGTTGTAGAAAAAAGAAATGAACTATAAATGTAATGATAATAATATAAAGAATTTATATAGCTATCACTGTAGGCAAAAATAATTATTTACATATTATAAGAATGAGACTATATTAATTTAATAATAATAATGAAAATCTCCTAGCCCCACCAAGCATCCAGATTTACAATGAGAAGTCTAACAGGAGGTTCTGGCTAAAGCCAAGGCATAGACATAACAGAGAACTATATTCTCAGTGAAAATGCCAGAAGTTGGCTGAATTGCAGCCTGCTTTTTGTCAAACCTATTTAATGAGAAAGGAATAGCCATTTGAACCTAATTTCAGACAAGTAAAATAATCCAGGGAGGTGTCCATTAGTCAGTGACTGGACAAGGTCTGCACCCATGATCGATAAGTTAGAGTAATAGTTGTAGAAAAGCTAAGCTGTAAAAAAACCAAAACCAAAGCAAACAAACAAAAAGGCAACCTAAGCAACCAATCCAAGGCATTTTTGTGCTTTAAGGAGCCAGGGAGCAATTCAGGCATAAGCCAAAGGAGGCCTGAAAATTTTAGAGAAATAGACATGATGAGTTAAAAAGAAAAGAATATTTTAGTTTTTGGTTGTTTTATTACATTTATGGAACTTTGATGAAGAAAAAAAATCTGACATTAAAAAATCCAACATTAAAAAAATTCTGTGGTAGTTAAAGAAAATCTAAATCAAAAATATTTCCTGTTCAGGATTTAAAACACACTCACATCCACACATACTCCACATCAAACCTTTGGATTCTATACTTAAAATGAGACCGATTGCCTAATATTTATAACAGTAATAATAACAATAGTTTTTATTGTGTTAACTACTTGGCTATTTCATATAATTTAAGCTTCAAAATATGCCTGTAAGACAGGTATTATTATTAACACTTTATAGAGGAGGAAATTGAAGTACAGAGGAGTTAAATAAGCTGGACGAAGTCACTTAGCAAATGTGTGGTGAACTGGGATTTGTAAACAATCTGAGTGCAGAATCAAGGAGCTTGACTTCTGTATTACACTGCCTACACTTCTGGTTAACACATCCTAGTCTAAGAATGATCACTACACATCATTATCATATGCTCCACACCATGTACACAGATATCAATTTGAGAAAGTACTCCAGTAACTTCCTTGCTTAAGAATTTCTGCCTCACACAGTTCTGCTGTGAAAATCTCCATCTGTACCTTTGTACTTCCTTCTGCAGGCACTTGGATCCAGAAACAGAATTTTCTAAGAGTATTGCATTTCTACTACTTGCTACTTGGTACATTTTCCTTTCTGTCAACAAGTCTGCTGCACTTCTAGTGATGGTTCTTTTCACTAATGTGTTACAGGATTCTTCAAACTAGTTCTCCTAGTTTTCTTTTTTAATACTATAATGGTCATATTCAGAGAGTAAACATGGGGCATTTGGCCTTCATAAGGCACTGTTGGGCTCGGTAGAGTGATGGGGAATCTATTTCCTATGATCAAAGTAGAAAGGAAAAGCGTCAACCTGCTAAAGAACGTAAGAATTTGTGAAAATAATGCAATAAAGATAGATGATTGAAGGAGAACACAGAACTGTGAAGGTTGTTGATAACAGTAATGAAAAGAAAATCATTTAAAATGATTATTCTTAATTTGTTTCATCCCAAATAATTTCACAGCTATTGTAAATTTAACAAGTTTTCTTTGGATATTCGCAGCTGACATATTTCTCCCTTTATTTACCACATACTAGACACTATATTATTAAGGTACTTATTTATGATTTAAAGCTAATGCAGAAATAAATTATGATTCTGTTGGAGGAAATTTAAAAAAGGATAGAATTCAGAGGTTACACCTGATATCATCTCAATAATCCTTAATACAAAGACTGTGAATATTATTTTTATGTTCATTTTATGGCATTTACTAAAAATATAAAGATTTTATTGTTGTTATTGCTGTAGATGAGTAAAGACTTCAATACTCGCTAGAAATTGTTATGTGAGTTTTATGTTCAGTGTTTTCTTAGATAGGATATGCTTAATACTGTGTTTAAATAATCACTGCAGGAAATGATAGCTTTTAGTAAATGGTAGAATTATACTTCTCCCTGCAGAAAATTAATGATAAAGTCAATGACTTTTGTGTCTCAGTTACTGGTGAAAATGTATGAAAACAATTCAGACACAAGATATCAATCAACTGTGAGTCAATTTAGAAGAGTTCAGTTTTTATACAAACATTTCTTAGTTGACAATTGTCTCTTCAGGTTGCCATAGTAAATGACTTGTGTAATAAGGTAGAGAAGATTTTGTTTAGTTGTCTATTTCCTTTCCCTTGTTCTTATGTTGAATATCTGTGAGGGTGCTTCAAAACTCTAAGTTGTAAATGTGTATGTTTTCTTTGTTTTAAATTGTAGCTCACTATAATTTACATATTTATCTACTCGTTTGTATATTATTTACATATTTATACAAATTGACATATTTATAAATTGAAGTATATTGCATCTTGAAAGTTTATGTTGCTCTTGTCTTTCCTAGAACAAGCCAGGAGATGTCAGCGAGTAATGATATAATTTTCTTTGGTTGTTTTAGATTTGGGCTCATAAGAAACACTTAATGTGCATTGTATATATTTGTTAACAGTGGTGGGGTGTCCACTGCAGCCAGGCTCATAGAGAAACTCTCCACTATACCTGCTCAGTTCCATCTTGGTGTGGGGCAAAGTTCTTTCAAGTCTTCATCTCTGCTCAAGGTGTCCAAGTCTCTAATAAAGCTCTTTTCCTCAGGGCTTATAAGTGTCCCAGGCTGTTCAATGGTGAGGTGTCCCAGCTGATGAGTCAGTGGAGGAGACAACGCTTGAAGAAAACTTATCCTACAAGTCTCTGTCTCTTATCCTGGTCCTCGTGATGAAAATTTTGGTTCTCGTTCTCCTCTCTATTCGAAAAACTTTGACCCTCTAATCCAACAATCTCTTCTCTCAGGCCTGGTCTTCCTCCTGAAAGAGGAAAAACTAGTCCTTGGATTTCCTTGAATCTTTTTTCCCTCTCCATCTTAATAGTGGGCTGGGAAAGAAAAATTGTCCTTGAGATAAAAATTAGAAAAAAGAAAGAAAGTGAAATTCACTGAACTCAGTAAGATTAGTCTTTTACAATACTAATTACGTATATTAGCATTATACTCAGTCTACAACATAAAATATACATATATCCATAAAAAGTACATAGTTGGTTATTATAATCTTAAATTGTGATGATTTAAAAGTAACTTCAAAGTTGTATCATATCTCAGTAATATTAAGAAGATTAAATGACATAGAGAATGAGTAGAACGTAAATTGACATTATCATAATACCTAACTCATAATTTTTAAAAATATTAGTGAACTTATTTATATACTTCTATTTATAGATAAAGTTTACAAAAACATTATTCTGATTTTCAGATTTGGTTTTATACTAACCAGTTCTTTACTATAATAAATATTTTGTACTTTATTTGGAAACATTTAAGTGTTTGGGAAATGATAGAGTCAGTAAAAAGATCTTTGAATTCTCTGTTGAGCTTCATCGTATTATTATTATTTTATAGACATGCCTCACTGGTGAAATTCAGTAATTCCCACAACAGTAAAACACGGTATATCGTATCTGCGAATTCTATTTTCATGCAATGGAAATTACTGGGGAGAGATGATTTTTAGACTATCAGAATACTGGCCATTGATAGAGCTAAACTTATGTTTATTGAGAGTAGATTAGAATCTTGTAATATTAGAGTGGAAGGTTACCTAGACAAACTCTTCATATAAGTGATAAAATCTGAGGTCCAGAAAGCTTAAGTCAATCTCATATCCAGCACTGTTATATGATACATACACATAAATGTATACATATGCACATTCATGTGTATATATATTCTAAATTACATAATTTCAACATGTATATATACCAAATCATTACAATGCATATTTTCAAAAAGAGTTCAGTTATTTTATTAGTGACAAATGTTTAAATGTTTAATAATTTTTTGGAATATCTTTTGTTATTAAAGCTTGTCCCATTGAAATGACAGCTTGAAATGTAAAAATCCTATGCCAATGTATAATTCTCATATTTGTATTTAAATAGGGCTTGGAGAAGGTCCATATATGCTGGCAAGTTATGGGCAGAGTGGCCTTGTTCTGGGGGCCAATTTAACCAGTAGAAACATTTTCTCTTTGCCAAGAAGTGGTACTCATGGCGATTTATATTTTAATTTTATGATCACTCCAGGTCTTTTCAAAGAGAAGGCATCATGTAAGTATAATTTCCAATCAAAAATAAGATGTTAGCTTTCCATTTACATTTTTTCATTTATTCGTTCATTTAATATTAATTTGGGATCTAATATACTTATGGTATTTTTCTAGGTACCCTAGAGTATACAAAATAAGATACTGATACATGAACCAGTATCTCTTTTGTATATGAAATTATTTTTTGTTTATCTATAGCCATTTATATTAGAATTTCAAAGATTTGATTGCGTTTTTGACCCTAAATAAAGCACGGTTTAAATTTCATAGTATTAATCGCAGAATTTATGAAATTTTTGAAAAATAGTCCAGTAATAACTAACAAATGAAGGATTGTAATGCTAGATTAAAGTGAAAGAGAAAATTGTGATTTGATGTCAAAGTTGTTAAATAGCAAGAGCATAAAGCAGAGTCAAGACAGTCATCTAGAGAGTCTGTTATCCTTACAGACACATGGCCTTGTGTATCTTTTTGTACCTGGACCCGTATTAACTGGTTTGCACTTGCAGATCTATCTTATCCACTTGGCACCTGTTCTGACTGGTGATTATTGTCCTCTTCTGATATTTGTTGCTCAGGCTACATTGTTAATATGCTAGCCCTACTTAGAAACGTGCATGGCGTGTGGTATAAGCTTAGGAAATATTTATTGAATGAATAAATCCAACTTAGCTTTCACTTATTCTGAGAAATCTCTTGATTCTTCACTTAGAATAAATTGCTTCTTTCTTGTAAAAAGAGTTTTTTAGTTTTTTTAATCTATGAAAACACCTATCACAGTCTGAAGTTCTGTTAGTTATATATTTTATATGTTAGTTACATATTTTATATGTTATAAAGATTTTTTATTTGCATCCTTCAGTGCTCAACAGAGGTACTTGCAAGTTTTAGGACACGGTAAATGTCTTGGGAATCATATACTGACTTTGAGAGAGCTTTTCTTTATATGATTTACGATAACCGATGTTTTTAATAGAAAAATTCTAATGGATTTAAATTAAGAAATTAAGACCCCTTATCAGATATACGATTTGCAAATATCTTCTCCCATTCTGTAGGTTGCCTAAAGAAATTAAACGTAAAATCTTAATTAAAGAATGCTTGTATCATGGGTTTTGCAAATGTAAGGGAAACTTTTAAAGTATATAATAAAAAAGGACAATACTTCTCAAATGTTTTGTAGCTGTTCATTAGTGATTCGATTATGTATTGGGGAATAGACAATAATGTTGAGCAAATAGTCTCTTATTAATGCAGTAAAATCACTTGCAAGGATATTTGCTCATTAAGAACCCAATGATACTGAAATGCAGTGATATGCCTAAATCAATCTCTCTATTCTCTTATTCTTTACTGTCATCCAATTTGACCATTTGTAGATTTCATGCACTTAAAAATGTTAAGACTTACAAGTACAAATATGTGTCTAATTAATCATTTAATTATTTATATGATGTTGTATATTCTGAAGTCCTAAGATGATATATCTTTTTTTCTCCCAAAGACATGATAAATTGTTTTTAAAAATAGAACTCATCAAAGGCTGACTTTTTTGGAGTTGTTACTGTTATCCAATGCTTTAAAATACTATTTCTTTTAGAAATCTTATAATTTGTTTCTAAAATCTTTGAGATTGGCATTAATTATATATGGCAATTGTGCAACTCTATTTTTGTCAACTTTACAGTGTATTTTATAATGCCAGTGTTGATGATTTGCTTTCTCCAGAGAACCCAGGGAGTTGTCAAACACATTGCTCTATGTTTTACAGCATTGGCACTTGTTTCCTTAGAATCTGCTGAAAGGCCAAACTACTTTCTCTATGTCCATGATGATGACACTCTTAGTTTGAAACTGTGGGAAGCAAATTCAGCCTTTCATCGTAGAGCCACATTTTTCCACCATCAGGACCTCTGGATTCCTGGTTACAGTGCATTTGAGTTATACAGCAAGAAAGGCTTTTTCATCACACTCACAGATTTTAGTGTCAAAGCATCAAAATATGATGATTCTGAAGAATTTAAACATTTGAGTAGCTTCGGCATAGAAGGTATGTTTCCTGAGAGCTTCAAAAGGAAAATAAATAGATAATTTACATAATGGAAGAATATTTATCAGGTTTTAATTTTTAAATCATTCTTAATGAGTATAAGTAGATAGTTATATGACCTTGAATAAATTTGTTGATCTCTCTGTCCCTCAGTCTATGCATCTCTAATGTGGGAGACATAATAATAGCTACTTTATAGGGTTATTGTATAAGTTACTTGGTAAATTGCTTAGAATAGTCTTGAATAATGTTATTTTTAATTATTGACCCAATTGTTTCTGTCAGTACTGTCTGGTTTTCGGAAATAGAGCTCACCTATGTCTCATGGTTGTCTAGTATTTGTATCTACTTTTTGTTTCCTAGAAGACAACTTCTCAATAATCTGATTCTTAATGATAAAGACATCATGGTTATCTCCGTCATTTGAATACTAGGGTGTCTGGCTCCACAGACCTCTGGAAGATTTCCCTGGTTCGGCAGACACCAAATCTTATTTCTAGAGATTCTTATAGTTCTATGGCTATTGAAATTTCTGAATTTCAGAGAGAAATCCTCACTGCCTCATCCAATGTTTTAAAATCATGCTTTATTTTAAAAAACCTAGAGTTTCATATCCATCTTGGGTCTCCCAAACACGTTGTTGCATTCTAAGCAATCCTTCTAAATCAGACTAAGGGAACTAATTATTTGCCTTTTTTTGTTGTAGATAAATTTCCACAAACCTTGATAGTCTTTGGATTTTAGATCATTCAAATTGAACTTTAAATTTTTGCCTATTGAAAAAGGTTTCTGTATTCATGATAAAAAGAGTCACTGACATACTTGTACAACATTCTATAAAATAGATGTGATATGTGATATTTTTACTTGAATTTATTTAAAAATTGAACTTTACAATTCCCCTCCAATCTAGAAATTTGCTGCATTAGAACCAAACTCAGCAGCTCCACCTAAGCTATGGACAACTGCTGCCGATGGCATCATCAAATTCTCAGAAACTCATCTTTGTGAGCTTCTTAAACCTAAGAAACTCTAAGGGTCAGCTCTAGGCTTAGAACCAATTTTCTTCCAAAACCCAGGTCTAACAGTTACTCTAATCTTCACATGCATAGATGCCTCCCAGAAAGTCTTATTTTCCTTCCCATACCTTGGGATTGAATTCTGTAATGAGAGTGCAAGAAATATAACCTGTTTCCTGAACTTTCTCTCTTGTGGAGCTCTCCGGAGGTAATTTTGGACTGCTGTAGAAAGACTGGTCTGTGATGCGGGGCAAGGGAGAGTATTAGCAGAATTTTCCGCAGAGAAATTCTTCAGTCAAGGGAGGTTTTTTAACTATAAGCATGTGTTATTAAAATTAGTATATTTTTCAGTTATTAGATACGTCAACACCATGTCATGTACTAGTTCTGTGAAAAGAACAAAGATGGAATATTCTCTCTAGGCAATATGTCTTTGGTCTTGCTATTTTCCTAACTGAACTTGGCAAGTCACTTGGTTTCTCTGAGCCTCAATTTCTTCATTTATAAAACAGAATAATACCTACTCAACAGGGTTGTTACAAGGATGAAATGTAATAATGAAAAAATTACTTTGCAAAAAATAAAGTTCTAAAAAAGGGTTTGGTATTATTTTGATATGTCAATCAATGAGAACCCACTAAACATAAAGAAAAGAAGAAGATTTAGAATTTCCTTAGTCTCTTCCAACCCCTTGCTTTTTAAAATATTTGAGAGATAGACTAATATTTAGATATTCAACCTGAGCATGAAATGCTTTAATCACCAAGAAATTACAATGCTTTTCCCCCTAGCCCTGTCTTTTCCACAGTATTGTGGTCAAAGAGGGGTCAATCCCTGGAAGGATTACTATCACAAATTATTATTTTTCAGTGTGTACATAAAAAATATTAACAATCTAAACTTTATTTTTTTCACTAGAAATCCAAGCAGCAGTGCCTTACAGGAGGATGTGTGAATGGAGATATGAACCTTGTGCCACTCCCTGTTTTAAAAAGTGTAGTGACCCTGAAGCAGAAGCATGTAAATTTCTTCCACCGTAAGTTATGTTTCACCATTAAATAAGCAAGTTCCAGCATTAGCAGATTCTGATTGCAATGTCTTTTTACATTAGAAAAAGAGTCCTTAAGAATAATTTGTACATGCTATAAACTCATTTGTGAATTTTATTTTATTCAAGCAGGAATTCTTCTAGCTGCTAGGGGTACAGTACTGAGCAAAACAGATGAAGCATCTGCCCTTATGCAGCTAAATTTTGTTGGGATGAGGCAAGGAATAAACAAATAAAAATGTAAACGTATAATGTAATATATTGTTAGATGGTGATATGCATTGTAGAGAAAAATAAAGGAATATAAGGGAGACAGGGAACATATGGCATGTGTGTGTATTTGCCACATAGGATGGTCAGGGAGGAACATGCCGACTAGGTGGCATCTGCTCGGAGATGAAAGAAATGCAGGGACTGGCCATGTGGATATCTGGGGAAGGAGCTTTTCAATCTGAGAACAGTGTAAAGGTCCTAGAGTAGGAATGCGTTTGAGGATTAATAAGGAACCTAGCAAGTTGGAGCAAGGTGAACACAATTGAGAGAGGTAGGAGATAAGACTAGAGAATCATAGTGGTGGGCACATAATATAGGGCCTTGGAGACTGTAGGAGAATTTGTCTTTTTCTCTGAGTAATGCCTTGGTTTAATTTGGACAGAGGAGTGTCATGATCTGATTTATGTTTTTAAAAATTTATTTTGGCTGTTGTATTGAGAAAGGATGTTGGGGGATGGTGGTCAGTAATACAAACAAGACATGAAGGGGGGGTGATTAAGTTGATAGTTCTAGAGATTATGAGAAGATTCTGAATGTATTTTAAATTTAAGGTCATATAGTAAGCTGATGGATTTAATATCAATTATGAGACAAATAGAAGTTAAGAACTCAAGTTTAGTCTCAGCAATTTTTAAGTGGAACCATCTGAAATTGCCATTTTCATAATCAAAATTGGTGAAATATTAGCAAATTCAAATGATTCAAATTAATGGAAAGACTGAGTTGCCATTTACTGAGGTGAGGAAATGCCGGGAAGAACAGCATGGAAGAGAAATCAGGAATTTGGTTTTGAGGGCTTTAAGTTTGACACTGAAAATTCTTTATTGTATTTGGCAATCTGGAGAATAGGAAGAGGCAAAATGGAGACAAGTGTAAACATTTTTGTTTATAAAGAGTTTTTCTGTAAAGAACAAAGAAAAGGGAATATTTTCAAAAGAATCATTTTACTTTATACATTTATGAACTTCTATTCTATGACAAACATCAGCACTACAAAAGATCCCGGGCATGTGAATAAATGAGATATAGTCCCTCTTTCAAGAAGCTCCGAATCTTTTGGAAGGAGACAGAAGCAAAAGCTGATAATGACAATACAGTGGAAAGAGGGCTGGAAGAATGACAACTAGGACATTTAAGTCTTTACAGCATAAGGCACACTGCTAAATGCTGTTAAATGGGTAATCTCATTGTTTGCATTTTCCTAGGAGAAAATCAACTGAGACACAAAGAAGTTAAACAATTTGTCACGAGTCTCACTGTAGTCAGGAGAGCCAGGGTTTGAACCACTGCACCCTGTTGTGTATCAAGTGTTATGGGAACAGAGAGAAGGAAATGATATTTCTATTTACTTTCTTAAATAGAAAAACAACCTCTTTTTTTTTTTCTGAAAAAGAGTTGTCTTCATTCACTTGGACACAATCACAAACCTATTTTCTACCTCTCTTCGTAGCCATCTATCTAGAGGTGAGAAAACAACAGGGGTCCCACAATGAGCTGGGTGCTAGGGAAGGAGGGAAAGAAGGATAGAAGGAGAGAAGAAAAGAAGAAAGGAAGGAGGGAAGGAGGAAAGTAGAGAGGGAGAGAAGGAGGGAGGGAGGATCGGACATTGCTGTCGGCATTCGGGAGGAAATGGAGCTGTGTATTTTGAGGTGACATTTGGCTAGTGTGTTTCTTCTTGCACCATAACCAGTCTCTAAAGTGTTTGACCCCAAATCCTCAATGCTTGCACTGTTTGGTCTGCAGCTATCTTGAAGTGTCTCTTTTGGTGTGGTTAGAATGCAGAGAAGAGACTCAGGAGGAAACTTCACCCCTGCTGAGTTGTTTCTCATCTCTGTCTTCATCTTTATCTCTACCTCTTCCCTCCCCACACTGAGCTGCCTGATTACTGCTCCTCCCTGTACTTGCAGCCCTGAAGGGAGAGGCAAGTAGTGAGCTGGGGCTCTAGTATAGCCCTGCACCCCTCCTTCGATTCCTCAATAGAACCACCGTACTTGTTCTTGATAATTGCAGTTTCTGGCACATAACAAGTGTTAAAAATAAAAATATCTAGTGGAAATGAGAACTTTTATGAGAAAAGATGCCAACTAGCATACCATAGAGCCTATATGTAAAAACATTTATTTCTATTATGTAATATACCTATTAAAAGAAACTTTCTTCATCTGAGACATTCTATTTATCAGTCAGAAATTGAGTAGATCGTCAGTTGTATAATAAAATAGACGGGAACCTGCTGTGAAGACATTTTAAAGGAGTAAGTTACTGGTTTTTGGAAAATATTTTAAGAGGATGGCTGTGGTTTTGTATAAAACAATTGCAAAATAATTGAGTTGCATAAAAAAATAATGTTTATTTAATTTAATAATAACCAACTGACCCAGTCTTTTCAGCTTATCTAATATCTTTAATTTTTCTTTTTTGCTTGACAAAGTTTAGAGTTGAATAGGAATATCATATACTGGCTAAAATTTTATTATTCATGTTCATTTTATGAAATAAACAATGGGTCATATGAGCTAAACTGTTTGTTTTTAAAAATCATTTGTGAAGGAGGTATCCAAGAGATGGCTGAATGTGTTTTATGTTAAAAGACAAATTACCCTTTTTTTTGGTTTTTAGTATCTGGATTTTCTTCCATGAACAAGTGCCCCCTAGTGGCAACACTTACCCCTAGTCTCAAATTCATTCATTTCCATTCTGAATTTGAAAGAGGCCTTGAGTATTTTTGGTTCAAGTTCTTTGCTTTACAGATGAGGCAATTGGAAATATTTGGAAATATTTTTTTTAAAAAAACAATCTTCTAGTGTATTCGGGAGGCAGATATGCCATCCTTTTGATAACAATATTTGCATTAATTCTCTCTAGCATATATGAATCTAATTGATTATACACAAAGGATTACATTTCATGTGAATCAGAATAAATTGGACTCTGAACCCCAATAGAATGAGAAGGAAAATGTAATCTCAGTCATTATCTTGGCCATATTCCCTTAGAGGAAAAACATTCCAGGTGGTCCCTCCTGTCTTTGGCCCACCATGCCCAAGCCCATCTTAGTTTGCTTCTGTGCCATGCACAAAAACTCAGCGTCCTTACAAAGACCAGATACCCTGGGGCTTGAAATTTTGTCTCTTTCGGCTGGTATATATGACCAACTTCTCCCAGGGCATCCTGCTCCAAATTTGGGCACAGGGCTTGATGCTCTTGAAAAACACAGTCTCTGCCCCTCTCTCTCTTTTGATTCAAAAAACTGCAACCATGTCCTACTCCATCCCTTCCACTCAGAGATTCTTAATATCTTTTCAGTGAGTTTAGGTCTTAATAATAGGAATGGCAAGCCACTGATTTCTACTTTTGTTCTACCAACATCCTTAAGGCATATTCAGAGTATATCTATCTCCTTGGATGTGAGGGGGATGTGGGCTATAGGAGTCGAAAGTAATAGTAGAATGAATATAGACCAAAATCATAATAAATGATTCTTCGGCATTTCTACTGATTTATAGAACATGGCCCTAATGTGTTCCAAACCTGAATGTACATTTTGAGTGTTTTGTGTTCCAATTCTGCCTTATTCATGATTGATAACCCTTTGTGATCCACAAGCTTGTGATTTCACGAAATGCGGTACGACAGAGTGGTAGCAAACAGAGCACTCCTTAGTACTTGACAAGGAGAATAGAAGAATTTTATGAAAAATGTAACTTGATTGCATATATTAAATGCAGTATTTTTAAAAATATTTAAAAATTTTATTTTGATTTTTTTTCATGTAAAGGGTGGAAGGATGCTTGCCTTACTGCCCTAAAAATATGATCCTTGATGAAGTCACCCTCAAATGTGTTCATCCAGAAGATTGTAAGTGTGAAAAATTTATTCTGAAAAATGAAACACTTGAATATTTTTTTTTCTATAATGGCAAGTCATTGTAAACACAAGTTTTAGACAGATAATACACTTTCATAAGATTCTTGTTCAATATCTCTCCCATTATTTGTCTTATTTCTAATTACTTTTTAAAGCATGTAAATCTTCCATCTAACATTGTTTCTGCATTCTGTCTTCCAAAACATTTTCCTTGAAGCTAAAGATCTCTATATGAATTGCGTGGGTTTCACTTTAAGCAAAACAGACTAAGGAAGAATATCTTTGTTTCTTTGTAGGCATACCTCTGATTCCCACAGAACCTGCATTAATGACACCAGGTAAGCCATCTCTACCCATATTTATAGGTATTGTTACAATATTAGGCACTAAAATTGGCATTATGTAATTTAAGTCTTGGCACACTTATAACAGCTGCTGGTATTAGTACTACTCTATTGACTGGAAAATTTAGCTGTCACTTTTATTTTGTTAACTTGCTTGTTGCTGGGTCAGTATGCCACAATTTCTAAATGTCTTCTGTATTCGGGTCACCTCTTTTTCTTTTTCTGTTAGTATAAATAACAAGGATTTCCCTCACACTTTTGCTGAGAATTTAGGTTTTACTAAATCTTGCTTAAATTTTCACAGTGATTCAGTTGGTTCTAAAGAAATGATGAGAAAGAAATTATCTTTTAAGCACTTCTATTCCTGTTCCTGTGTTCTTCCCAGCTCCTGGAGAGGAATTCTGGGCTCACACTCTTGCTTCTCTCCCTCACTATGAAACTTGCCTCAGGAAAAGATTTTATGCATTTACTCACAGTGAGGCTTGACAAACTTAATGTATTATTTAACCCAAGATTATAATTTAGAAAAGCTCGGATATTTATTTTTTAATTTATTTGACCAGCTTAATTGAGTGCCTACTCTGCCACGTGCTGTCCTGGCACTGCGGGGAGGAAGGGAGTAAGGTGATCAAGGTGTAGCTATTAGTTCATAAGTTATTATGATAGTACAATAGGGATAAGTACAGCCATAAACATGAGGGCTCTTGTGCTTATTTTGGAGATATGGTCTTAGAAGTGTAACAAAACGTGAGAGTTGGATACGCTAGTGGAAGGAGGAAGGGTGTTCTAGCTAGAAAAGGAAGCATGTTCAGAGGCCTGGAATGGAGAAAGAGCATGTCACACAGAGGGATCTGCTACCCTAAAAATAAAAGAGCTTCAAAGGGAGAGGCAGCAAGCATTTATTGAAATCAGTTAAGAATAGCTATTCTGGAGACACTGTTTCAGGCAGAAGCCAAATAGTGTTCCGATTTGAAGACAAAGGCAGTGAGTATTTATGAGAAAGATAAAGGGAACAATTACATCAGTAAAAGAAAGGCATTTCTATTGGTGCAGATGACATAACATAGTGATGCGAATTCTAAATAATGTTTTTAATTTTCAGTCCAGTAATGATCAGTTTAGTAGTTATAATAATTGTTTTCTTGTTATCTTTGCAAATGGTATTTTGGAACATGATGTTGCCCTAGGCCCAGTCCAAAGCTTATTTTTGCCCAGTTTTAACATTCCAAAGATTTGAGGCAAAAGACGTGCAAAACAATTCCTATTGCAGTTCCAGATCCATTTTAAAGTGGCTCCATTTACATTATTGATTACAGACTTCAAGCAGGTCAGTGTATCTTGAGCATGTAGTGTGAGGGAAATTATGCCAAGAGATGGCATGGAAAAGATCATCGGGGCCAGGTCACAATGAGTCCATGGTAAGAAACTTAGATTTTTTTTCCCGAAGGCAATGGCGAATCATTGAGGGATTTTAATGAGTCCTGTGACATATTCAGAATAATAACCACACTACAACCATCACTATTATCACTATTCTAATTAGCTACCATTTAGTGAGTACTTATTATGTGCCAGGAATTAGATTAAGCACTTTGCACATATATTTAATCTTTATAAGAACTCTATGGTTAAAAGCCAAGGCTCTGGAATCAAAATTCCCGAGTTTGAATTCTACCTCTAACACCAGCTTACCTTTCTATCCCTTAGTTTCTCTCTCTCTAAAATGATAAGAGTACTGTGATGTACTCTACAGGGTTCTCGTGAGGAGTAAATGAAATAATCTATGTAAAATTTCTTAGCGCAGTTTCTACCACATATGAATTCCACACATGATGGATACCATGACACTAACAAAGACGACATATTCATTTCTAACAGGTCCAGAAATGATTACTCCATCAGACTTCACTGTGTTTGACATGCTAACACCCACGACAGGTTTGGACTGTGAGGTATGATTGGGTAACATTTTTAGCTATATTGTCCTTTCCTTACAGCATCTGTTCAAGTGTCTGTATTAGTATCCAAAGTCTGTTATACTTCTTTTGGTGTGATCTCTAGTGTTTCTTTGCTAAAAGATAGCAAGAAATATGTATTACGTTTTAACAGTTGTATTTTTTAAACTTAATCAGATGTTTCTTGTTAGTTAGATTCTGGTCTCATAAAAAAAAAAAACAAAAACAAAATTCAAATGAGGCCTTAAGTGTTATTTTTTAATAAAGAATTATCTAGTGTGGGCTTCTTTGTAAGTCAGGCATTTGGAAATATTTATTAAGTGGCTACTACATGCTAGGCACTGTGCAAGATGACAAAAGTACAACAGTAGGCAAAGAAAGATAAGGTCATTGAACCCCAGAGCTGGTAATTGTCTTGGCTGAGACTTGAGCAGTTATACTCTTACTCCAAATGTGCCCCTTGTTCTGATAAAATAATTATTTATTCAACCAATTATTTATTTAGCACTATTTCTGGCCAGGTACCATCCAGGTGTCATGGATAAAACAATGTAAAAGCAGATGAAAATTTCTGTGCTTATGGAGTTTACACTCTGTTGGAGCTTCTGAGACAATCGATAAGCAAAATAAATCATTAAGTTATATGTAATGTTAGAAGGTGTTGCTCAGGATAAAAATAAAACTGTTTTCAGTGAGATGGTCAGAAATCCTCACCGATAAG
>NW_011888790.1:13216846-13254504 GCF_000151845.1 Pteropus vampyrus
TGTAATTTTTTAAAACTGACTTTAACAGAAGTTATAATCATATATTAGCTTTACACAGCATAATATGACAGGTTGATTGGCACTGTATAAGTCTGCTTGCAGAACACTAACCTAGACAATTTAGGACAAGACTTTAATTTGCTCAGACATCTGAGTATATGGACAATTCTGAAATCTAAATGAAGTCCATACTGAGTGTTTTAGAAACATTATATCAACAAAAAATTGTAGTGAAATTTTAATTGTTTATCTTTCAAAAGCTTTCATATCTAGGAAATATACACTATAGGCAATGTGAATAGGAAATTCGAAAAATATATCCATGCAATGGAATATTGCTTAGCAATAAAAAAAGAATGAAATCTCACCATTTGCAAGAACATGGATAGACCTAGAGGGTGTTATTCTATAAGTGAAATAAGTCATACAGAGAAAGACAAATGCCATATGATTTTACTTATGTGTGAAATCTAAAAAGGAACAAATAAATAAATAAACAAAACAAAACAGAAATAGACCCATAGATACAGAAAACAGGCTGATGGTAGCCTAAGAGGAGGCAGTTGGGGATGGGTGGAAAAATGAATTGAAAACATTAGTTGAAAATGGTAAAAAACAAAAACAAACAAACAAAAAACCTCACCAGGTTTTTTTTATTTTTTATTTTTATTAACAGCCTCAACAATTTGATCCTGTTTATAATTGTAGCCAATACATATGTCTTAATATGGAATGGAAGTTGTACAACTGGTCTCTGAATTGCCCAAAGGACTTGGAAATGCCTGACTGTGGTTTCCGAGGAAGGCCTGTTCAAGTGAACAGAGATATCTGCTGCCCTGAGTGGGAATGTCCTTGTAGGTTTGCCTTTATTACTTGGCAATCAATTTTTAATCAGGGGGAAATTGTTATTTTTTTTTGAACCAATCATCTCATCAAACCAAATTTATTGTTGAGCTGTCTTCATTCGATTTATGATTTTGGTTCCTGGTATGTAACTTTTAGAGTTGCCTCTTGTCAAACATAATATTAATTTAAGAGATTTTTATTAAAGGAGTAATTATTACTACAAATACAAATAATTAGTTCATAGACTAACTCCACTCTCCAACTGCAACATTTTTTTAGGTCGATGTTCCATGTTGTCAGAACTGAGCATTATTACATTCGATGGAAACAATGCAGCACTATATAGTATGGCTTCTTATATTTTAGTAAGAATTCCTGGGGAAATTATAGTTGCTCATATTGAAAAATGTTCCATGAATCAGGTAGGTCATAATGCATTCTTTTGTTATTTCTTCCTAAATCTATAGCTGAATGAAGTACACTACAACTTTAGGTATTCTCAGAGTAAGAAAGGATTCAAAAACTCATTGAGATTTATCTTCTGGTACTAAAACAAAAAAATGTTTCATGTGAATATATTTAGAGGTATGTGACATTAATCTAAATAATGTTTTTAAAAGTTAAGTAGTACTTTTCTTTTAAAGTGACTTTTCTTTATACTTTTTTTTTCAGAATGGAAACTCATTTAAAAAGCTAGTGAGTATTTGCAAAGTACTTAGTAACTTCCTTGTTTATTGCTAAAATTCTGTTAAACTCCATAAAGTTTTATTTTTTCTTTTCAAATCAAGGCTTCCTCTGAAAGAATCTCTGGACTTTGTTTTAAGAAGTTAAATTTGACAACATCTATACATAAAATACTTGTCAATCGGGTAGCAAGAAAGGTAAACATACAATGTTAAAAAATATACTATTAGATGAAATTAGGAAATTAAACACAGTTCCAAAAAGAGGGGAAATTAAACATATCAGTGGAGTTGCATTGCTATTACGTCTAACCATTCTTTTTATGGACAATCTAAAAATGTTTCTCAATATTATATTTCTCCTATAATGTGTCGGCTGTTGCAAATATTTCTTCCCTTGTGAGGTTATCTGAAACAGCTATGTTAAATATGCTAAAGGCTTCTTGGATAAGGTGAATAGCCAAGCTTCTTAGTGTCAGAGTTAATGTTAGTGTTTCAAAGTAGACAAAATGAAAATGATATGAAAAAGAGGGATCATAAAACTGAAAAGAGTAGTTGCCACAGATAGCAGAATGAAGATCACCAAAAGAAGAACAGATGAAAGTGGTTTTGCAATTTTGATGCCATTAATTTTTTTCAATGAATAAATGATAACTAAAGTAAGAATAAATGAAGAAATATTTAACTTTATTAAAATAAACAGAAGAATAGCAATGCATTATAAAAAAGTTAGAAGGGAACAATTTAATTTTACAGGAAAAACCTTTATCTCAAGGACTATAGGAGTGAGTTATAAGCTGAATGGTTCACTCAGATTGAAATGGTTCTCTCAAAAATATAAGAAAATAATCTGTACACATTTTGCTCGAAATGGCTGAGATGTTATATGCTTTCTGGAAATAATTTCATTAGCGCAGGTCCATAGATTCCAGGCTAGAAACAATATTAAAATAGGCCTAAAATATACTAAAGTGTAAGAAAATTTAATTTTAAGTAAAACAAAATAATGAATGAGGTACTTTTTTGCATGTAACATTTGTATATACCATCGATTCTGATGAGGTTGATGTAGTAACAGGAAGTGTGTGGGAAATAAACTGCATTTGGGCAAAAGAGTTTATTTTTGACATCAGCTGGACTTGTTGTCACTGATCATGTATTCAGTTAAAAACTAACCAATGTCATTTAATTTAAAAAAAGAAAAAAACTAATTAATTTAAAAAATCATTTAGTGAGAGTTTATATAATAAAATGACACAGATCCTGATCTCAAGTAACTTGTAGTTCTGTGGGGGGTGCATAAATGTAATTATCTGCCAATTAGAAATCAGCAGGAAGTATAGTGATAGAGTTATGACCAAGATATCACAGAAACAAAAAGAAGGGTCATTTAGTGCAGTTTATAGGAGGTCAAATAAGTATTTTTGGAAGAGGTAACACCTAAAATAAATCTTAAAAAATGAGTAGAAATTAAGCAGACAAGTGGAAGGATGTCATAGCCTAAGGGTGGCAGTATGAGGAAGATATAAAGATGAGAAATTGAATGGTTGGTCAGGTATAACTTTGACAAATTTACTGCTGGTTACGGCTCATGGTTCTATGTCATTGCCATTATTCAAAGTATAATCCTTAGACTGCCTACATTTGTATTACCAAGAGTAAATGCTAAAAATACAGACTCTGGAATCCCATGCAAACCTAAGAAGTAGAATACCTGGGAATTCTAATTTTTACCAATGTTGACAGATGACTATTATGAACATTATAATTAAACACTGATTAGAAGAGCAAAGAAAGAACCCAGATTAAAGAAAACATCCTAAAAGTAACTTTATTATCTTAAATTCATATTAGTAGGTAATGGTGTAATCAACATATATTGAGGGAAACAGAAAAAAGTTATGTTTTGGAGAAAATAAAGGGCAATGAGGTTAAAACAAATACTGAATATAGCAAGATACAGTAAAAGAACAATAAAGGAACTTGGAAGTTATGGGAAGCTGTGGCAGCAGCAGAGATATATTTTTAAAAACTTAAAAAATAGTTTATATTAAATCAGAAGAAACAGAATAATCTGAATTTTCCTAATTTTAATAAGTGAATATTTAAAAATAAACATTTTTCTAACATTATGTTATGAAATGCATTATGTAATTTTAGGTGGAAGTGGATTCTATGGTTGTGCCTTTACCCTTTTCAAATCGAGAACTGTTCATAGAGGATTCTGGTAATATGTACATGATTACTACTCCCGCTGGACTAATCGTAAAGTGGGCTCATCTTACAGGAATCTTAGACATTCATTTTGGTTCTCAATTTAACTTGTCATCCTCCACAGAAGGACTTTGTGGTGAGCATTGCTCTTCAAGTCTCAATTTCTTACTTTTTTTTTTCCTGTTCATATTATACTGTTTTGGCCCCTGTTGCCACAATTTTCTGATTTGAGATGTGATGTTAACTTTCAGTTCCCCATGTGAATACTGAAGGAAGTAATGGTTTTCACTAAGTGGGCTAAGAAGCAAGAAATAATTGCTTCAATTATTCAATGTGGGTATTTTATGGAACTATATACTTACCACTATTACTACAATATTGTTTATTTTTTTATTAGCTCATCTTTATTAAGCATTAATGAAATGTCAGGAATTATTTTATATACTTTAGCTCATTTAATTCTAATAGTAGACCTAACAAGCAGGCACTAGTATTAATTTATAAGTGATAAAAATGAGGCATAAAAAGGTTAAAGGCTTAAATAACTTTTGTTTATTCCTTATTTTTTAAAAGTTTGAAATTGGGGAAAACTCAGTTGTTTAAGTCATCTTGAAAGTTATCTAGAGTTATCCCCTTTACATCTCTGTGTTCAACATCAGTTTTCCCATCTTTAAATGGGAATAATAATATCTACCTCAAGATCGTTGTTAAAATTGTATGTGAAAGTTATTGTTAAAACACAACACATTGCTTAATATACATGGTCAACAAATATTAGTACAAATAGTGAGATTTATTTTAATCTCATTAAATACTAATTGAATAAAAGTTTTTGAATTATCTTCTAAATGTCTGACACTATATGAAACACCTATATTTCTTCTTTAAAAATGTAAAAGCATTAGTGTAAAAATTGGCTAAAATGGTCTACTACCTATTTCCTTGCCTATTTAGAGTATTTTACACATAGCATAAACTTCTATGGTGACTAAAAGTTATCAGTTTGGAAATAGTTGTTATTGAGTATATAGAATTGATTATAAAATCAACTAAATAGTAATTATGAGTAATGACTCAGAGACTTTGAGAATGCATATTGTCTACTATGATTTGTCACTTCCATATGCTATGATTTCTGTTTGTTTCATGTTTGTTTGTTCTTTTCTCCTTCTTTACTGTCTGCTCATGCTTTTATAGAGATTGAGACTATGCTAAATAGATTCTTAACTAATTATTGTGGAGAAGGGGCTGAGTCATGTTTTTGCTAACCAAGGCTCACACTAGAAATTCATGACCTCCACAATGGGAGAGCAGTGGTTTGTTAAAGGGAAATCTGGGTGCTGTTGGGACTACTACGTTGAATGCTGACTAATAAAATTGTAGTGAACCGAGAGTGTGACCCAAATTGAACATGGACACTAGAATTGGAGGTCTATACTGACACCCTGTTTTAAATAGCATTGAAGTCTGCAGGGGTGGTGGCTGGAATTGCAGTGAAAATGTATTTTTACTATTAATTACCTTTCTCCAGAAGAGTTTAGACTTTAAAAAGTTGTAGCTGCTTTATAGTTTAGTTCACTCAAGGTTTGTTTTTTTTGTTTTTTGTTTTTTGTTTTTTTGGCATTGCATTCAGTCCCCTTGTATATTTACAAGGGTGGGGCAGATATGGAAGCAGCAACCTTTATTGATAATAATATTTTACACTTGCAAAAATATTTAACTCATATCTTTTATAGCTATGAGCCTTGAGAATCAAGAAAAATTATGTCTTAAGGTAAGGTTCCATTCAGACAAGTTATAATCAGGGTTCCAGGCCCATTTCTCTCTACTTCCCTTAGCTCTGCACTCCACTGGATGAAGGGTAAGCTCTATCTTCAGTCTGACCTATCTTAAGGAAGCTAGGCTGTAGGAGGTCAAATCATCATAGCCATCAATAGGCCATGTCATCCCAAGGAAAAGAAATTGTCTATGTTCTAGAATTCCCAGGTCAAATTCTAAGCTTGACAATGGTTGTTCTAATGTTGAACAAATCTGTGTGTCTGGTGACTACTGTGAGCTGACTCGTTTATGCTTAGCCTTATAACAGTTTGTAAGGCCAGGTGCAAGGATTACCTTTATGCCAATCAAGTGCCTCTCCTGGGGTGGTGTCGTGCTCTAGGTGTTGGGGCAGGGATAGTTCCTGAAAGAAATAATTTAATGTCTCAGGCAGGGTTTTCTTGGGGGACTGGATGCCTGAGAGGCAATCACCAAACATTTACTATTCTGGGAAATATTTGACATATTTAAGAACTAGTTATTAAATTAGGAGATAGTGGTAATAGTGAAAGAGTATAAGAACAGAATTAATCTCCTCTCTTCATCTTTGATTTTCCCATATATCTTGACTTCTAGGATCATGGTTTCTTTCTTATCTGGTTAAGTCAGTTCTACGCTATCTTATTAAAGAATATATATTTAAAAATTCATCAATGTTAAAGTCAAAGGACATAAATCTGGCACCTCATTCAGTAAATGATTTATTTTAAATCAATTACTAAGATGATTTATTTCTGTTGCCTAATTTAGTTTAAGTAAAAAAGATTTCCTTCTAAATGTCACATATCTTTCTAGGGATTTGCAATGAAGACCCGGATGATGATCTAAGGATGCAAAATGGCACAATTATTACAAATATGGAAGACATAGAATTATTTATTGAGAGCTGGGAAATTGAGAAATTATTTAAAGTGACAACAAGAAGACCTGTTAGAAATTGTACTGAGCATGATTGCAGTCACTGCATTGAGTTATTAAATAGAAAGGTTTTCATTCCATGCCATGATAAAGTAAGTTGAAAGCAACCATAAATAAGAAATGTCATGTTAAACATGTTGAGATTAAACCCAATAAATTCCTATTCTTGCTATGATATTCTTCTACAGAGAATAGTTTATCCCCAAACTTTCTGTTAGTATACTTTGGAATTCAGAATCATATGTTGTTTATAGATTTATAGAGACAGGAATGAGAATTATTTTTTTCTCCCTATGTTTTTTCAGAACTATATCTACAGCTTTCAAGAAAAATGAAATGCCATCCTATGAATAAATGCCTTTAAGAGAAATAGATCAATGTCACCTGATAACCCAGTATAGAAATCAAGAAAGTGAAGATTTAATCAATTCGCTATGATCCTGGCTTCTTAGGTGTATACTTACAATAGAACTAATCACACATTCAATTCAATTATTCTTTAATACCCTCTAATTTTCTGCATTTAGGTCACTAGTAGATATATTTTTTTCAACAGCAGAAAAGAATAGCTTTATTAGAAGGGAAAGTAAAGCAACAGTACACTTCTAGACGTGGAAGCGAGCCCGAGCAAGAATGGCTCAAAAACTCAAGAGCTCAAAGGCCACTAGTAGATATTTTAAATAATCAGTATCATTTAAAAAAATCCATTATAGAAACAAAGACCAGACAAATATAGCATTTCATGAATCATTTAATGAAAATTTAGTGATCATCTAGCACCTACTAGGCATTATGTTAAACTCCTGTGATCCGAAGATAAATAAGTCCCTCTCCTTCCCCTCGGCAGTCTAGTGGGAAGGCAAGCCTGTGAACAGATACATTGTAAGATACACTATGGAAGTGCATAGAAGCCTAGATTTGGAGAAAACTTCCCAGAGTTTTAGACGTCTGAATTATTTAGAAGAATGAGTTTGCCAGGAGAGAAGAAGGAAGAAGGAAAACCTAGGCAAATAAAACAATATATGCAAGAGCAAGTTTGGTGGGAAAACCCATTTTAGGAAAATATTGAAAGTTTAGTGCAAGACCTATGGATGGGAGGGGTCTGGGAAGAAGAGTGAGGGAATTTGTTAAAGCAGGAAGGAGCTCACTGTGAAGCACCTTCCGTACTAGACAATGAAGTGCAGAATCCATAGTTCCCAGCCTGCCCTATGACTTTCCCTGAGGGCATGAGATAAAAATGACATATTTTTCTGGAACTTCAACTTTACTCAGGAATTTGGATGCAAATAAGTTCTAAATGTTTACATTTTTAAATACGTGCACATAAAAATGGGAAAAAAAACCCAGCAAATACTTTTAAATTAATTTTGTCATTTTAATCTGTCCTTTCAAAGCATAATGAACATTGCATTTTTAGCTAGGAACTTGGAAGATTGATTAAATCAGGAAACTTTCAGCTTGACTATTAAAGGCAAAGTGAGGCAACACAGGACATCATTTAGTCTGTGATAGCCTCCCCTGTTCCCTTGTGATCCTCTCAGTGAATTTGATAACAAAAGAAAGGGAGGCTCATAATCTGGTTTTCCCACTTCTAATCTTCATCCTTATTTGCTAATAGCAACATAGCAGGCAAATGATCTTTTTAAATAGACAAGATTGTATCATTTCTCTACCTAACACCCTTCAGTGTCTTCTACTTATGCTTAGAGTACATTCCACACTTCTTAACAGAGCTTATCAGGTCCACTATGCTCTGGCCTGCCTGCTTCTCCAGCTTCCTTATACATTGCACTCTTCTTGCCTGATAAACTCCTGGCTTTCTCCTTTCAACTCTTTGAATATTCCAAGGTTTTTTTTCCTGCCAGTGGGCTTTTATGCCTGCAGAGTCTCCAGCTGGAATACTTCCCTTCTTCAATCTATTTTAGTAGGTGACTCCTCTTGATTCGCTAAAAGGTTTTCCTAAATTATGAGATTCACAAGGCAGAGAACAGATCTGTTTTATTCACCTTTATATTCCTCACGTATAATATAGTGCCTAATATGTAGTTAGGTGCTCAATAAATTATGGATGTATGCATTAATGAATGTATAAATGAAGGATACAGGAGAATCAGCTTTCATGGGTTAAGTGGAGAAAGAATAGGATTTTTTATTTTGAACAAATTAAGTCCCTTTTAAGGGACTTCAAAGCAAAAATATCCAAGAAAAAAAATTTAGAAACATAATTCTGGAGCTCAGTTGAGATAAGTCGAGGCCAGCCATCACGTTTGGGGAGTTATTAGTATATAATTTTTAAAAAATAATAATGTACAATATGCTAGAATCTGTTCTGTATGCCTTATGATTAGCTTACAGCAGTCATAAACAGTAGTAAGTTTACTTCTAACTCTATTAAACTTAGGAAGAAATCGAGGCAAAGATTTAAATAACCAATATGATGGTAGAAACTGTGAGAATGAGTGAGCCCAGAAAGATCATTTGTAGTGAGTAAGCATGACCAGTGAGGATGAGATCTAGAGAAACATTCAGAATGAGAGGCAGAAGAGCCGACAATAAACAGATTAACAGTCAATTTCAAAGTCAAAGGAGAGAGTTCTAAGAAACAGGAAGTATTCATGGCATCATGGGCCTCTGAGAGGTTGGGAAATTTTTATATCAGTGTTTCCTGGATTTGACAATTAGGAGGCCCTTAATGACCATTGCAAATATTCAGTGCAAAGTGAACTGGTTGAAAACTGAGGAAATTCAAAAAGAAGGCTAAAAAGAAAGTTAGACTCTTGATTTTTTAAAGATATGGATTTTGAAGGAAAAAAGATGGCATATGAAAAGTATTCAGTATTTTACCTGACACTTTGACCTGTGTCAGAATTTAGTATCTGAATATAGATGCTTATAGTATGTTTGCTAAATGAATGAGTAGAAAGAAAAATTGGAATAAATGTTGTTACAAGTTTTCAGGTATCTCTAGATCAAAATGAAACATAATCTATATAAAACAGTGAGTCTCTAATTAAATTGAGGTATGTCAAATTATACAAATTATTCAAGTAATGTACAATATTAATATACATTTTTTAAGAAACATTTATAACTTCATTTCATGAGCAATGCCATGTATCATTACAGTATGCTTCAGGAGCTTCCAATTTTATCTAGAATAGATCAAAGTCTTAATATATAGAAAAGTATGATATCAAAAATGGAATTTTGCTATGTCCACATATTATGTTTCTTTTCTATCTTTATATGACAGATTTATGTAGATTTATGCAGACAATATTTATCTTCTCTAAAATGTGTTTTAAAATATTGTAAATTTGGTCTATGGCCATGCTACCCTGAACAGGCTCGATCTCGTCTGATCTCGGAAGCTAAGCAGGGTCAGGCCGGTTAGTACTTAGATGGGAGACCACCTAGGAATACCAGGTGCTGTAGGTGTTTATTTAAACAAACAAACAAATAAAATATTGTAAATTCGGAGGTGAAATCTAATACTATGAAGTTTTGAAAATCTAAGGTCAAGGAAGAACCTTAAAGAATATAAACTTTCTACTCTTTGATTCTCCAAATACTTTTTGTCTAGCTTAGTGTCTTTAGAGAAATAAAACGATATAACTTATCCCACTCTAGGTTTCACCACAGAACTTTTGTGAAAAGATGTGGATCAATTATACCAATTCTTGGAACTATGAATGTGATGCGCTTTCTGCATATGTGGCTCTGTGCAACAAGTTCGACATCTGTATTCAATGGAGAACACCTGATTACTGCTGTAAGTAGTACAGTTCAAACACTATTTTTCCATCAACCAAATAACGGTCCTTTTTGTTTGCATTTGCTTCTTTCTCTTTTCCTTTTTCATCACAAAATAACTTCATATAAATAAAATGCATGTAAATCTAATCTAGAAGTTAAAGGTAAACTCTCCCACATAGGCAACATCTGTTTTCATCCTGATCTAAATGTAAAGTAGGCCTCAATTCTCCTAAAAGGAAACCTATTTATAAAATATTAGGTAGCAAAGTAGTTTGACATAAAGAGGAAACCACAGAGAATTGGAGAGGGATTTTAATTCTGTATCCTACAGCACATTTTGTTGATTCCCATTTAACCTGCCTCATTTCCTCCAGCTTGTTCTTACTCATTTATTATGTGGAAAGGATAAAGATTTTTCTGCCCCATTTTCTCCTTTCCTTACATAGTATCCAATTCCTAGCAACCAGTCTTTCCAGCTTTCTTTGCTATCTGAGTTCAATATTTTTACAGTTACATGTTTGTGTTTCCTTTTTTTTTAGATCCATTCTTTGCATATTTTTATCTATAGGACTCATGCTTTTTCATCAAGTTATGATGCTTTTCATAAAAAATGTATTAAACTTTATACCAAGTCTGGCATATTTTACATAAAATATTGTTAATTTAATTTAAGATATAACCATTAAATAGATTAAATGGTAAAAGATTTTTAAAATTAATATTACTCAAATGCTCCAAAATAAAATAAAAGTTTTCATTTTCCCCAGGGACAAAAAGTATAAATTACATAGAGAAAGAATAATACATCACAAAACACCAGTTACATGACTCCGCTTCAGAAATAAAACAGCTTCTGGTGTGCCCTTCTATCTCCTGTCTCTGCCCTCCTAGATATCATCACTATTTAATAGTTGGGTTGTTTGATTCATAGGGAATGTATAACATTACCAGTTTTATAAGATACTGTCAAATTGTTCTGAGATTTTACCAGTTTATACCCCCACCAGCTGTGAGTTTATTTTTTTTTAACAGCATCACTTTTTAAGATCACTGAAAATAAACAAGAATTTTCTAAAACATCATGTAGAAGCTGCACGGCAATGGTGGTTCCTTTTGACATTGAAGGGTTAAACTTAAAGATGCAGCATTTTTCATTTTTATGGCTTAGTTGAGTTACATATTTAAAGTGTATTTCTTTGCTTATTCTGAGTAGATTTGTATATCTTCTCACTGCAGAGAGTAGTAACTTCATATTAGTTGACTCTATATTTATGCTAACCAGATTTGGCTGCCTATTGGTCATATTTATTTGATAAAAATAAGATGAAGTTTTCTGACCATAATATAACATAATACTAACTGGACACCTGGAAAATATTGAAAAATACCCATCGATTGTTTTGTTTCTGATTTATGATAACATAATAAATGAAAAAATAAACTTTGAAGAGACTGAAATGTGAAAAATCATATTCAGAAAGAAATCTGATATTTCTTTCTTTTACTAGAATTTAATAGTTTACGTTTATCGTTAGCAAATTCTGTCCTTTATCATTCATAGCTCTGAGTTGCCCAGAGGGAAAGGATTATCAGCCCTGTGTACGACCCTGTGAAGCAAGAACATGTCTTAACAGATGGTTCTATGGACACTCTTCTTGTTTGTATTTAAGAGAAGACTGTGTGTGCAAAAATGGAACCATTCTTCACAGGCCACATTCAACACAGTGCATTCCAGAGAAAGAATGTGGTAAGCAAAGTACAAAATGACCTCTTAGGGGTCCAGCAAACAAATAAAACATTTTAGATCACGAAGAGATGTGCTGAGAAAAATTGATCAAAGGTAACCTAGATGTTGGAAAAGAAATTAGTTTGTTTATAGTTTCATTTTATTAAGATTTCAACTGAAGTTACCAAAATCAAGAGCTTTGGTGGTATGTTTAATCTCTACCTATGTCTGTAATAACTGGGAAAGAGTATGGCAGATTAAGAAGAGTGCAGGATGTGGACTGAATTCAAATTCCAATTATTTCGTGTATTAATAATTCAGTTTGAGCCTGAATTATACATCTATAAAATGAAGAAAATAATAGCTCCATCCTATAAGGTTAGTGTGGGAATGCACAAAATAATACAAAGTATTTTGCAACATTGCTTGGGAAAATAACACTCAAAAATGCCATATAGTGTTATTATCTGGAAGAAAAGATTTAATATGTCTACTTTTATTTTCAAACCATTTTATTCTAACACATTATCTCCTTGGTGGTTTCAGAAGAAAAAAGAGAAAAATTGAGAAAATTGCAGTTTTAGTAGTTCATCAGTCACAGGGCTCATCATTATAGTCAGAAGGAAAGCGGTTTAGCTAATAATTAAAGGAAAAGGCAAGTAGGAGTAAAATGCACATTTTCAGAAACAAGTTTGTATTTTCCATTGAAAAAAGTATTTGTAGAAGACTTTGAGAATATGTAGGCATGCTTACGTTTGTTTTAAGGAACCTGTCAGGTTGGTAAATAGAATAATATAAAAGTTCATTGGAGGCTGGGGATATGGTTGGTCACTACATTTATTTTTATTATTACTTAAATGAACTACTAGGGGGCTATATTTATCAATAATAAAACTAGTCAATAATAAAACTAATAGTCACTAAATAATATTTCCACATTTAGATTGGAAAGCTGAAATGTTCTGAGTTTTCATATGACAAAAGTGTTAATGTGAGGTAGGAACTACCTTGTCTTCTAATAACACTCATTTTGACAATTATTATTTTTAAACATTTAAATTTATGTTACTGAGTTTGTTCAAGCTAAATAAATTGTACTAACAAGACTTAAAATGAAAAAAAATAATTAAATTATGTTATTTATAGAAGAGGATATGCAAATTTACAGAGTTGTAGAAGGGAGATTTATTTTCTATGGGTTACATCAAAAATTTTATTAAAGAAAAATATAAGCTAGTAGCTTATGAATGAAAAGAGAAATCTGGGAAAGAATAGATATGTGACATGTTTTCTATGTCACTGGGCCAAGACACAGTCTGAAATCAAAACATCACAGCTTGATTGATTTTAGTGTCCAGATTATAAGTGATATAACATTGTCATTTTTTTAAGCATGTACTGATAGTGAAGATCAACCCCGCACTGCTGGGGAGATTTGGAATGGAGGCATTGATGAATGTGCCCTATACAAATGTTTGGAGAATGGAAGCATTATTCCTATAGAACCTGATTGTGATGAGGAGCCCTCACCAGTTTGTGAACGAGAAGCTGAAGTTGTCTTGAGTATCATTGATAAGTGGTCTTGCTGTTCAAAGGAAGTTTGTGGTATGTATTCCAGCTGAAGCCTTAAAGTTGGTCAATGCCAGAAAATATTTTATAGAAAAA
Source organism: Pteropus vampyrus (assembly GCF_000151845.1). Classification (NCBI taxonomy): domain Eukaryota; kingdom Metazoa; phylum Chordata; class Mammalia; order Chiroptera; family Pteropodidae; genus Pteropus; species Pteropus vampyrus. The sequence goes on from NW_011888790.1 coordinate 13,230,470, forward strand.
AAAAAAAAAGCAGGGTGTGCATGGTGTTTGGCATAAAAGAAAATGTAAGGGTTGAGGTAATGGAAGTATTTCCATAAATATCACTTATACTTTCTCAAAGCAAGTTTTGCCTCATTATGGCTTTGTTGATTTTGCAAATACACATGTGAAACTCTGGCTATTAGCAACTAATAATATTCAGTAGTTCATGACAACATAAAGGATCTGAGAATCTTTGACTTAGGGTGAAAGACAATAACAAATAAATCTTAAATTTGCTCCCTTTTCATATATGACCCATCTTGTGAGCTGAATGGATTTGACTGGAGTATAAAAACATGCATAGTGAGAATCAATTCCCTGCTTTGAGTTATAAGCACAAGATTTTAGTTATGTTCGCTAATATTTTAATGCTTCTTATTTACAGGATGTGACATGACCTTGTGTGAAACTACCATTCCAACATGTACAAATAGTCAAAAATTGACCATTGGTTATAGTCCTCTTTCTTGCTGTCCACAGTACCAATGTGGTGAGTAGTTAATTAGGAAAAATAAGAGTGAGGGTCATTGTTTATTTAGAATAGTGGATTAGATTCTCATTCTTTGTATTTACAAGGAAGTGATCTATTATTAAACATTGTGGAATTGTCTTTTTAAAGATAGTTCTTTAACCTGCAATTTAAATTTTTACATTATATAAATATATGTATATAGTAATTAACTCATTTTTAAAATCTTTATTTTATTTATTTTTATTAAATTTATTGGGGTGACATTGGTTAATAAAATCATATAGGTTTCAAGTGTACAATTCAATAATATGTCATATGTATACTGAATTGTGTGTTCATCACCTAAAGTCAAATATCTCTTAAAAAATCTTAATCAGTGAAAATATATAGGAAATAGAAGGTTATACATATATAGAGATATAACTAAACCACACTATTTTATTTTATCATTTCTCTCTATACAGATTTTCAAATATTTTTGTGTTTCTGCAGAATGTGACCCATTGAAATGCCCCAGTATTTCAATACCAGAATGCAGAGAAGACCAATTCATGATTCAAGTTCAACAGGATGAGCCTTGCTGTTTTGCTCCTCTTTGCGGTCAGTGTTATGTGCAATAATTTTTTGGAAGAAGAGGGGGGATGTGGGAAAAACATCTTATTTGATGTGAATTTCATGGGACTGATGAAAACCAGGATTTTACTGTTATAGAAATTCAACTAAAAAAGAACAATAGAAAAGAAAGTCTAGCATTTTAAATGACTCTTGACAATTATAGTTAATACCACTTTCCCCTATCAACAAAGACTATATATATATATCAGTCAAAACATAACCAAGATAATATGATCAAGCTTTTTTTTTTCTTTCTTTCTTTTTTCTTTTTTTTTTTTAATAAGGCCAGCACCTAGGTTTTTTTTTTGGAGAAGAATTTAGCTTTGGCTTTCCTTCAAGAACCAAATAGACTAATGAACTCTGTTAAGACTCTATAAGACCTTTCTAAAACTTTATCTCCTATATATAATATATGACATCTATGATGATCTTAAAAGAGAATAGTATAAAGGGAGTCTGGGAAGTGACTGTATATAGGGCTATGTATTTTGTCTGATGAACTGGATATTGAAAAATAAAGAATTCTCTATTTTCAGTTTCAAGTGAATTATCTTATAAAAGATTGGTGATTAATGTAGGTTTTAGATGTCCTTAAAATCAAAACACGTTATTTGTACCAGTTAAGGTTCGACTTCAGTGGCAAAAACTGATTCATTCTAGCTAGCTGGAGCACACCAATCATTGGAAGGATTTGGGGATCAGGATTTTTCAGAATCAGGATGAAACAGATCAAGTCCTGTTGCTCTATGTCAGTTACCAATCACTGAGTCAGCAACATCTATCTCCATTCCTGGTGTGTTTTTATTTGTGATTCAAGTGTTGTAGAAAGAGATTCTGATTCAACTAATGTGGATCATTCCCACTCAGGTCTAATGCGAGGGAAGCACCTTTATAACAGTCACTCTAAGTCTACATTGGTAGAGCATTTCCTCAAGGTCATCTAGAGAGTTGTTATCAAAGTTAGGAGAGGGGTGCTGAATAGCTAAAGAGGAAAAATGCCTACTACATCATTTGTCCATAAATTGGAGTAATCATGAGTAACGAATTAAGAAAACTTAAATAAATCAATCAATGATGTTTTGATCCTAGTAAGAACAAGTTATTCCAGAAATCTTGATGCCTTATACTTCTGGTAAGATGGTGTTCTATGTCACTATACTTGGAAAGCATATATACACAGGCAATATTATTGTTTTTACGACCAAACAATAAAGCTTCCTCTTTATTGTTTCTTATTTTATAAAACATAATATATTTCATGTTGATTTTATATGCATATAATAATCTGAATTAATAATTAGATTTTTTTTTAGCTCAGCTGTAACTTCTAGTTTTTTTGTTTCTTCTTTAGTTTGTGAATCTTGCACTGAACCTATTCCACTCTGTACTGATGGGGAATTTCTCACTGTGGACCTTAATACCACACACTTCTGTTGTCCTCTGTATTACTGTGGTAAGTATATGTTAACTAGTTTAAAATATTTAGATGTGTCAGATGTTTAAGAAGCCCAGTGCATTTTAGTTATACTGTTATAGCAGACCTTAGTTGAATTTCGGCATATAAAAATACATGTTGAATATATGTAATGTTTTCATATATCTAAGAGCTCTTCTTAGATAATATCATTACCTCCCTAAAATAGATTACACAGGACTTGTCTCATCATCCTAGAATTTCTAGATATCCAGGTGATACCATACTCTCTTCACTTCATCTTCTTGTACCTCTGCTGTTTCTCAAGTTTCTTCACCTGATGAGCTGTTCTAGTTTTACTGCTGTTGCTGCATGTCTTTTGAATCATTTGTTTGTCCTCACCAACACATGGCAATTGGGCAGTGGAGAAGCGATACTGGGTACATATGAGTTCATGCACTGCATCAGCAATAGTAGTGAACTAAATGGTAGGTAGAGAAAACTAGTGATTACGTGAAGTTAATCTTTACCCGTGTAATTTTTCTATTTAGTTTGTGAGCCAAATCTTTGTCCTACACCTCTACTCAACTGTGCAGAAGATATGAAACTTGTGAAAGAAAATGTATCTGACCAATGTTGTCCAACATGGCATTGTGGTAATTAATCTTCATATTTTAAAGTTTTATAACAATACATTAATATATTCTGATCAATTTAAATATGTTAATTTTTACCTTTTAGAATGTAGCTGTGAAAACCTTGTTATGCCAACTTGTGAAGTGGTAAGAACACATATTTTGATTGACTTGTCGTATAATTTAAATCAGTTTATTATTCCTTTATCTCTCTTATTTCTGAATTCTTCTTAGAGTTTATGAAATTATCCAAGTTGTAATGTGCTCTAATATTAGGGAGCAGTCGACATTTTATATTTTGCTTGAGATAGAAAGTATAATATGTTATTTTTTCACTGGTGACTGTATTTGCTAGTTTCATATCTACCTAGGTTCACTAGTCTTAAAAACACTGAAAAAATATTATCTCAGTATTAGCATAGGTTGTGGTGATAGTTTCATGGATGTATGCTTATTTCCAAATTCGTCATTTACATTAATTATGTATGTCAAATAAATAAATTGTACTTTACAAAAGTATTAATCTAACATTTGCTGCAATGATGAGTTGTCATCTTTTATTTGCATAGAATCTTTAAATAACTTTCATAAAAATTTTCTCATTATTTTGCATGCACTGTATACACACCTACAGAAAAGAGTAGCATTATGTTATTGCATTTTTCTCGTCCTTCATTGTTTACATAACATGTTTAGTATATTATCTCATTGAATCTTCACAAAGTAGGTATTTTTAGTTCATTTTATAAATGAGGAAATTGAGGTTTAGAGAAAATAAAGGATTGACCACGATCTTTAGGATTCAAACTAGAGGTTGTTTTGTGTATGTGTATGTGTGTGTTTATGTATGTTCCTTCATTCTTTCTATTCCACCTTAATTCTTTGATTCTCTTTACAAAGTGTAATTAAGACATGGCACAAGAACAAAAGCAATGGAGACTGTCTTGTTTCTATTAGTGACTTTGACTTTCTTTAGCCGTGACTCACTTTCCTTATCTATACTATAAAAATAATAATATCTATGTCATGTGAATAACATAAATTAATATAAATTAGATAGTACGTGACACATAGAAAAGGCTCAATAAGTTTTAGCTATAATTATTACAACACCCCACAATACTCAGAATGTTAACCACAATGTGTAGATTATCATGAAGAACTTTCCACAGAAGGTTACCATCAAAAAGTTTGGAAGAAACTGATAGTCAGGTTAGGAATAATGGTTGAAAAGAAGTGAACTATTCTAGACAGTGGCTAGTATGACCATGAGTAGATGCACAAAGTAACGAGGTAAGATGTGTATGCTGAAAGATCACAACCTCTCTCTTTCCTTGATAAAGAGCTAACTGGAAGAGGAACAATGAGAGATGAAGAACATTCCAAATTGGTGAATTGGGGAGGGCTCTAAAGGCAAGGCTATAGAATTTAAATTTGGTTTATTCTTTTCAGTTAGTCGTTCAATTAACATTTGTTGAAAACCGGTTATGTGTGGTCATGGTACCAGCCACTTGAAAATGCACAGTTCTACCCTGAGGCGCTCAATGTAGTTTTAATAAGATAGGAGATGGAAAGGGTCCTGTATCGGATAGGAATTATTATACAAATGGTGTTTGAGGGAGCAGAGATTGATAGTCTTGTGTAGCATGACTGAAACATTAGAGGGCAGGAGTATAGCCATTCATGAATGAGGACCTTGAGTGTAGTTAGATTTATGAAGAACAGGGTTGCGGGGGAGGGGATTGAATTTAGGAGGGCAAAATGAAAGACTCTGGTTTTTGTAACATTTTGTAACATATTTGAGAAAGAGAGAGGAGAAGGAGGGGCAGAGGGAGACAGGGAGAGAGAGAGGAGAAAATGAAGAAAGAGAAAGCAGGAGGAGGAGGAGGAAGAAAAGAGATAGTGAGAAAGAGGGAAAGCTAGCTCTAAAAATCCTTTAAGTTTACAAGGTTTGCATACTAAGGGTCCAGGTGTAGTGGATACTTGGACAAACACTCTAATGGCCAAAGGAGCAGCTCAGAGTAGAGACTCTGAGATTCTACTAGTACCCAGCCTCATTCAGAGCTCTCCTGCAGGCCTGAAAGAGGTAACATAACATCATTTCAATAAATTTCAACATGATAGTATAAATTATGGAATATACTAAAGCGTATCCTTCTTCTTATGGGATTTTGTGCCTCCTGTGTTCTGAGTTCTTTGAAGTTTCTTTGGGTAGGAGCCTCTCTGTTCATTATCTAACCTGGGTGTGGTTGTTACTTTAATTCTTACTTTTGCGGGGGCGGGGCGCGGTGTGCCTTTATGCTGCTCTTAACCTAACCATCAACTGAACAAACACATTCCTGTCTGCCCTCCCTTTTCCTATTTTTTTCTCTTCTAGTGTGTTTCTACCATTCTCCACTTACACTTTTCCTGTGTTCTTCTCCCTCCCCAACATTTATACTAGCTGCTGGTCCATCTAGTTTATTACCAGTTCAGCTTCCAATGTCTGAATATTTTTTATGAATCAAACTTTGACATTACTCGATGTTATAAGTATTTATTGAATGACTATTATATTATTTATTAGCATTGTTCTGGGCACGCACAACATAAAAGTAACTTCAGTGTCCTTAAACATCTTACCCGAATATACATAACCATCCATGCGTGATAATTTAGTTTTAATATTTGTGGTTCTACACAAGCATTGACCTGATCCATTATTCCTGAGTACTCATTCCGAATGATGGCTGTTTCAGTGCCTAAGATGATGTATTTTTTAATATTGTATTAATTTTTCACATAGAAAACAGATGCATTTCAATAGAAAGAGTCTACGTGAGGCCTTTGCAGTATTTTTTTTAAAAATAACAGCTTTATTGAAATAGAATTCAAATTACCAATAAGATTTAGCCATTTAAAGTACACAATTCGATGATTTTTAGTATATCCATAGAATTGTGCAATCATCAACATAATCAATTTTAGAACAATTTTAACGCCCCCAAAAGAAACCCTGTGTCTATTTGCAGTCACTCATTTCCTTCCAAACTCCCCAGTTATAGGAAATCACTAATTTAGTTTTTATTTCTATATATTTGCCTAATCTAGGTATTTTATACAAATAGAATCATATACTATGTGGTCTTTTGTAATTCATTTCACTTAGTATGAGATTTTAAGGCTTATTCTTGTTGTACCATGTATTAGTACTTCATTCCTTTCTACTGTTAAATAATATTTCATTGTATGAATATACCTAGACATTTATCCAAATAAAAGTATACAATGGCCAATAGCACATGAAAAGATCCTTTAATTGACATCATTAGCTATTAGTTAAATGCAAATAAAAACTACATCAATGTATCACTTCATATCAATTAAGAGGACAGATAATAATACATGTTTAGGATATGGAGAAATTGGAACCCTCAAATGCTGCTGGTGAGATTGTAATGGTAGCACTGCTTTGGAAAAGAGCTTGGTTGTTACTCAGAAGTTTCAATAAAGAGTTACCATATGACCCACCAATTCCACTCCTAGGTATACACCCAAGAGAAATGAAAATGTATATCCACACAAAAGCTCATATCTGAATGTTCATAGCAGCACTATCATAATAGCCAGAAGATGGAAACAGCTTAAGGTGATTTTGCTAACTTTAAAGGAAAGGGGTGCTTGCTTGAAAGTTAAAAAAACCAAAACAACTGTAATATTAAGTATTGGTAGAAAAAGCTCACTCAGAGGAAATATCTCTTGGGTACTTATGAGAATAAAAATGTAACTAAATATGTGGATAAGATCTCAAAGGAAATAAGAATAGAAGATTTAAGTTGAGAGGGTTCAGTGGGCATTGTGATTTAACTATAACAAATAAGTGGTAAGTAACTTAAGTGTTAGTTTGAATCCAATACCTCCTATTAGTCTTTTGGAGTAGCTAATGCAGTGGGAGAATTCAATCTATTACTTTTTTAACTCTATATTTCCAACATTTTTATTTCTAATTCATTGGAATTGTGTGATGACTAAAAGTCATAAAACATCATATGAGTTAATGTTTATGCAACTATTTTACAAGTTATAAAGCACTGAGAAAAGTAAAATATTATTAGTTTATGGGGAAGTGCTTTTTATATATTACTATGAATTTATTTGAATCATTTATTGTGTCGAGAATCAAATTCATTTTAATACTGATAGCATATGAAAATTAAATGCACCCAGGAACAGATGATGTTTAAAATGAAATTTTTGAAACTTAAAGCCTGGTCCTACACTTGAGAGGAACCTATACTATTCCTCTAATATGGCAAAATTTAAATGTTGATCATGACAAAAATTTACTAACAGCTAAAAGCTATACGTCACTTTCTGAGTGTCAGCACTATTTTAAACTTTTTACACATATTGACCCATTTATTTCTCTTAACAATCCTAAGAGACAGGCAGTATTATTATTCCCATTTTACAAATGAAAGGAGTGAGGAGCAGACTGGCTAAATAACCTGCCCTATATCACACAGCTAGTAAGTAGAAGAGCAGGATTAGCACAAGGATATTCTTGTTCCTGAGTCTGTGCTGTTAATCACTGTGCTATCCTATTCTGCTCCCACCTTATATGCTGTGGCAGCCTTACTCAGATACAGATATCAGAGCCTCTGACCACATCAGTACAATAGATCAAAAATATTTCCACTAAGCAAAGTTTCCAGGATTACCAAGCATTTTCTTGTCTCCATTTGCCCACTAGAAGCTCTGAATCAAACAATGTTTAAAAGTTAGGACGGATCATAAAGGTCATCTTATCCACCTTCGCTCATTTAACAGATAAGAGAATTAAAGTTTAGAGTGATTAAGTGACCTATGATCTCATTGTTTTTTGTGAATTTTGTCCATGGACTATGAATTAAATGACCATTGGGTTAATCCAAGCCTGTTCACTATCAAGTATTAATTAAGCACCAGCTAATTGTCTAGCTGTGTGGTAAGGAACTTATTAGATATTATTTTGTATATTTTTTATAATTGTCATATAATTAGTCACATAATAATAATAATCTCTTTCTAATAGGGAGAATTTATTACAGTAGACCATAACTTTCAGAGTGACTGTGGATGTGTACAGTATCTCTGTGGTAACTATGTTTTTTGTAACTTTTAAATGATAATGAATATTATTGATATCTGTTGTTTACTATTAATAAATTAAAAATAATTTTCTTTGAGATGTATTATACATTTTAAGCCATTTGTCAGCTTTTGAGTATAAAAATGTACTGTTATTTTTATTTCCTTTTTTGTAATATCTCTAAATGCTCTAAGAAATTTGATAACAGGACAGAAAAAAAATTTTTCAGAATCTTCATAGTATTTAAAGTTAATGCTAGGGTTCATATACATATTTAACTTTAAAAATATACATCTGCAAGGAAGAGATTTTTTCTTCACTGTTTTATTATTTTTGATGTTAATATTTCAAAGCAGAATTAATTTTTTCTATGAAATAACAAATCTTCATATTATTAGTAGGTTAATAGAAAATAAAATTTCTATTCAATATCTTAAAACATTTGCTTAAGTTTAGTGTTGGTGAGACAAAAAGCTTGTGAGCTGATTTCTTCACTATTTTAGTCTATCCTACCTAACATGCCATTTTTAAAGATATGATAGCACATTATATCAGCTGCTTTCATCACGAAGTATGATTTCCATGACTTTATTTGGTAACAATAAAATTGATAATTTCCTCTCAAAATAATAATTAAAAACCGTGAATGTTACACAACCCCATCATGAAGAGACCTACTACTATTAATTTAGATTTTGCCTCCATCTATATCCACTCCCCAAAATTATCATATTATGTTTCTTCAAGAAAAAACAGCAAGTAGCTTGACAATCTCTGATTTAAAATTCTGGAAGCTGCTATAAAGTACAGCTTTTGGAGGAAGTTCAAACAGTAAACAGCAATTGAGTTTACAGATCAATTTCTTATTATATGTTTAAGAATAAATGTGCTATATTCATTATTAGGGAAACTCTTGAGTTATGAACGAAGTATAAAGGTAAAGATCTTTATAGGTTTTGAAAAACACTGCACCATAATGAAAACATAGATTTAAATAAAAATTCCATTGATTAATTAAAAACTCAGTATAGTACTTTTTGTTGACTATTTTTCTTTTCTTAGAAAAAGATGATGTGTGTGTATTTCAAGCAGTATCAGTATTGAATCTTGGCCAATCTATGATAAAGTACTTGGAAGGAGACTTTTGTTATACTTTAGAATGTCTGGAAGAAAAAGATAATCATACAGGCTTTCACACTTTGAATTTTACAATGGTGAATTGTTCAAAAGAATGTGACGTTGTAAGTATTCCTTATAAGTCAGTCCAGTGAGAGTTAATCAGCCTTAAAATAGCAACTGTAGAATTTAAACTACTGAATACCTGTAAGTTAAAAATATACACTTGACTGCTACTTCAATAATCTTTTAATGCGTAACATATTTATATAATGCAGATTTTCCTTTTGCTATGGATGATCTTGAGCTTCGTGAGTCTTATTATTTATAGCTTGCTTGACCTGAGGTTGTTACATCTGCTTAATGAATCTTGGCTGATAGATGTAAAGGTTAACATCTACTTCATTTCTAAAATAACTGTATAAAGTCAATTATTATATGAAGTCCTTCAAATTCAACCTTAGAAATGCTTACACTTGTTCTAAGAGAGCATATATTTATGTTGGGAAGCACTTTCAGAACTAATTGAAAATATTGCTATTGTTGTGGGACTAATTCTATGTATTATTATCATATGTATTATTATCATATACAGCACCAGGTATATACTCCATCTCCAAGTGATTATGATTGTTGTGGTGCCTGCAAAAATGTATCCTGCAAATTTCAAATGGAAAATGGAACATCAGTTATATATGAGGTATGAATTCCCTAATTCCTAAAATATGTTTCTTGGAGGGTAGCTTTCTATGCTACTTTCTTGAAGAAGACATTCTTAAGTCAAATAGGTTTGAAAAATGTCACACACACACAGAATGCTACATACAATAGACACAGCAATACACAGCACATTCACAATGGACAAGGTACAGTTACATTCTAAAGTATCTGATAATTTCTGTTGTAAAGGAACGTGTTTAATCCATTTCTCAAACTTATTTTATCATAGATCTTCACTTTTATTTTAAATGTGAGGACTGGGCTGGAGAAATGCTGATTTTTAATCATTGAGAAGGAAAAGAGCAATAATATTTTATTTACTCATTTGAAATGAAGCATTTTGATAGAAACCTGAAACTCAAGATGTTAGCACTTTACTATTTCAGGAATTGACGATTTCAGTAGGCACATAGAGAAAAGATTTAGAATATTTGACAAATTTTTAAAAAGATGATTCCAAGAGACATTAATGCTATATCCTATATCTTTCTACTGAAAACAGTAAAATAATTATTCCAAATTCTCCCATTACCTCATAATAACTCTATGTAAATTTGCAGACTGAACTACTTCTTCCCTAGAATTTTTTATGAAACTCTGTAATCTTGTTAGTGTTGTCTCAGATTTAGGAAGGTCACAAATCATGTTTATAATTTACATTACTTAAAGGTAGTTGCTATTTATTATTGTTATCCTTTCTTTTTTTTCATTAATAATTTGATTATCTGGAGATCTTATTTCTAGTGTTCTTAATTACACAGGATTACTCACATACCCAAAAGAAAAAGAGATTGTCCTTTTCCTTTACATTTTATTAAATAAGAAAAATGAACAATTATCTTTTTGTACCATAGTTTATTATTTTACGATTATGTAAAAAATAGTGTTAGTGATTTACATAGTGTCGTTGATATTGTTGATCTGTTTATCCTAGCAGTATTTCTGTTTTCCAATATATATTTTTTAAAGTGAGAGTCTTAAAAAAGGAAGCTTAAAGATGATGAGAAGACATAGAGGTCAGTGAGAGAAAAGGAATTAGAGACTACTTGAAAAACTACAATAATCTGGAGATTTTAGTAAAAGGGCAATGTAAACTCTATAGATATCAATAATCCAGAAATTATTGGTGTATATAATTAATATGCATGTTGCTATCCCTGAAATTTAAATAAAAGATTAAATTATGTTCAGAATTTTTTTAGAACAGAAGAAATGTACTATAGGTAAATTATATATTAAGATAATTAACTTTTGGCTCTTTCAAAGATAAACTTTAGTTATCTTGAAATCTAATTTTTATGGAACTAAATTTTTTTATTTTAGATAAATTAGATATTAGTGTTTCCAGAATTTTAATATTTTATCTTCTTTTGCATCTAGACTTATAGATCTCTTCTAATTCAGGTTCATAGAAGACCTGAAGCTATTCATAATCTAAAATAAAATTTAGAGAAAAGAAAGCTAGTTAAAATTCTTTACTGGTCCACAAGGAACCTTCAAGGCAAAGTTTGACGAGCATTTTAAAATGTGGTTTACAAAAAACCAAAAATATAGATCAATAATTATAGCCCAATATTTATGTAATAATTATGTTTATCTGACTTTATTTCTAAACAGAAATTCTGAAATCAGGAATGAAATAAATAGTTATTATGTTTAAAAATTTGTTAAAAGCATAGAAATAGGTTTTAAAATAACCATAAGGTATACAAAACTAGAATCATAAGTCAATAATGAATATCACCCGAAGATTTTTAAACTTTCTGATGATAAGGGAGTGGAAGGAGGAATAAACAAATCTCAAGAAAGGAGGTGTATTATGTAATATGATTTGTTGTTTTATAATTAATGAGGGAAATAGTAGAGCAAGACCTTTGGCACTTGACCAAATTAGATAATTAATTTTGTAGTAGAAACAGATACCTTTTGCTTCTTTCTTCTCTATTGCTTTACTTCACACTTACATCTAAGTTCTAGTATGAGACCAAACCCAAACACACTACATATATGTAATTTTAATTATTTTAATAAGATAAATTTGTGGACATTTCCAGATGGACATTTTATGCAACAGAAAGCTTTTTGCATCTTGACTTGACTTTTGATTTAGTGAGATAGGAAGTATTCTACTTAAGAAATGTAGCAGATTTTAGTAGAAAAACAATAACTTTCTCTTTTATTTGTAGGAGGGGAATATGTGGCACGATAATTGTACCACATATGAATGTGTTAAGACTGATGAAGGGACAATGATTCTAAACTACAGTATGGTCTGTCCCCCTTTTAATGAGAGTGAATGCAAAATGGTTTGTACTTTGTTTTATCTAAGAAAATTTATTATTAAATATAATTTAGAAAATAATATGTTTTCCAAGGTGATACATACATACATTGTGTCTTATTTATTTTGGTGAATGTTTTATTTTCTTGTATACATAAGAGCTCTATATTTCCTCAGTTTGTCATTTTGAGTTACATATGGTGTTCCAAATAATTTTAACTCTCCCTGAATAGACATTATGCTGTCCCTGGGTTTTTAATATGTAAATCAAAAGATTATTGAAAAATCATTTGATCAGCAGACCTAGACTCTCTTTCAATACAGATCGATAAACTAATCAAGCAGAGTTGGCCAATTTTCTCTTTCTTAAACGTACAGCCAGATTTATGATGTCATTCACTTTTTAATGCAATGCTGGCCTAAGTGAAATTTATCTTAGCTTCTCTGAGCCCAGGCAACTGTGGAACTTAGCATCTGTCACAGCATTGCTGATCTTTTGGTTTTGTTCTTCCAATTCCCTGTTCTCTCAAAGAAGAATCCATTGGAAAAGTAGATTTTTGAACGTGATATGAGTTTTTAAAAAGATTCTTTGTAGCTTTAATTATTTAGTAGAAAATAATTCCTAATGAAAAGTGAGCTTTGTTCTGTTGCGTAAGGCAATATTTTTCTTAAGTGTAAAGAAATAGCATAATCTCATTGATTTTTTTTTTTCAAGATGCCTCCATTTAGTGATGATTGCTAGGTTATTGGATGGCTAGCAACTGTATGTACTAAAGTAATAGATTTTCAGCTCTGGAAAGAATCTTAAGCACCATCTTATTTCATAGATTCTTTTTTAGAGTAAATTATTCTTTAGTTTGAATTGCAATTAGCAAGTTACTAATAGCAATTAGCAACTTACTGTAAGTGTTCTTAATTTAACCTTGGGTGGGAGCCATCCTGAAATGGGAATTTTTTTTTTAATAATAAAATATGAAAGAAAAAGATACATCATTTTAACATTTGATTATATTCAGGAGCTCAGTTTCATGGAGTAGCTTATATTATTTTGAGGAGCTGAAAAAATATCATGGCGTCTATTTAGAGTACCTGTTAGTACTTTGCTTTTGTAAGTTTTTTGTGGTATTTAAAATGTGTTCTTTTAAGTAAGTTAATCTAGTCACACTCTTTCATATTACTAATGAAGAAACAAAATTTTAAACAAAATATCTGCTCCTAATTTTAAAATCGAAGGATTTTTTTAAAAAAATAATTAAATCCCAATTATTTTTCTATAATGGCTTTGTGATATTTAATAAAAATATTGAGAAAATTTTCTCTTTCTAGTCTAAGAGAAATAAAACACTGTGAGTTTTGACTTTATTCCTTCTCTCCTCCTAGAATGAAGGGATTATAAAGCTTTATAATGAAGGCTGTTGCAAGATCTGTAAGTGAGGACATATTATATCTATTAATTTGATAGATTAGTTTTACTTATTCATGGTGATCGTGATTTTTTTTATAAAATTCAGTTCCTGTGATGTAAAGAGGGAAACAAATTTTATAATGTATATTATTAAATGTTTTTATGCCATGCGGATGATTATTATGTAATTTAGTCTCTATCTTCTGGAATATAAGTAGAGTGTTTTTAATTTAGATGAATTTTAATTTAAATATTAAAAATTTTTTATTGTTGCATTTTACAAAAGGGTCTAGTAGGTTTAATAGGTTTTAATAGGTTTTAAGTTTAAGTTTAGTAGGTATAATAGGTTTTAACAGGTTTTAAGTTTAAGTAGGTATAATAGGTTTTAATAGGTTTTAAGTTTAAAAATACTCTATGGTTAAATTTACTTGGAACATGCTGAACTACACAAAGTTAAGTAGGTTATGATGAGAATAGCATTGTGACTCAAATAAGGACACACAGTGCAGTATTTCTAAATCTATTAGAACAAATCTGTGGTTCTGTATGATATTTCTGAGAAATGCCCATCTAGTGAATATATTTAAATCTTATATATAAAACTTCACATGATTATTCTGATAATTAAAGTTATGTGCATGCAATATATTTTGTTTTATTTTATTATTTTATTTTATTTTTGGGCAAAGCAATCCTTGGTTGACCTCACAGATTGCAAGAACCTTGTCTGCTTACAATCCCTTATATTTTTATTTTTTACGCCTACAGCACCTGGTCTTCCTAGATGATCTCCCACCCAAGTACTAACCAGGACTGACCCTGCTTAGCTTCCGAGATTAGACAGGATTGGGATTGTTCAGAGTAACATGGCTGTAGACATAATATATTTTATATTAATTTAAATCATAAGGTTTATTTCATAGTGATTGCTAATGATTTTAAAGCTAGAAATAAAATAGATGGGTATTCATGCAGCTACCTTTATTTTTCCCTTTTTGAAGTGTTTATGAATTTATATCAAAATAGAATAGGGGTTTTAGAAACCCTAGCATAGACAATAATTTTTTAATTGTGTAGAAAAGCTTACAGGAAAAATGTTATAACACAGTTTAGTTTAACAATGCCATGATGTGGGATTGGAATATTACAAATTATCATGCCTCTCAGGTGAGATTTCTGAACTTCTTTCATGAAGGGCTAAATCCCATAAATAAGTAAGAAAATTCTTGTCTATTTAGAGCTGTATTGTCATATTGAACAGAATATTAAAATGTATTAACATTTGATACACCAAAATTATTATATATACTACTGACCATAATAACAGCTTATAAATCAGGAACTCTCCTAAATTTTCTACATAGTATTTATTCCTCACAAAATTCCAATGAATTTATCCTGATTGCAACAAATTTATCCTGATTTTCAGCTTAGAGAGGTTAGGTTACTCATCCAACTCATACTTCTTGTGAGCTATGGGGATTCTACTCCAGAAGTGATTTCACTGCTTGCATCTTAACTACTTGTAATATTCTGGAACATCACCAAAATAAGTTTTAGGAGAGAGCAGAGAGAAGCTGACTGATGATATATGTTGATCAGTGGCAGGACTAGAATGACTGAGTTTTTATTTACATAATGTATGAAAAGCCAAATCTAACATACAAACCTACCAACAACAAGCAAAAAAGTTCAGCATAAGATGGCCTGACATCTAATTTGGTATTGTATTAGTTTGATGGGGCTGCTGTAACAAAGTAGTACAAACTGAGTGACTTAGAAATTTGTCGTCTCACAGTTCTGGAGGTATACAGGAATATTTGGAAGACACATTCAACCCATAACAATTTTTATTGCCGGGACTTTGTGGATAATATAATGCCACTTATGCATTTTTAATTACTCAGGCTCTTAGACACACACTAATTGACAATTTTCTACTATTAAGAATAAGTAAGTTTTAATTTAGTATTCTCTGAATCAAATGTAAACTAATGTGTATCCAATAGTATTTGTATCAGGAACCCAAAGAATGAAATTAAGCTCCAGAATCTGAGGAAATTTATATTTTTATGATCTCACTTCTTTTTCCCCTGCTTCCTCAGAAGCTAGACTCTTCTGTAGGTATGAGATACAGGAATAGAATAGATACAAAAGGAATAGAATCATATTGCCATGTTAAGATCTTGGATTCTGTAACCCCATGTTAATTAATAGAGAAGTGAATACAGTTATGTTAACTGAGGGTGGATGGAAGAAGATTTTTGTGACTGACCATATTACTACCATTTATTGCCTGTCACACAGCAACACTTTATTAAGCTTATTACAGACAGTACTATGACTAATCTCCACAAGTTCTAGGAGCTAGGTGAAGAGGTAGGTATGGTTTCCACTATAGATGAAGAAATGGTGGTTCAAAAAAGTTGATTACAGTAATCAGTAATAGATTTAGGCCTGTCCAATGCCTGGGCCCAGGGTCTTTTTGATTCCACTCAGCTCTTTGAAGCTGCAGAATAATAATAAGCCACCTCAGTTTCTCCCATCTGATGTGTAAGGATTAGTAAGTAGTTTCTGCTTTGGTATCAGAGAACCTTTGTTTGCAGTCTTTGCTTTTGGGTGACCAGGCTACATTGGAGAGACCGTGCATGTCGGATACTATCACAGGTTCTGTGCTAAACAAAATGTGTTACAGTAAAGTCTCTGAGGAATGAATAGGAAATGCCTCTTGGTACAAACAAATTCAGCCAACTAACAATAAATTTATGCTATCCCATTTTATTCATTGAATGAACTGACTTATCAAACCAATTTTATTGAGTGTCTACCACGTACCAGTCTTTTAGCTCTAGGACTGTGATAGTGAATGAAAGAGTGTTGCATACACAGTGCATGTTATCAAGAAAGGGAAGAAACGATGAACACATAATATGTACTATTATGCGACGAGTAAAGAAAAATAGTGCAGAATAAAAGAGGTAGAGAGTGAGGGGGACTGGGTTGCTATTTTAAGTGAGTGGTTAGAAAATATCTATGCAATAAGGTGTCATTTGAGTAGAGACTCAATGTCCTCAGAAAGTCAGCCAGGAATAATGAAGAGTGTTGAGATCAAAAGAAATGGCAAGTGTGGCTATACCACAGAGATGAAGCTGATAGCAAGAAAAGATAAGGTATCTTATATGTCATGTTAAAGATGTTTTCTTTCTCGACTATTCTTTCTTCTTAAACGTACATATGACTAGAAGGGTTAATGAAGTAACCACTAGGTGAAAGTATCATAAGGTACAAAACAACCTGCCCTCTATCTCCAACACTGAGACTTGGGCCATGCTAGAGTTGGGCGGTCAGGTAAGGGAAAAAGAAAAAGGAGACTGAGGAGGAGCATGAATGAGATGGGAGGAAAACCGAAGAGGGTGCTTTAAGAGCCAAGTGTAGAAAGTATCAAGGAGGAAGAGAGAGTGATGGACTGGGTCAAATGCTGCTTAGAAATAGAATAAGAACTGAGATGTGACCTTGAATTTAGCAAGTTGAAGATCAAGGGTGACCTTTAGAAGGACAGTTTAATTTTAGGCAATCTTTCCTTAACCAGAGTAGCTTAACTTTTAGACACTTTACTTGTTGGGATTGCACATAAGCATTTATTTATAAAAAGATTTTGTGACTAAAATCATTGGAACACTGCAAATCTAAATCTAATCTTTTGAGACAAGGAAACAGTGGAATGATTCAGTGGCTCTCCTAAAGTGACAAGCGAATTAGTATCAGAGTAAAAAACCTTGGTCTTTTGCATCCTGATTCAGGGTTATAGCTACTACATACAGCATTAAATATATATTCTTGGTGTATTATCATATGATAATCCATCACACACACAGAGGCATATAAATGTCATTAGTTAACACAAAGTGTTTTCATTTAAAATCATAAGAGATCATTTCACAGTCAAAAAATTATGTTAATATCACTTAGCCATACATTTCAACATGGTTGATAATTCAATTACATTCATGCTTGATATTTTATTAATATACATTAAAATATTGTAGTTTTAAATCTATTAATTTTTAACTTCAAATAGACTTAGGTATATATGTACAGATGCCTTAATTATGTACATGTGTATTCATTACATACTATGGTTTATTTCAAAAGTTATTTTAATTTTTAGAATTTTAAATATGTATTTTATCTATTTTTACATCACACACAGGTTGATGTGAGCATTACTATACATGCAGAATATTTTTGATTTGTAATTATAATAATTATTTTAGGATATTAAGATAAAGAGATAAGTATAAAACTAGAAAATATGAGAACACCTATTTGGAAGATGAAAATAAATATTGAACATCAAATATATGAGTGAAATTTTAAATATTTCTTAATTTAGGAATACATTTTATATGAACATATTAATTTTCAATATATTCATATGTTAATTGAATTAAGAAACAATTTGACATGGGCCTTTTAATGCATAAATACATTCTATATTTTATCAGGTAAACGAGAAGAAAGAATATGCCAGAAAGTGATTATTAAATCAGTCATAAGGAAACAGGACTGTATAAGTCAAAGCTCTGTAAGTGTAAAAATATTTGTTACATAAAGGGCATGTGTCTTTCCAAATGTATATGTGTCACAGCACTGTTTATAAGCCAATAAAATGTCAAAACTTACAATATTTAACTTGAGATTATTCCTAAATTATAATATTAAAATAGTTTGTGAAGAAGTGTGAATTATTCTTAGCATAAATAATCAAAAGTTTTGAATGATAACTGCAATTCTTTAAGAGAGGTGGAAGTTAAACCTAAATATAGTTGACCACATATTTTCTTAACTATGCAATTTTACTCAGCAAAAATAGTCCTAGTTCTAACTTTATCTCCTTTAATATGATTTATTGTCTAGTTCTAACTATATCTCCTTTAATATGATTTATCTCCTAGTTCTAACTATATCTCCTTTAATATGATTTATCTCCTTTAATATGATTTATTGAGTCATGAGATAATATAGGTTGCAATAGACTCATTAGATTGTTATTAATATATTGCAGATACTTCTCTAGTTACATGAGCACATTTCATACTTTGAGTTATTAGCATTGTTGTCTTTGGCATTCCCATCTCTTTGACTTATCTGAGTTACTAAATTTCAACCTAATATGTTTTACAATTTTTTAATGTACTGAATGAAGCTTGAGAGTTATAGTGATAAAGAAGAAAGCTTTGCTTTTATTTGACTTCTTAGTAGAATCAAGTAACAAGTTTTTAAATTTTTAAGACTTTTTTTTCATTGTCTCTCCTTATAGATAAATGTCGCATCCTGTGATGGAAAATGCCCATCGGCTACCATATATAACATCAATATTGAGAGCCATCTAAGATTCTGCAAGTGCTGTCGTGAAAATGGGGTTCGAAACTTGACTGTGCCTCTGTATTGTTCAGGAAATGGCACTGAAATCATGTACACTCTCCAGGAACCTATAGACTGCACGTGCCAGTGGAATTAAACTTTTGGATTCCAAGAACTCTATGCAACATCATAATGTCAAATGGTGTTGACTTTTATTGCTATTATTTAGGCATTGGGCAGATTTATACTGTTGAACAATAATGTATTTTTTAAACTATTAGGATATAGCAATTTAACATTATACAAAATATGCACAATTTCCATAGAAAAATTAGATTTAGTGATTTACTCTATTTTCGAGAATCAAGTGATTTTTAAGTTGTTGAGCTGAAATGCTATTATGTATATAACTGCAACATGCAGCAGACCTGGAACATGCTCATTAATTAGAAAGTTATTTTGCAGAAGTCTTGAAGTTTCACTTAATAGTTATTTTTTGATTCACATAGCTATCTAAATTAAGGTACTCTTTTATCCTTACTTTTTAGTCTGGTAAATGTAATCAGTTAGAATTGGCATCTGGAGATTCATAAAAAGTTCTGTCAGATACAGGTCCTAGAACTACAGGGTTTTAGGTTATTTAAAGCCTCCTTGGATATTAGGGATATTACTATTGCAAATTCCTCATTTTTCAGGTGTAGCAGATAACCAGAGAAGCTGTGTGACTTGTGCAAATTAATTTACTATAACAATGTAGTGAATTCATGTTAGCAGTTGGGTTAAGTCTAGGTCTTTTATATTCTAGTCTTATGTTCTTTTCTTTTGAACAGTATAGAAAGTGTCTATTACAAAATCTTTTATTCTTAAAAAGTTTACTTTGCACAGAATTAAGAATTTTAAATTCAATGGCTTTATAAAAAAGGAAAATAATGCCACACATACATATATATATATAGTAGTTATCCAAATAATAAGGAATGGGGAAATGTAGCATCAGTTACTAAATAGAGGTGAGATATTTGGGGCTTTTATTTTTTATACCATTAAAATATGTTGTTACTATTTAACATTTATTTAGCTATTTACTGTCTCACGCACATCTGATTCCTGAGATGTATTTGCATGCTATTGAAGTTGTGCTATTTTGCTTTTCATGCTGCTGCTTTGCCAATGAAGAATGAAATAAAATTATTTGAATGTATTAATAATTCTATAGTGGAATGCTGTACTTTTTACATACAGTAGATTATTGATATTTGCAAGGAATATATTCTGAGATCCTCACAAATTCCCAAGTTGTTTGACACTTAGAGTGTGTAATTATCTGTGTTTCCTCATTTATAAAAGGAGAGAATGCCCTATTTGGTATTATTGTGGGGACCAAATGAAATCAAACATCAATAAGAGAGCAGTAAACTTGCATTGAAAAGCAGATGCAAGGGCCTGGTGGTCTAGGCTCAGATTTGAGTTAGGTGATTTGCTTCTGTATCAAAATCAAAAATTGCAACTTATTAGATATCTTGGATCACCAGGGTTACCTAGCAATAGTTGAAAGAATGAAATGATTATTGCATCTGCAAAGTTCCAGTGTCTACTGCATATAAATATTGATTTTATCTTATTTGTGCTTAATATAAGTATTTCATCTAGGTATTTCATTTCAGTATTCTTTGACTCCTGTTAACAAATAGATTGAATCAAATGTTTTTTTGTTAGACTAAATTAACATTTTGCTTAAGAGAAACTGTTATGTACCTTAAATGAGGCACATCATATTATATATTGTCTACCACCCATTTCTTTATTTTCATGCTCTGTAAAATATTTGTTATTAAATTAAAAATATTAAATCATCTTTAAACCTATTTGTGGAGAAAAGGGAAACATTTTCTTAGAACTTCATAAACATTCTCAAATACAGCAAATATGTATTGAGCACCTGCTATGTTCCAGGCACTGTTCTGAGGACACAGGCAAAACAAAACAGACACGGTGCTCATGCTAATGCAACTTAGAGTCAAGTGAGAAAGTAGGCATTAGGTAAATAAACAAAGTTATAAGAAAGTCCAGAGGAGAGACCAAAACTTTTTAGAATTTAGTGTATAATAAAGGTGGCCCTCAAATCAGCAGAGGGCTATAAATAGACTTTCCATTTTAAATAGAGTTGGGACAACTGGATAGTAACTTGGACAAAGAGAAATTTGGATTCATACATCCATTGATATCAGGATAAATTCTAAATGTATCAGATTTAAATGTTAAAAATACAAACAAAAAAAAGATGTAGAAATTCTAAAAGAAAATATGAGAAAAATTCATTACAATCTTAGAGTGGGGAAAGCTATTCTAATTCTGACTCAATATCCAGAAGCCTAAAAAAGATTGATAAATTTAACAAAAAAACTGAAGACAAATTTTCCAAGACCAAAAATGTCAGTCAAAAAAAAATATATAAAACCAAAGAACAAAATTTGCAATGAAACACTGCTAAAGACTAATTTCATCCTAAAAAATTCAACAATCTAATAGAAAAATGCACCAACAACTTGTATTGACAGTTTAAAAAAAAAAGAAATAATACTAGTGGACTCTTTAACAATGAAAAGATAAAGAATAACTTAATAAAAGCATTTCAAATTTAATCTACACTGAAATGCAATTTCTTACCTACCAGACTGGTAGCAATTCAGAAGTCTAATTATATTTTTATATTTTTAAGGCTCTGGGTAAACAAGCACTTCCAAATGTCATTGGTGATGACACGAAACTGTAGAAATCCTGAGGTGTTCTCAATTAAATACCTATTAAAATTTAGAGGTGTTTTTTGGTTTGACCCAAGTTATCGAGAATATCCTACACTAACAACTGTGCAAACACAAAATAGCATTTGTACACATTTATCTATTGCAGCATGGTTTCTAATATAAAAGACTAGAACCAACGAGACTTGAATAAATTATATTAATCCATATAATGTAATACTATGCAACTGGAAAAAAATTTTCTATACTGCTGTGGAATGATTCTAGAGTATATTTTTAAGTGAAATAAAGTATAGAACAGCATATGTAGAATGCTAGATTTTGTATGAAATTGATCAAAATAAGAAAATATAATCGTATTTACTTATATTTTTATAGGAAGGCTAAACAATATAGTAGTAAAATGGCATAAATAAATGGTGGGGGTGGATTAGGATAGATGGAGACTGAAATAGGAAAAAATTTCTCAATGTACAACTTAATAATTCTTTTGATTTTTGAACTGTGTCTGTATCACATATTCCACATATTTTAATTAGTTATAAAATAAGTATATACTAATATAAATAAATAAACAATTTTGACTGATAAATGTTATAAAGGCAAAGTAGAGGTTGCTACGAGGAAGTGATGCAGAAAATCTAATTTGGGTTAGGTGGAAATAAGGGGAGACCTCTGAAGTAAGTGATGTGTCAGTTGAGACCTGAGGTCGAGTGTAAGTTAATGAAACATTTCCAAGCAAAGCAAATAGTATGTACTAAGGTCTTGTGGGAGGGAAGGACCAGGACAAGTCAAGGAATGTTTTTTGTGCATTTTGAAAAATGAAGAATGTGGTGCAGGATGATGCTGATGAGATGGGCTGGGGAGCCAAAAAATAGAGACCAGTTAGATGCTATTGCTGTGGAACAGGTGAGAAATGGCAGTGACAGTACAGACAGAGGAAGTTGTAGTACACAAGATATATTTCAACATAAAGTCAAGAGGATTTGCTAATCATTATGGTACAAAAAAAGTGTATTGAGAAAGCCTCTGAGATTGTGAGCAATTAGGTGGATGGAGGAGCATTTTGGGGGTGATTGGGAAGATTTAGAATCCTATGCTGAGAATGCTGACACAATTAGACAACCGAGTGAAATTATTAGTACATGGCTGTTTTTATTGGTCTGGTTCCAAGATGAGAAATCTCTGCTGGAAATTAGGATTTGTTAACATATAAATACCATAAAGCTATACTAATGAATTAAGTTAGCTAAGGGGAGAGCATAGTGAAAGGAAAATAGGGTTCCAAGATCGTCTAACATTTAGGGATCATACAGTAAAAGAACGATCAAAGAAGGAGGAGGCTGAGAAAAAATAGCCATAGAGTTTGGATTAAAGCCTGGAGCCTTAACGGGGGTCATAGAAGCCAAGGGAATAGAAGATTATACAAAGAATAATGTTAGGAAAATAAATGCTTAACCAAACATATGAGAATTATTTGATAACAAAAAAAGAAAATAAAAATCAACATTTAGAAAATGATTATTTCTTAGAGTCATGAGATATAAATATATTAGATTTTATGTTAAAAGTAGTACCTGGATACTTGTACTTTTTCTACCTGTATTCATTTCTTTGATCTAGCTGCAGCTGCTCTAAATTATATCAGGTTAAACAAAATAAATTATTTAATTAACGACAAGGAGATTCTATAGGTCTTCATGTGATTAATGGCTAGGCAAACAGACTCTGGAACGAGACTATTTAGGTTCAAATCTCAGTGATGTTACTTACTAATCTGGGGGTGGAGCTAGAGGATGCCAAAGGATGTCCTTTAAAGAATTTGAGAAATTGAGATAACCGAATTTTGATATGTACAAGAGAGAATGATATGCCTGAACTTAAGTGTCTTAATCTCTGCTTCCCTTGCGGTGTCAGCTTCATTCTGTCCCACTGCACTCTGGGTTGCTCCATCTGCAACTTTGGCCACTGCATCTTTGCACATGGCCATAGCAGTTTTTTTTTATTTTTATTATTTTTATTTTTTTTAGGCAAGGCAACCCTTGGTTGACCTCACAGATTGCAAGGACCTTGTCAGTTTACAATCCCTTATTTTTTATTTTTTATGCCTACAGCACCTG
>NW_011888790.1:13254554-13266037 GCF_000151845.1 Pteropus vampyrus
TTGGTTGACCTCACAGATTGCAAGGACCTTGTCAGTTTACAATCCCTTATTTTTTATTTTTTATGCCTACAGCACCTGGTCTTCCTAGGTGATCTCCCATCCAAGTATTAATCAGGCCCGACCCTGCTTAGCCTCCAAGATCAGATGGGATTGGGTTTGTTCAGGGTGGCATGGCCGTAGATTGGCCATAGCAGTTTTGATGAAACAACCTTTATTATATTTGTCAACAAAAATGGACAGTTATCTCTGCGCTCTAGTTAGAAAATTCTATGCAATGATTGGCCAGGCTTACTTATCAACTGACAAATCACATTGACTGTGGGTGTGCATAGGTTTTCTATTGCTATGAAACAAAATTACCGTATATTTATTGGCTCAAAACAAAATATTTTTATCTGACAGTTTTCTGTAAGTGAGGAGTCTGGATAGCGGGTAGGTGGGCTCTTTGCTCAGGATTTCAGAAGGCTGAAATTAATTTGTTGGTTAGGACTGTGTTCTCATTTGAGGTTTGAAGTCCTCTTCTTCCAGGCTCATTCAGATTGTTGACACAATTAAGCTTCTTCTAATTGAAGGATTGAGTTCTGTGTTTTCCTGCTGGCTGTGGAATGGAACACACCCTCAGTTCCTAGAAGCTATACTCATGTTCTAACCACTTGGCCCTCCCACATCATGACAGCTTACTTCTTCAAAGCCAACAGGGGAATCCCTCCATTGTTCTGCTATAATGAAGTCTTATATAAAGTAACATAATCATAGAAGTGATGATCTAACCATTTTCACAGGTCCACTAACCCTCAGGTAGAGGTGATTACATAAGGCATGAATACCAGGGGATGGGAATTTTAGCTGTCATCCTAGAATTCTGCCTAGAGTAAGGGTTAGAGTGTTAAGGTTGGATGGGCTGGGATCATTGGCCATCCCTGTGAGCTCACAGAGCTCCGTAGTCTCCTGTAAAGAGAGACATGACAGTACCACTAATTTATCCAAGTGAGAAGATTTAAGGAGGAATGTTTTTGTGTTGGTCTTTAATTATTTCTCCAATTTTTCAAGGTATAAAGATAACAGATCTTCTTCTCTGGATATAGAGCCCTTGTAGTCGCTCAAATTTTTGCTCTGTCTCTCCATCTAAGATACTTTCTTCATCACTTTCTCAGTAAATATGTTAAATGTGAAAAGTCACATCTGTCTCGGCATATTGCTAACAAATCTAGCAGGAAAGCCATAAACTTAATGGACCAAATCTCTGAATGACTTCAGAACTACCCCTATCCCAGGGATGAATTTCCTTTTTCTTTGGTTCTATTCCCAACATGACATTTGCATTTTAGTCCACATCAATGGATATAGAAAAATGCAAACCTTAATCTTGGATCCTGAAGCTCAGCCAGTAATACTTTATTAAACATACCATTTTCATTCAAAGCAAATTAATTTGGATTAATTTGGATGATTGAATCTTTTTATAAAAGATCTATTGCAATAACTACTTTTCATATTGTATAAATTAATACGCTAAAAAGATAATATCACAAGTTTTTAGGAATTTTTACATTGTAGAAAAGATCAATTTTAATTATAGAAAAAAAAAACAATCTTTTTGGCATCATCACATTTAAGAAACTGAATACAGATAAAAAAATGCTGCTAATTCATCTTTTATTTTCTTTCTCTTATAATTCATGCCAACAAAATAAAGCTTTGGAATTCTATAGCAACAATGTCTATTAAATAGTGTTAGAAATCTGACTCACTTTGATTACATATCATTTTATGAAAGTGTTATTTTTGTGTGAAAATTTTGAGCAAAATTCTCTGAAAGAGGACATTAAAAAAAACCCTGTAAGAACAGGAAACATGACACAAGAAAACACAAAAACAATACCACTAATTTATCCAGGTTAGAAGATTTAAAGAAAAATATTTTTATGTTGGTCTTTAATTTTGAAGTACTGTTTCATTGTGACCTTAAAACAGTACACATTTCCACATTCTGGAATATAATAGATCTGGCTACTCTAACGAGTAAAGCATGAAGAAACAAAGATTCTCATGTGCATTGCAAAGGACTCTCAAAAAAGCTCTTGGAATTTAAAGCAGAACCAGAAGATGTTTTTATCATAATCAATCGTGCATGAGTTTTTCTAGAGTGACTTAACTCATGTTAAAATTTATATTTGCTATTTCCAAAAACATTTTTAAATCTTTACAAATTTATAAGCCCCAAGTGTCATCTAGAAAATGGAAATGACAGAGTTTTATAATATTCCTTAAACAAGTGTTTATTCAAAAAAGTATTTGAGTGCCTACTATGTAAGGTATCACTACTGGCTTCATGGGTAATATGAAGATCAATAGGACATAAGTTTTACTTTCAGGGAGATTACAGTCTGGCAGAGATACTAAGGCGTCCACAGATAATGCTATTAAAAATAGAATTTAATGAACTATCCATTAGAAGTATTAAATGACATAGAAGCACAGAGGAGAGAGATGTGACTCTTGTTAGGGGTACCCAGGAAAAGCTTCATGGGAAAGGTGAGATAAGAGGAAACTATTAAGGATAAAAACAGTGAACTGAACATGTTTGAGGTAAACTGAAATGTATGAAGTGAACTGAAATGTGCTGAAGGACTTCAATGAACAGGGTATAGAATTCGGGAGGTTGAAGAGCCATTGAAGACATTTTAAGTAGGAGAGTAATATTATCAGAACTGACCTTTAGGAAGATTAATCTGAAGACAGTGGAAAATGGATTAAAGTAGGGGAAAACTAGAGATAGGGAGATCTGTTTTAGATCAATCTAATAAGAGGGGATGAAGGGATGTCAGGTATCTAGACATTGTACAGCGATTTATAATAAATGTATATTTGGTCTTCTCTGTTTTGGGCACAGAGCTCCTAAGTGATGAGAGCAATAAAGTTGTCTTTTATGTTAATGAGGTGACTTTCTGACCACACTTAAGGATGGGGGCTGGTTGCCAATAGTACCACCCTGTGATTAGAGGGTCAGAACTTTCCCACACCTGACCTTCAAGGAGAGGAGAGAGGCTGCAGGTTGAATCAATCTCCAATGGCCAATGATTTAATCTATCGTGACTATGTAATGAAGCCTTTATAAGATCCCAAATGGGCAGGGTTTGGAACCTTGTAGGTTGGTGAACACATGAAGATTTGGGGAGAATGGCCCACTTGGAGAGGACACAGAAGCTCTGTACCCCTTACCACTACCTTGCCCTATGTATCCCTTCCATCTGGCTGTTCCTGAGTTATGTTCTTTTATAATAAACCAATAAACAGACTTCCTGAATTCTGTGAGCCTCTCTAGAAAATTAATTGAACCCAAGGATGGGTCATAGGAACCTCTAATCTGTAGCCAATTGGGCTTGTGACTGGCATCTAAAGCGGGTATAGGGGATAGTCTTATAGGCCTAACCCTTAACCTGTGGAATCTGATGCTCTTTCTAGGTAGATATCAGAATTGAGTTGAATTGTAGGACACTCAGCTGGTGACCCGAGCATCGCCTGATGATGTGGGAAACTCCCCTCCCCTCTCCACCACCACTACCACCACCACCACCACCACCACCACCACCACCTACACACACACATTTAAACCGCATGAAGGGGAGAACTGATCACATTCGTTGTACTCAATATTTTGATTGAATAAATGACTGGAAGTTGAAGGTGAGGAAGGGTTGAGTATTGTGATTACTTGTATATTTGTCACACTTCATAACCACATCAGGGATGTGGTTATGCAAATACGTCGACTCAATCTCAAACAATGTATTTCCTATTAGGAAATTCATGTTATAAGATATTGAAGATCTCCATGATTGCTTAAATGGCTTTTATCTGAAAAATCAATTATTTTTCTTAAGAACAAATGCCTCGAAATAATACTAGATCTACATCTTCCCTTTTCTCAGAAGAAATGACCCACGATTTTCTTGAATCTTTACGTAGTTTCTCTATACCTAAGTTCCTAGGCCAAAAAAAAAAAGGGCAAGGCAGAAACAAGGCCACACTATATTTCATAGGATATTTTCTCAGGAAGGAGAGCTTTTTAAGGAAACCATATTGATTGACGTGCTACCAAGTTTACTGTGCTAGTAGAGAGATTGACGTAAATTACAGAAAGTGGTAGTGTTACAATGGCTGCTTACTTAAAATGCCACTCTGCAAAACAATGCATGATTTAAAAAAGCCATATTGAAATATGTATACTTTACTCAATTCATTTAATGGATTATTTGTTTATTATGACCAGTTTCTTGATTTTTCTTTTTTCCCCAGTTTTACTGAGATATAATTGACATATAACATAATAAAAATTTAAAGCATACAGCATAATGATTTGATATATGCACATATTGCGAAGTGATTACCACAGTAAGTTTTGTTAACATTCTTGATGGATTTTTAATTTGATCATATTTCCCAAAGCCTAAAAGCTAATTCACTGGCAATGAAATCATTTTGCGATACAGTGCCTTGACACTTTCCGCTTTTAAAGATAAAAGATATGTAGAACCTTCAAGAATTGAAACAACGTAAATCTAGTTCATATCTATAACTGTGCTGAATTAAGACATAGTCTGTGCCATCACAGAGTTCCTGATTTGTCTGAGAACATAAATACTAAAAAAGTAAACTTGTACGCTACAATATAAACAAAGTTCTATAGGAAAAGAGAGGTGCAAACATATATGGCCTGTTACTTCATTGAGAGTATAAGATAGGGTGCCAGGGGAAAGGAGAAGAGTGATATTGAAAAGTGAATTTGTTCAGAGGTACACTGTAAGCAACCAAGAGTCAGAATAGGCTTTTAAATAAGCACCCCAGGCATGATCATATGTGTATTTCAGAAAGATCACAGTAGCTACTCTTATCACTCTTACCCCTCCCCAACTAGCTAACAATATTTAGGAGAGACTGGGTTATCAGACAAGAAGGCATAGTCCAAGTGTGGGTTTTATTGGCAGTAATCCCAGTGAACCAATATTAGTTGTCACTCAATATTAAGTATTTATACTTACTTAAGTAAAAGCACTCTGCAATCTCACTCTTGACCACAATCAACTTTTCAGAGTAAATGGAGCAATAGGATCTGAACTGAGGTTCCAACTCAAACGTGGCACATAATTTCCAGAGAGAGAGAGAGATAATAAAGATTTTCAATTAAGCCCATGGTTGTGGGAATACAGAGCAAGAAATCCCCTTAAGAGATGTTTTAGAATATCTTCATACATAGTCATATAGACTCAAAGGGATTTTTGAGGACAAGTTGGCTTTGAGTAGTGAGGTAAAGGATTTGAGAATGCAGAGTTGGTGACTTTTTTGTTCGGTTGGCTGACCCTCTTCTCAGGAAGGGCTGGGAGAGAAAAGATCATGAATATAGTTTTGGAAAAATGGTTTTGAGTTGCTTGGGGGGAACACCCAGGTGGAGATGGCCAGTGGAGCTGTAAATACCACTCTGAAGCCCTGGAAAGAAATGAGATCTAAGTCGAAATGAGCGAGAGTCTGGAATGTGAATGAAATAACCCAGACTGAAAGAATGTACCATAGGTAAGCCAATTTTCAATTAGAAATGTCAGAGTATGAAGTGGAGTAAGAAGATGGAAGAACCAGGTGAGGGTGATGTCAGGGAAACTAACTGAGAAGTGCTCAGGAAGAAGGGTTTTATCAATACAGTCAAATGCTGCAGGAAACAAAGCACACAACATTTGAACAATGTAAGAATGTGCCTTTATACATAGCCACGTGGTTGAACTTAAAACTCTGCCGGACTAGGGCGAGTTACAGCCACATGATCGACTTCTGTTTCTTTTTCATGAGAAGCCAGCTTCCCACTCGCGTTCTTCTTCAACGCTCTACCCTTTCCTCCCTTCTTCCATGTGGAGTGTAATTCTCCTCCACATTTCAATGTTTTGGGACTCGCCTCCCACTTCTCTCCTTCCCGCTGCATACCGTTGCCATGGAGACCCTCACTTAATTAACCGGATGGAGGGAGAGGGCACCGCTGTGGCGGGGGAAACACCCGGCAGAGCAGCGGCGGGAGGAGCGGAGCAGAGCGAGGGCTCTCGGGGAGGAGCGGGGAAGAGGAAGCACGCCGGCAGGCCGCGAGGTGGACTGCGACCTCCTGCTCCTGCGCGGTCCCCGCCTTTGCGCCTCCAGGACCCGGTCACCG
The DNA here is from genome assembly GCF_000151845.1 of Pteropus vampyrus. NCBI lineage: Eukaryota > Metazoa > Chordata > Mammalia > Chiroptera > Pteropodidae > Pteropus > Pteropus vampyrus. The sequence continues at coordinate 13,260,748 of NW_011888790.1, forward strand.
CGCGCCTGCAAAGGGTCGTGTCCTGACGGGTTGCACGGGCGCCCGGCACCCGCAGTCTTCTCCGGGAACCCCCTGCGCTGTGGCTTCCAGGTCTCTGCTCTTTCCTCTTTCCCCCACTAGTCTAACCACTCTTACCGCCTCCCCACCCCTTGGCCCCCCAACACACACGCACATTATAGTTCTTTCCTTTATTCTGTTCTCTCAACGCCGGTTAAAAATTAGCTCCTCTGGACTCTAAAACGGTGCGTCTCAGGACAGCTGCTCTCTTTCTCCTCGCCTGGGCGCAAGCACGGTGACTCACCACTGAATTTGAGCGGGGACTTTTGGACTTGCAGAACACGCAGCGGGGGCGATCTTTCCACGTCGGCGTTATTATTATACACAAGCCTTTGAAATTCTACATTACACTTAGATTCGGCGTGCGGCGGGGGAGGAGGGGGTGATGGTTAGTACTACAGCCCCGTGGACAGAACACTTTCGAACAAGGTTAAAGCTTTGCAGTTTTGTGGAGGAGTCTGCGGATTGAGTGATTAGGTATTTCTTTTTAAATGGATATATTTTGGACACTTGCTTAATTAGAACTAAAAAAGATTTTGTAGGATGAAATCTGCTTTAGAGTGAGCTTTAGAGAATTTTGAAATTGGTCCTGGGTACCTGTTCACTATTAAAATCCCGTTTTTCAGTTTTAGAAATATATATTTTAAATACAGGGTATTTTTTTTTCTTTTTATATCTTAAAATGAATGTAAAAGTTCTTAGGTCCCCAGGGACTCTAGGTTCCTAGGAAACTTTACAAAGCTTTTTAGATGAATACATTTAAAAAATAAATTGAAACAGATTTTAATGTCTTTCCCATCATCAACAGTATATTGAAATACTTTTTATGATGATAAAATGTGAGGAATTACTTCCAATGGAATAGCAGTGTGTAGGTGTTCTAGATTTCCACCAATTAAGGTTAAATAGTTTCACATAATGCAATGTAATTTCGTGTAATTGCCTGATAATTCTTTTTATTTCTGATACGTTTGTATATAATTATAGAAGCTTTTAGAAGCAAATTATTTTGTTGTTGGAAAGCACTAATATTTCCAATTTTATTAGGCGGAAAGTATCATGAAGCACCTACTTATTAATGCCTTAACATTCAGTTAGATGAGCAGTCAGGCTAAGTTGAAGACATGATATTAAAGTGATACACACACACCACATAATATCGAATAGTTTAGCATTGAATCTAAAAATATACATGTTTAATTGAACCGAATATTTTCCAGATGGAGAAATTAATTATTCTGCTGCTCTGGATACTGTATGCTATAAAGGTAAGACATTTTGAATATGCCCTATTTGGAATAATTAGTTAATGGGCAGGATGCTATTGCATTGAGTCTATCCATTTTGAAAAACAAGGGGTATGTTGGGAGAAATAATACTAAATATTAGGTTTATTACCTAAAAATATTTTCTTTGCTAGGTGCTGGACAAATTTGTACATATAGATGGCATCTGTTTTCACTGCTTACAAAATGTGTGGGGATAATCAGTGGAGCGAGAGATGGGAATTTGGTAAAAGACATGGCATGGTGACTCATTTTAAGGTTGTTTTTGGTAGGAATTTTGATAAATATATCGTTCTGAGAGTTGAACACTTTTTTTGTCATCTGGAAAAGGTAAAGGGCCTCTGATCTTAAGGTCTATTTTGCCTCAATTGGTAATAAACTAAGGCTCTAAAATGACTCAAACATTTTGCACTCAAACTTATTTTAATCGCAAACGTATTGTCAATAATGTCTGTGAAATAATTTGGTTTTGTAGTCATTATCATCAAGGTACACAGTTCACATGCCAGGAGGGTGTACTGTGTTGTTCCTGTCTCTTCCTTACCTTTGACACTGGGAATACAGTGTTTCCTAGTTTGAAAAACATGGATCTTAAATTTCCCTGCTCTTATTTTACTTCCCTTTTGTAAGTTATTTTCAAAATTATGTTTACAAATACAGTATCCAATGGATGTTATTTAATTCATGTGTAGAAATCAATATTGCTGAAATATTTTCCAATTATTTGGCATATTATAGGTTTCATTTTTATAAATTAATAACCACGACTGCATTTTTATTATTTTTTTACCATTACTTTTCTTTTTCATTTCAGATCTCAAAAAGTTTTTATTATATGCCAGTAAATAGACAAACAACAATTTTTATTGAATGGGAAGAATTTCCTAAGGGAGGATGTCCTGAATTTTATTTTTTAAAATACCAACTTCTTAATAATTTTGCCCAAAAAGTAAGACATCATTTTTTTTGACTTTGATGAACAGTAAGCACAGTGTAAATTTGTTGTCACTAAATGTTATATCAGAAATAGGAACTTAATAGTTACTGTGATTTCTTATTTTTATTTTATTACCACATAAAATGTTAGAATTTATGAAGTATCTTCAATAAATAGTCGATCAAAATAATATTCAACTTTTTCAAAGGAACTGATGATATATTTCCCGTTTTAGAATTTCCGTATTACAGAGAATAGCTATTTAAAAAGTAACATTTTATGTAAAAATAGATATTTTATGTGTATGTTTATATTCCATATTGGAAAAACTGTTTCTTATGAAGATGTACAAAAGTCAAACTTTTAGTGTATCTGACACAGATTTAGTAAACATTTCTTAAGGAAATGTGTCTTGTTATTTACAGAATGTCAAAAGCATTCCAACAGACCCACAAAAACCTCCAAAATCAATAATAACACTAGAAGAAAATGAAGACTATCATATCATTATACAATCCATAAAATATGGACAAATTTTAAGTGAAAAGTCATTTCAAACTCGTAAGTAATATATATATGTTGTTCAGCTATATTACCTAATTATAAAAGGGAAAATATCAGATAATTTGAATTTTACAATGATTAACAGGTATGTAATGGTAGTTGAAAATCACATTATGATAGTAGTCTTTTGTTCTTTAAATATAATATAAATTTCAATATTTAAAATAAATTTTAAGCTAAAAATAACATTTTTAGTTTTGACATTTAATATGTGATAATATAAATAAGTAGGTATAGTGGAAATGTTAAGTGTAATCCAGATTATTCTAAAAAATATTATAATGAGGATTTGTAATCTAATTCATTCACTCTAAATAGGGTACGAGAAACTCCCGTATAGTCTAGAAAATATTTTATAGTTAGTAATATTTTTCTACCATGGAAATCTTTTGTAATTCAATATCCTTGTGTTTCATTCAGTTTTATTTGACAGCATACTAATTATTCTTTCTGATTTTTTTAGGTGGAATCTCAACTAGAAATATTAAAACAATAGCAACAAGTACAAGTGTTTCTTTTAACTGGAGTGTGCTATCTTCCAATGACATTTCAGTGTCAATATCTCTTAATAATTCTTCACAAATTATGCAAAATAATGTCAATGTCTATGAGTGGGATGATTTGAAACCTGCCACCTTATATGCTTTTACTTTTGAATTTAAACAGTTACATTTGGATTCTATAAATATACTTCAGAGACTGGATGTTCAAGTTGAAACAGGTATATGGATATTTAGTTTGTTATTAATTAATATATTTATTATACATTTTGTAGATAACTTGGCAGTTGCATTGTTCTATTAAGAAGTGATCCAGCCAAGTATTAACCACTGTAAATTACTTATAAATGAATTAGCATAGTCCCCTTTTTCTAACTATATCATTCTGGTATTTGACTAATTTAGTCAAGGTAGATTTAGCAGTATAAAGGAAAGAACCAACTGTATTTTCCTTCCACCACTTTTAAACCGAACCAGGTGGGTCCTCTTTTCTTGAACTCCGAATAGTTCATATAAATTCTATAGCTTTTTAGGTGACTCTAAAGTATCAGTGAATAGTCTCATTTTTAGATACTAAAAGGTCCATTCAAATCTAATAAAATAAGTCTGTCATCCTATTTAAAGCCTCTCCATTACTCATCCCTGATCAGATGTGACCAAAATTTAGAATATTATAAGCAGAAAGGGAATGTGTTAAATTTTTTGTTTTCCTAGTTCCACTTTCTTCCCCCACATGGTGGGAAAAGATACAAGAAGAGGAAAGAGTCATATATACTAATGAGGTCAATACACTCTTGTGATGGGCAAAGAGTCCCATTTTAATACCCTCTAAAAGAATAATCAATGAACCACAATGTCTGTTTACAAGTGAAGTGGAAAGATACTTGAATAGTAAGAACAAGACAGTAAGGTAATTAAAGCTTTCCTTTTCCCCATCTTCCTTCTTCCCCTGTGAAAAAATAAGACAACAGTTCTTTCAAAAGATTCTTCTCATAGCTTCCTAATATTGTGGGTGGACATGCTGACAAAGCGCGAACAAGAGTTAAAGTACAACACCTCCTCCGAACAGGATGATGTTTTCCTTAGTCTTTCTGTGATATGCAGTCTCGGAGAAAAAGTCTCAGCAGCCATTCCATTTTATTTTATTTTTTTCTGGAAGGTGAACCCATTTGAAGTCAAGTGGCAGAGAACAGAATTCTTAGCAAGCATTATGTATAGTTCTCTAGAATAAAAAGAAAACTAAAATATATTTTAAAAATTTTCTTCCAGCACAGGAGTAAGGGACAGGAAGGCAACCTAAAGTACCTTAAAAAAAGAAAAACATCTGTCTTTTGTTTTAATTAAGTTATAATGGGACAATAATTCTGCATAATTAATTCTTATGGCTTCTTAAAAAGCTATTTTAATTGGTGGTAATTCATTTACTACTTGAATAATAACAGCTTTAGCACTTTTATTGGTTTGAGAGAAACATAGGGCAAGTGCACAATTAATGCTATGAGGTTTTCACAATTAACTTCTAGAGATGTTAAGAAATATAATTATGAAATGTTATATTACTGAATTCATCTTTAACGGAGCATTTTTCTTTTGGTAGGTTCTTGCTCACAAGGATGGGTAGCATTAAAGAGTAGCTGTTACAGAATTAGCAAAGAGAGTAAGGCATGGAATACAGCCCAGCAACATTGTAAATTATCCTTCAATTCTGCACACCTTGTGGATATAAAAAGTGAAGAGGAAAAAAAATTTTTATTCTCATATCTCAGGTCAAAGAATCAAATAATAATATGGACTGGTCTTAACGATTTGAAGGTCAGTAACTGTAAAGAAATGCGTATAACATGATAAACAAAACTGTATTATCTATATTCATCCATTCACTAATTTATTTATTCATTCATTTCTTCCTTCGTTCATTCAATGAATATTTATTGAGTACTTGTTTT
>NW_011888790.1:13268442-13296742 GCF_000151845.1 Pteropus vampyrus
ATAATGCTTTAGGTAATGTGGTCATTTTAACTATGTTGATTCTTCCAATCCAAGAACATGGAATATCTTTCTATTTCTTTATAACTTCTTAGATTTCTTTTAATAGAATCTTATAGTTTTCATTATATAGGTCTTTCACTTGTTTTGTTAAATTTATTCCTAGGTATTTTATTCTTTTTGTTACAATTGCAAAAGAAATTATTTTTTCCACTCTGTTTTTCTGACACTTCATTATTAGAGTATAGGAAAGCTATGGATTTTTGAACGTTGATTTTTTATCCAGAGACTTTACTGTATTTGCTTATTGTTTCTAGTGTTCTTGTGGAGTCTTTAGGGTTTCTATATAGAGAATCATGTCATCTGCAAATAGTGACAGTTTGATTTCTTCATTTCCTATTTGGATACCTTTTATGTCTTTCTGTTGTCTGATTCCACTTGCTAGGACCACCAATGTTATATTGAATAACAGTGGTGATAGTGGACAGCCTTGCCTTGTTCCTGATCTTAGAGGGAAGGTTTTTAGTTTTTCACCATTAAGTATAATGTTAGCTGAGAGTTTGTCATATATGGCCTTTATGATGTTAACGTATTTTCCTTCTATTCTAATTTCGTGAAGTGTTTTGATCATCAATGGTTGCTGTATCTTGTTGAAGGCTTTTTCTGCATCTATCGATATGATCATATGATTATTATTTTTTAATTTGTTTATGTTGTGTATCACATTAATTGATTTGCGTATGTTGAACCATCCCTGTGCCTCTGGGATGAAGCCCACTTGATCGTGGTGTATAATCTTTTTAATATTTTGCTGTATTCAGTTTGCTAGTTTCTTATTTAGGATTTTTGCATCTGTGTTCATGAGAGATATTGGTCTGTAGTTTTTGTGTGTGTGTGTTATCTTTACCAGGTTTTGGTATCAGGGTGACATTGGCCTCATAAAATGAGTTGGCAAGTATTGCCTCCTCTTCATTTTTTGGAAGAGTTTGAGGAGAATAGGTATTAAATCTTTGGTAGCATTCACTAGTAAAGTCATCTGGTCCTAGACTTTTACTTTTTGGTAGGTTTTTGATGACTGTTTCAGTTTTCATACTACTGATCGGTCTGTTTAGATTTTCCAGTTCTTCTTGATTCAGTCTAGGAAGGTTGTATTTTTCTAAGTACTGGTCCATTTCTTCTAGGTTATTAAATTTGGTGTTATATACTTTTTCATAGTATTCTTGTGTGATCCTTTGTATTTCTGTGATATCAGTCATAATTTCCCCTCTTTCATCCCTGACTTTATTTGTGTCTTTTCTCTTTTTTCTTTGGTGAGTCTAACCAGCCAGGGGTTTGTCAATTTTATTAACCTTCTCAAAGAACCAGATCTTTGTTGCATTATTTTTTCTATCTTGTTTTGTTTGTTGCTCCTTTTCTAGTTTTTTTAAGATGAAGCATTCGGTTGTTTATTTGGGCTCATTCTCGTTTTTGGAGATAGGCCTGTAATGATATGAACTTTCCTCTTATGACCACTTTTGCCATGTTCCAAAAATTATGATATGATGTACTATCATTATCATTCATTTCTATGTATCTCTTGATCTCTCTTTTTTATTTATTTCTTCTCTGACACAGTTATTCTTCAGCCGCGTGTTGTTTAATCTCCATGTATTTGTGATTCTTTCTGATTTCTTTTTGCAGTTGATCTCTAGTTTAAAAGCATTATGATCAGAGAATATGGTTGGTATGATTTCAACCGTCTTATATTTGTTGGGCTATCTCTGTGTCCCAGCTTGTGTTCAATTCTTGAGAATGTTCCATGTGCACTAGAGAAGAATGTATAAGCACTGTTTTGGGATGGAAGGCTCTGTAAATGTCAATTATGTTCAGTTGGTCTAATGTGTCATTTAAGGATGTTATTTCCTTATTGATTTTCTGTTTGGATGGTCTGTCTATATCTGACAGTGAGGTATTTAGTGTTTCAGTCTGTTTCTCACTTTAGTTCTGTTAGTAATTACTTTACATATTTTGGGGCTCCCTGATTGGGAGCATAGATATTAATAAGTGCTATGTCTTCTTGGTGCATGATTCCCTTTATCATTATGAAGTGTCCCTCAGTATCTTTCTTTACCTTTTTTATTTTGAAGTCTATTTCGTCTAATATTAGTACCGCTACTCCCGCTTTTCTGTGAATGCCATTTGCTTGAAATATTTTCCACCCTTTCACTTTGAGTCAAGATTTGTCTTTGGAGCTGAGATGTGTCTCCTGAAGGCGGCATATGGTTGAGTTTTGTTTTTTGATCCATTCTGCGACTCTGGCACACTTTCTTCTTATGAGCTCCAGATATCTATCTCATTTTATTATGATTATCATTTTGAGAATTTTCTACAGATACATCAACATTGCTTAGACTGATGTATCATCTCCTTCCCACCAAACCTGCTCTACTTCCTCTATTTCTCACTTCTGAGAACAATACAATAATATCAACCTGAAAACATGGATGTCTTCTCCATTTTATTCCTTTCACTCCACACATCTAGGTTTTTGAAGTTCAGTTTTACTAAATACATACAGGAAGATCTGATGATTTTATTCCATACCAGTGAAAAGGAGTGTGTGATATTTTTCTCCAATATCCCTAACACTAATGGGATATCTCATGAAATTTCATTTTGGTCAACATTTTGTAGGAAAACCCAAGACTTAACACAATTATTTCTGACTAGTTTGTGTTTTCTTCCTGATGAGCCATTTAATTTTATTTCCTGTTACTCAAAGATACATCTGTTCTCCATAGGATGTCCTGATCTGTGATGACTCAAGGCAAATTCTATCAGTTTGACACCAATCTTTCTGTAGAACTTTACATAAGCTTGGGCAAAACTACTGGCAATCTTTAAATGTATTTTCATAATTCTCTTTTTGAGCTTCCTTTATCTTTTAATAAGCAGAGAATGAAGTTCTAATAAAGGTTCCTCAAATCACAGTTCATTTCAGACACCTCAGAAGCCCCCGTCCCAGAACGCCAGGGTCTTTCAAAGTTTACAAGTCAGTGTAGATGTAGTTGTTTCCTATGTTAGTGTGATTGTTATAAACTGTTTAAACTGTTATGGTTACCAATCTCTGTTAAAAGGTTCAGGTAATATGGTCATGAGAGCCAAAGAGGCTCTCAAAGCATCCTTGTGGTTGCTATAAATTTTTCTAAGTATCTAAGATACAGTCTCTGCTTTCAAGATACTTAAAAATAACTTGGGAGGTACATGAAATATAAAAGTAACTATATAAATTTTATTTATAATAATGACTAAGTCCTATCGTGTCTCCTAAGTGCTAAACACCATCTATGTGCTTTACTTGTATGAACTTGGGGCAAAGGTAGGTTAACTTGTCCAAATGGACAAGCATCAGAGTCTGCTCTTAACCACTGTCCTCTATAATCTCTGCATTAACCTGATCTCTTAAGGTTGATATCAAAGTCTCCTGCTGGGTTATAATCCCTGTGGTAGGTTGAGGAAGTCATCACCTCTTCCAACCATGCTAAATGAGTGTGAGTTTGTTACTGGACTTCAAGGATAGGCTGTCTTATTCATCATTATGTTCCTAACTTCACTGCGGGCCTGACACTCAGCAAGAACTTAATGAATAAAAGGTTAACAGTCACTATATTCTACTTTGTGAGAATTATATAGGTTACTCTCATTTAGTTCCCACAACAACCTTATGAGGTATGCACTATTATTATTCTCATGTTATAGATACAGAAGATGAAGCTCAAAAAATCCTGGGTCACATCGCTAATAAATGGCCATGGCAGACCTTGAACCTGTACCTGTCTGACCAATACTCATGCCCTAACCACTTGAATATATTCCCCTTGAGCCTCTGACTATTTTCAAAAATGGTAGCACCAATGCAATAAAGCAAACCCTTTGAAGAAACAATATTCCTCCATTCTGTTAGGTGGAATTGGTATTTATTTTTTAAAATCTGTTTAGAATGTCTCGAAGGAGCAGTTCTCTTTAATCTTCATCTATGCCGCTAGCTTTGAACTATGCTTGGTGCTGTGATAACATGATAATCAATATAGACATGGTCTCTGTTTTCATAGTGCTCATTATCTCTATAAGAATTTTATGAGGAGCTATTATGTGCCTGGTGTTTTGCATGCACACTCTCTAAACCTGTTGGCAACCATGTAAACTAGTTTTGTCTATCTCCATTGTACAGGTGAAAAAGTTTAGTTCCTAAGAGGTTAGTAGTTGTCCAAGAAAGACAGTAAGTAGCAGAAACATTGGTTAGGATACAGGTATATCTTTGTCAAAGCTTGTACTTTCTCTACTACCCCATTCAGGGAGGGTAGCCACGTGATTATCTAGAGATACGTTCATTACTTATGAGAATTGAGGTTGGTGATATTCACTAGTGACATCCTATAGCAGAAAGGTACCAACAACCTCCCCTGATGCATATGACTTAGTTGATGACTTGAAGTAAAATAACTACCATCGAATGAATAATAAGTCTGTACCTGGCATTGTATTGAGCCCATCCCATGCACTGCCTCTTTAATCCTCACAAGTCAAAGTACAGATTCTAATATTAATACCCATTTTACAGATGAGAAGATAGAGGCTTAGTGTGAGATTTAGCAAGTTGCCTGAAGATGTATAGCTGGTGAGTGAATGAAAGTAAATCTGTCCCCAACTCAGAATCTTTATCATGAAGGAAATCTACATAAATATTTTAAACTGTTTGTTGATTTAACAATCTTAGAAAATTTTATAATATAGGCATGACCAATAAAAATCTTCAAATATACCTATTTGAAGATATGACAGGTTTTCTTTATATTGGCTTAATTTGTGCATCTTATTACAGAAAGAAGGTCATCTCACATGGACAGATGGATCATCTTTTGACCTTAAGAAAAATGAGATCTTTTCTTTTCCACTACTACCCAAGAATGAAACACATTGCTACATTTTACAGCAAAATGCAACTGGCTCAAACTATTTTTTTGCAAGATTTTTCTGTTATGTTCCATTGCCATATATTTGCAAATATGAAAGTAATTATTTTTTAGTATTCTTATGTTTATGCATCTCGCTTTTATAATTTTAAAAATAGAATTATAATTTATAGTTAAAATAATTCTTTTTTTGTATTTCAGCACCTTTTCTGCAGGAAAACTTTTCAATTTATATAAAGGATGTTGGAACAACTGAAGTTGTATTAAGTTGGAATAATTTGAATGGGTGGAATAATTTGAATAAGTGGCTGAAACTAGGATATAAAATTATCATTAAATATTATTTAAATTATACAGAACAACATTTTGAGAGCATGCCTCCAAATACTACAGAAAAATCAATTACCCAACTGTCTCCTGGCCAAGTATACAAATTTTTACTCTTTGCAATAAATGAATGGGAGGCGAAAACTACGTTAAGTCCAGTATTCATTGTTGAAACACGTAAGTTACAAGACATCTGAAATTATAAAATTTCAAGTATTTAATATCATCAATAGTAGATATTTCCTGGGGATCTGATATTTTCTCATAACACTTAGGGCATACCTGCAACTTTGACAGTTTTAAATTACAATGAATCTGTTTATATGTTTGACTTATCTTAAACTAGAAGCTTGTAAGAAACTATATCTTATTTGTTTTATAGCACCAGCTAGACTGGTGCCTAGTCTATGGCAGATAATAAATTTCTGTGGAAATGAATTTGCGATATATGTTAATAGCAAGAGATATGTGTGTTTCTGGACTTTAAGAGGATTACAATTAGAGAAAATTAGTGAGGGATAAAAGTAAATGCAAACAAAACTATATAGCAAAATATAACCTAAATTTCCACTAAGTGGTGCATGAAATAAGTGCTTTCCAGAATTCAGAGGGTAGGTGACAGGGGAAGACTTGAGGAAAGGAAAGCCTTAGACTCAAACTTGAAGGAAGAAAAAATACATGTGAGATATGTATTTTAAATGTCTGAAGATATGAATTTGTGAGCAAAGAAAAATGCAGACTGACTGGAGAAGATTTCCTTGGGCATGAGGGTAAAATCAGTTTGAGAGGAGATGGTGCCAGATTTGGGACTATGAGGAATCTCTGTTTCAGATGATTGAACTTGACCTTAGAAGCAGTGGAAATCCATTAAGGCTATAGTTTTAAGACTTGCTTAACCTTCCAAGAAGCACTCTTAATGCATTACTCACTCAGTCCTTACCTCAGCTCTGGGAGTAGCTATATAGAAATGAGAAAACTGAGCTTCAGAAAGGTTAAGTAAACTGACTAGAGTAGCATGCTTTGTTAAGTAGTAGAGCCAGACAGGAACTCAGATGGTTTTATTTTAACTCTTGAGATATTGCATCTAAAGAAAGAAGGGAGGGCAGGGAACGGATATGGCTTTGTGGCTGTAATGTGCAAGGTGCTGTTTTAAGAAAAGTAATCTTCAGGGATTAACCAGGAAAATCACTGGCACTGGATGAAATGGTTTGTAGTGGGTAAATATTTCTGTAAGGGGATGAATGCCCCAGTTCCGGTGATGATGAGAATCAAGAGTGATTAATATGAAGTCCCTGCCCTCTAGTCTGACATGATCAGACTAGACGTGATTCAGTGATCACCGAATGCCTTATTAAGTGCCACTTTGGTGCTGCTTGTAATAAAAATAATGATTGAATAATAATATGTGTTGAACACTGTGCCAAGTGTTTTACATTCCTTATCTTATTTGATCTTCACAATAATTTTAGAAGGCATTACTACTACAATTCCCATTTTATAGTCAAGAAAGTGAGGCTCAAAGAGAGTAAGTAATTTACTCAGGAAGGGGAGCTAGAAAGTGGAAGAGCTATGACTCATACCCAGTGTTTCTTTTCTCTTCAAACCAGAATATTATGGAAGTACTGAGAAGTGAGAGATTATTCAACCAAACCACATCACTAATATCATGTATTTTCTTATATTTTTATCTCATAGGCCCATTATCACCTCAAAATTTCACAGTTACTCATGTGACCCCAACGGAAATATTTTTACGCTGGGATCCTCCAGATCTTGTATCTTTTCACCATTACCTTGTGACTATTTTGGATCTTGAAAACAATAAATCAGAGGAGGTATTTGTTGCAAAACTCAACACATCAGCAACAATTAGAGATCTTAAATCTTTCCATCATTATCTGATATATCTATTCAGTGTAGCAGAAAGAGGAACTCTAAGCCGCTTTGAGAAACCTATTTCAGTCATTACAGGTAAGTGTGGACATATTTTGCTTTTTAATCCAAAATATAAATTACACATGTTGTAATATTATTTTGTTGAAATTTAGTGATGTCGATTCTTTATAGGTACAAATAGGTACAGTTGAATATTTGTTGAAATGTTAAATCACAACTTTATGCATGGATTATAAATACTAAATTCATTTAGATATAAACATCTGAATTGTTCCTACCAGAGTTCCTAGAAGACATCTTCCTTATCATAACCTTGGCTAGAAAATAAATTGTCATAAAATATGAAGATTAGTTTACTCAATTTTCTTAACAACACTAGATCCATCAAATAGGTCTGTGCAGTTACTTTATTTTCTCTCGCAGTATGATGAGTTGACCTCTAGGGGGCAGTCTCATCCCAGGACTCTGGCCCATGCATTTCTAATCAATCCACAGGGCAGTTTTTGAATCCTTGTCTACAGAACGAAATCATTAATCTTTCTTTTATTTAAGCACTCTATTCACCCTCTTAAGTATAAATCATTCTTTTTTGAAAAGGTAAAACACTATTATATGAAACAATGCATAACTAAGCACATTTTGGCAGCATATCCCTGTGTGTGTGATACGTGTATTGTTTGTGTGTGTGTGTGTGTGTGTGTGTGTATTTAGCATGCCTACATGCAAAGTTCTTTGAAATTTCATCAACTGAAATTTAAACACCCTAGAACTGAGGTAAAAAACCTGCACAAGCACAGCCATAGATTAATTAACCCCACACTTACTAGAAATACTTGAGATTCTTTGAAAATAATAACAATAAGAAAAGATATTATTTAATGCTTATTAAATGCAAATGCCTAACATGTATTCAGTGTTGCAAATCTTAACTAAAAATGTTTTTCCAATTGTACGCTAGATAATAGATGTTTTTTCTTGCCTGAGCTCAGACAAAGCATCCTTTAATTGATAAATACTTGATTGAATCCCTTACACTTTAAGAAGATGCTTCCATTTTTAACTGACAGGTGGACTTGGAGGATTTCTCACAAGTCTATTAATTTTGAAGTCATATTAAAATCTCCCATAGTATGTACCTATTTGTTTAATCGAGGGACAAGAGGAAGGTACTTGTCAGCCTGTACATTTAATTTTAGGTCATTTGCTATGTAAATTAACTATAAGCTGACACAGCAGTGCATATCAAGGATTTAGTAATTCAATGCTCTTTTAGTCTCCTAAGGTCGAGGTGATTTTCTTTTTTTTTTCCTTTATTATTTACTCAAATTATTTTTTCAGTATCTGGAACTGCAATGACACTAGCGATAAAGATGAATAAGACCTGCTGTCTGCCTTCCAAGTGCTGACATACTAATGGAGTGAGATGAACATGTTAAAAAGCAGTGATAATGCTGTGTTGTAATTGTTATTATAGGGATTATGCTCTGGATTTTATGGAAGCATAGAGAGGAATCCACCCAGACTCAGGGTACAGGGATAGTGACAGAAGTCTTCTTGTGGAAGAATGGTACTCTTAGCCATAAAGGAAGAGAAGGTATTCACCAGGTGGGAGTAGGGAGGCAGAAGGATGTTGCAAATAGAGCAAATAGCATGTACGTAGGTAAAGAGGACCAAAGAGGTATCTATCTAGTTATACCTGGAAAAGCCAGAGAAGGCTTTTTGAAAACACTGACATTTAAACATTAGAAAATTGGAAGTAGATTAACATGACTGGAAAGGGGCATGACAGTGGTCCTCAACCTTTTTTGCACCAGTGACCAGTGCTCCTATGAGAATCTAATGCCCGATGATCTGAGGTGGAGCTGAGGCGGTGATGCTAGTGCTGGGGAGCAGCTGCAGATATAGATGAAGCTTTGCTCGCTTGCCCACCGCTCACCTGCTGCTGTGTGGCCCGGTTCCTAATAGGCCACGGCCTGGTACCAGTTTGCAGCCTGGATGTTGGGGACCCTCAATGTAGAGAGAGTTTAGAAAATATAAGCTAGACACAGAATGTAAAGGACTTTGATACATAACAAGGAGTATATTTTTATTCAGTAAAATTTAACTTCTTTGGGATCATGGAACCTCTTGAGAATGTGGAAAATGAATGGACCTTCTCCCATAAGAATGCACATGCATGCACAGAAAATTTTGTAATTATAGGGCTATCACAAACTTAGCAGATATCATCATTTTCTCGATCACTGCTTATATGCGACATTCAGTAGATTTCATTTAATTCCTCCACTGAAGTAAAGGTTTATAACAGTTTGTAAGTTTTACAAGTACATAAAAACAAAGATCTGAAGTCGTTTCACTCTGAAATCTTGTGGACAGTTTTTCTAATTGGATTATGCTGGCATTTTTTTAAAAATAATTTTACATAACCAATCAATTTCAACACTTAAAGTCAGGCCAACTGCAATTCTGTGAAATTAAGGTATAGGATGAACACACTGTGGATTTGGCTGAGAATATTTTCCTGGAAAATTAAAATGTGGCATGTGTGTTGATAAAGGAGTAACAGATTAAAAAGAAATTATAATTTCTGCTAAGAAAGTAATTATGAAAATCATAAATCTTTAAGGATTATTTAAAGTAAAACTACTGAACAGTTTAAAATTCTACAAATCATTCTTATAGTAATGAACTAATGATTCATCTTGTGCTTGGGAACTATTAAAAGTTCAGGGGAAGTATATAACACAGAACAAACAATTAAGGCTAAAAAGAAGGCATTACAATGTCCACAGAATTGCATAAAAGTAAAAACCATAATGCTTGATGTTTGAATAAATTGTGTGAGGAGATAAACCAAAGTATTGTCTTTGGTTTTTATAATAGACTATCAAGAAAATTCTCCGATTGTGTTCTCCATGAATTGTAAACACAATAATTTCCTTTCTTTCTAAATGAGTGTCATAGCTTTCAGAAATTAGAAAGATAATGTAATTTAAAGTTGCAACTATCTTTATGATAAATACCAGTCTCAAAGCTTTAAAAATCATCTACATGTTAGTGATGACTAAATTTATATCTCTAGTTCAGACCTTTCTCCTGAACTAAAGAGTTAAATATTTAACTGCCTGCTCATTCTATCTCATTTGGCTAAGAGACATCTTAAATTGAAAATGACCAAAACTGAACTACAGATGTTTCCACCCAAATCTGCATTACCCATAGCCCTTTTCCATGTGAATTCACAGCCATTTAATTCATCCAATTGTTTAGGTCAAAAACCTTGAAAGTATCTTTGACCCTTGTGTTTCTCTTACAGCCTACACCCAAACGGTCAAGAAATCCTGTTGATTCTGTCGTTGAAAATCCAGAATCGTAATACTTGTCCCAACTTCACTTATGGCTATTGTCATCCAGGCCACCACTCTCTCTCACCTAGATTACTGGCTTTGCTCCCTTGTTTTTACCATTTGTCCTCTTTATAGTCTGTCATTAATATAATAGCCCAAGTGATTTTTTTAAAATTTAGGAAAGATTATACCTCTGCATATAGCCCTGTAGTTGCTACCTGTTTTATTCAAAGTAAAAGCCTATGAAGCCTTGCATGACCTGGCTTCTTATTAACTCCGGCCTCATCCTATGACTTTTTCCTTCACTCTGGCTTACTTTCTGTGTTTGAAGATGCCGGGTAAACTCTTATCGTAGGACTTTTATTTTAGCTGTTTTTTTCCTGCCTGGAATTCTCTTCTTCCAGAAATCTGCATACTTAAATTCCTCCCCTCCTTTAAGTATTTTGTTCAAAATCTTACCTTTTCAAGGACCCTTACACTTGCCCTGAATTCTCTATTTAATACCACAACTTCCTGCCTATATCCACCACACTCCTGAGCTCCCTAACTCTGGTTTAGATTTTTTTTTTTCTTAGCATTTATCTAAAGTACTATGTAATGTACACATTTGTTATATGTATTGTTTATTGTTTATTTCTATCCATAGAATATAAACTCCATAAGACAGTAATCTTTGTTATTTCTTCCTGTGCACTCAGCGTGCCTGGGAGGATGACTGATGCGTAGTAGGTGCCCATGTATATTTGATAAAAGACTGAATAATCTCAATAATGGGAACATTACTCTGATGGAACCCTTAAAAATCTGAAGAAATTGCTAAATAGTTTCTGTTTTCCCTTGGTGTGCAATACATGTGCTTAATTATATTGATAAATCTTGCCTAGTAATAGCAAGACATATTTTCTTCCAAAATTGAGTCCTTTTCAGGATGGGGCAACATAAGGATTTGATTGGTTTTTTAATTTTATTTTATTAGTTTCAAGTATACAGTACATTGGTATATTTTACAGTACATTTATATAGTTTATAAGATGATCCCCCTAATTTCTCTCCTCTGGCTTTGTTAAATTTACTTTAAGTACTAATTAATATTGACTGGGATATTTTTACTCAATAGAGTGAGTACTGCTAACAGTAAACTAAGATATGGGCATCTATTTCTCTGTTTCTTTAAGGTATCAATCCACCTCAGAAAGTTTATGTTACATCTGAGGATGTGGGAGAGGACAGTATAGTACTTCAATGGGAATCCCCACCAGATGGCCACGAGGTCTACATTCAAATCAAATCCATACCAGATACAAAACAAGTCATGAATCTTTTTGTAAAGGATGCTAATAGATTCAAGATTGATAATTTAACCCCCGGAATGACATATGACATTGGAATGGCAATGGTGATTAACGGGAACTTGAGTGAACTGGTAACTATTCAACAGACTTCAAGTGAGAATCAAATACTTTTTGTTTTTAACATATATTTGCTGATCTCAGGGTACTGTAAAATATTCTCTATAGACTCACCTTATAGTGGTTTTTACCTTTTTAAGCAGCTTGTTGGCGTACTTCATATAATAGTAGCCTCGAGACCTGAGTAATTCTTATCCCTTTTATCCTGGCAATGCTCCCTGATTGTAGAAAGGCAGTATTGTTTATGATTAAGAACTTGACCCTAAAGCCATACTGCTGAGGTTTTAACCTGGGTTCAACTATTTGAATAACCGTAGGCAATGTACTCAACCTGTTTATGCCTCAGTTTCCACACTTATAAAATGGGAGAAAATAATAGTATGTATTTCATAGTATTCTCTGAGAATAGCTGATTGAATAAATGTAAGTACTTAGCACACTCCCTGATATATAGCTACATAAATACTTATGATTATTATTATATCAACAAAGGCATGCTGTAGCACATTGGAAGGAAAATTTGATGGTGTATAAAAGGTTTAGGACCAAACCAACAAAAAATTTCTATGTCTTTTCTCAAATAAGATTAATTCACTCAATACGTAGTCATTGAAAATCTATTAATGAGGGAGAAAGGCAATTAAAAAAGTGAAAAGCAAAATAAATGAAACAATGTTTATACGTGTTTATAAATTGTGATAAACATTAGGAGGGGGAAAAAAGCAAAGTTCTGTGGTCGACAGTAATTGAAGAGGAATGGAAGGTTCTACTGCAAATAAATTGTAATAGAGGGAGTTACATTTGAATGGAGGCTTAAAGGATAAGAAGGAGCCAGAGTAGAATGAGGTGGTGGAAGGGTACATCAGGCATGAAGGCTGTAAAACAGGAAAAAGCTTGGTGTATCTGAGAACAAAAAGCCCAGAACATATGGTATCTAATTAAGAGGGAGAAGGGCAGTAGGAAATGATATTGGAGAAGTTTTCAGGGGTGAGATCATGAAGAGATTGTAGCCTATGCTTTCGAGTTTCTTTTCAGGGTAGTGGGAAGCCACTGAGAGTTTTATGTGGGTGAGTGACAATGTGACCTACGTTACAAAAATTTACCTATGGCTATGTGCAAAGAAGGATTTGTAAAGGGGCAAGGAAACTGGGTAAGAGGGTATTGGAGAATCTAGGCAAAAGATTATGGTGGACAAGATGGGGAAATGCAAATGGATAGTAATAGATACATTTTATATTATGGAAATAGGTGGTCCCAGCTTTAAAGCTGGAGTGCTTGTGATGAATAAATGAAAAGAGAAACAGAATTTTGACTTGAGCAATTCGGGTAGATAGTGATGACTGTGAAGAAGGAAAGATTATTGGACCTCACCAGCCTTTTGGCTAACAATAAGGGCAGCCTGGTGGGGAAAAATGGATTGGTCTAAAAAATTCTTTATCAATAGTTTCCACACTCAACCAACATTGAATCTTCCCATTTTATCCTCCAATTCATGTATGGCACTTTCATACTTAAATTTCTGAGAAAATCTACCTAAACATAATTATCATAGGAAACAGTTATTCAGAAGAAAACTACTATTAAAGATACTTATGGCTATTGTCATCCAGGCCACCACTCTCTCTCACCTAGATTACTGGCTTTGCTCCCTTGTTTTTACCATTTGTCCTCTTTATAGTCTGTCATTAATATAATAGCCCAAGTGATTTTTTTAAAATTTAGGAAAGATTATACCTCTGCATATAGCCCTGTAGTTGCTACCTGTTTTATTCAAAGTAAAAGCCTATGAAGCCTTGCATGACCTGGCTTCTTATTAACTCCGGCCTCATCCTATGACTTTTTCCTTCACTCTGGCTTACTTCCTGTGTTTGAAGATGCCGGGTAAACTCTTATCGTAGGACTTTTATTTTAGCTGTTTTTTTCCTGCCTGGAATTCTCTTCTTCCAGAAATCTGCATACTTAAATTCCTCCCCTCCTTTAAGTATTTTGTTCAAAATCTTACCTTTTCAAGGACCCTTACACTTGCCCTGAATTCTCTATTTAATACCACAACTTCCTGCCTATATCCACCACACTCCTGAGCTCCCTAACTCTGGTTTAGATTTTTTTTTTCTTAGCATTTATCTAAAGTACTATGTAATGTACACATTTGTTATATGTATTGTTTATTGTTTATTTCTATCCATAGAATATAAACTCCATAAGACAGTAATCTTTGTTATTTCTTCCTGTGCACTCAGCGTGCCTGGGAGGATGACTGATGCGTAGTAGGTGCCCATGTATATTTGATAAAAGACTGAATAATCTCAATAATGGGAACATTACTCTGATGGAACCCTTAAAAATCTGAAGAAATTGCTAAATAGTTTCTGTTTTCCCTTGGTGTGCAATACATGTGCTTAATTATATTGATAAATCTTGCCTAGTAATAGCAAGACATATTTTCTTCCAAAATTGAGTCCTTTTCAGGATGGGGCAACATAAGGATTTGATTGGTTTTTTAATTTTATTTTATTAGTTTCAAGTATACAGTACATTGGTATATTTTACAGTACATTTATATAGTTTATAAGATGATCCCCCTAATTTCTCTCCTCTGGCTTTGTTAAATTTACTTTAAGTACTAATTAATATTGACTGGGATATTTTTACTCAATAGAGTGAGTACTGCTAACAGTAAACTAAGATATGGGCATCTATTTCTCTGTTTCTTTAAGGTATCAATCCACCTCAGAAAGTTTATGTTACATCTGAGGATGTGGGAGAGGACAGTATAGTACTTCAATGGGAATCCCCACCAGATGGCCACGAGGTCTACATTCAAATCAAATCCATACCAGATACAAAACAAGTCATGAATCTTTTTGTAAAGGATGCTAATAGATTCAAGATTGATAATTTAACCCCCGGAATGACATATGACATTGGAATGGCAATGGTGATTAACGGGAACTTGAGTGAACTGGTAACTATTCAACAGACTTCAAGTGAGAATCAAATACTTTTTGTTTTTAACATATATTTGCTGATCTCAGGGTACTGTAAAATATTCTCTATAGACTCACCTTATAGTGGTTTTTACCTTTTTAAGCAGCTTGTTGGCGTACTTCATATAATAGTAGCCTCGAGACCTGAGTAATTCTTATCCCTTTTATCCTGGCAATGCTCCCTGATTGTAGAAAGGCAGTATTGTTTATGATTAAGAACTTGACCCTAAAGCCATACTGCTGAGGTTTTAACCTGGGTTCAACTATTTGAATAACCGTAGGCAATGTACTCAACCTGTTTATGCCTCAGTTTCCACACTTATAAAATGGGAGAAAATAATAGTATGTATTTCATAGTATTCTCTGAGAATAGCTGATTGAATAAATGTAAGTACTTAGCACACTCCCTGATATATAGCTACATAAATACTTATGATTATTATTATATCAACAAAGGCATGCTGTAGCACATTGGAAGGCAAATTTGATGATGTATAAAAGGTTTAGGACCAAACCAACAAAAAATTTCTATGTCTTTTCTCAAATAAGATTAATTCACTCAATACGTAGTCATTGAAAATCTATTAATGAGGGAGAAAGGCAATTAAAAAAGTGAAAAGCAAAATAAATGAAACAATGTTTATACGTGTTTATAAATTGTGATAAACATTAGGAGGGGGAAAAAAGCAAAGTTCTGTGGTCGACAGTAATTGAAGAGGAATGGAAGGTTCTACTGCAAATAAATTGTAATAGAGGGAGTTACATTTGAATGGAGACTTAAAGGATAAGAAGGAGCCAGAGTAGAATGAGGTGGTGGAAGGGTACATCAGGCATGAAGGCTGTAAAACAGGAAAAAGCTTGGTGTATCTGAGAACAAAAAGCCCAGAACATATGGTATCTAATTAAGAGGGAGAAGGGCAGTAGGAAATGATATTGGAGAAGTTTTCAGGGGTGAGATCATGAAGAGATTGTAGCCTATGCTTTCGAGTTTCTTTTCAGGGTAGTGGGAAGCCACTGAGAGTTTTATGTGGGTGAGTGACAATGTGACCTACGTTACAAAAATTTACCTATGGCTATGTGCAAAGAAGGATTTGTAAAGGGGCAAGGAAACTGGGTAAGAGGGTATTGGAGAATCTAGGCAAAAGATTATGGTGGACAAGATGGGGAAATGCAAATGGATAGTAATAGATACATTTTATATTATGGAAATAGGTGGTCCCAGCTTTAAAGCTGGAGTGCTTGTGATGAATAAATGAAAAGAGAAACAGAATTTTGACTTGAGCAATTCGGGTAGATAGTGATGACTGTGAAGAAGGAAAGATTATTGGACCTCACCAGCCTTTTGGCTAACAATAAGGGCAGCCTGGTGGGGAAAAATGGATTGGTCTAAAAAATTCTTTATCAATAGTTTCCACACTCAACCAACATTGAATCTTCCCATTTTATCCTCCAATTCATGTATGGCACTTTCATACTTAAATTTCTGAGAAAATCTACCTAAACATAATTATCATAGGAAACAGTTATTCAAAAGAAAACTACTATTAAAGATATTGCTGAAAAGAATGATTTCATGCCTATTAAACATCTTAACAAATATTTATTGGCAGAATGAAAGTACTAAAATTAAAATGCATAGATGGGAAATGAACTGCAGTCTTATATCTAGTGATTATTAGCAGTGTGAGGTTAGAGTGTCCCTATATTATCTCGGTGCCTAAGTTTACTCTCTAAAAAAGTTAGATCCTATTCTTCTTTGACTCTAGACAACTTAGCATATTTCAACCAATCTGCCATCTAATAGAAAATTTTTGCCTCCCTTCCTAGATAGTGATCTCTTTCGCAATTTTTTTTTTCAGCTTTGTACCTTCAGTTGTAAGCACAGTTCTTGGCTTTATTTAATTCAAGCACTTATTTGTAAAACTGCTATCCAACATGGAGGCTGAAACATGAGTTAACATACGTAAATTTTAGGAAGAATGATAGAATATTGGTGTTTGAATGTAGGACAGAGATCTTGCCCATCTGATATGTAATTCCTGCATAGTGCCTGTGATCATTTTGGAAAGTTACATCCTTGTCACTTTCCTCTGTTATGCAGTCTGTTCTCCAGAGCATCACAGAGCAAATCTACTCCTGGATTCACATGAAAGGCCATCAAATATTTGTTTGGAAACAGACATTTTGTGATCCTGGTATTTATAGTTTCTTTCTGGTGAATTACCTCTAGTTCCTTCAAGCATTCCACTATTTCTTATAATCCTATTGGCTTTTCTAGTCATTTTTAAAGCTTAACAATCATCTTTGGCATCACCAGATTATTTATCATTCATCATTTGTACTTGTCTCAAGATAATAAAGCAAATATTAATTTATCCCAAGGTGCAGAGGTAGAAGTTAATGCTTTCTGTGCATTCATTCAACAAATATTTGCTGATTATTATTGTACTATTTTTCTCTTTCCTACACACTTTGAGGCAGTTACCCATAGAGGGGCATTTTCTTTTTAATGAGCTTTTGCAGACATGTAGAAGAAAATAAAATTTATATATTCATTTGTTTCTCTTTCCCCTTTGAAACACATGTTTTTCTTTCTCTCTAAATTATTCTGAACATAACTAGCAAAACTTGATTTCCAGTTATTGTTGTGCACCTTGAACCATAAAATGTGCCTTTCAGGAGAAGGTGGTGCTTACAAGCACAGACCTTGGAATTGGATTGCCCAAGTTAGAATTCTAGCTTCACAATTATTAATTTACATCCGTTGAGAAGTCATTCAACTTTTTTGGTGCTCAGTTTCCTTCTCTCTAAAATGGGAAAGGTAATTAATCTTATCTACCTTATGAAGTTAATATAATTTAAGGACTTTGACACCAAGCAAGCAGTTGGAGAGTGTCTATTGTTAGGATTTTTATTTCTCAACAGGAGTGGAGTGGTGGCATTGAGGAGCAGTGGTCCACTTAGCAGGAAGTAAAGCCATTCCAGTGTCTATGTGGTCTCCCTTTGTTGGAGGAATTTAACTATATCCAAGTTTTCTTGATGGAAGAAGAGCTCTAGGAGAGCTCGCGTTTGTGTTTTCTTTATTCTTTTTGCTGTAGAATAAATTTCAAGATAGACTGGGCATCCCTGACATCTCATTCTACCTTGTCTGTAACAAAAGACTTTGAATTTGGACCAATTCAGTTTATCTCATATTGAAAAAACCTCACACAGCCCCCAGGGCTACCACTTCTTTTGAAAGAGGTTTTGCAGGAAAATGGGTAAGGATAGAGTTCACAGTCACAGTGGCAGAGACCCATCAGAAGTCTCCAAAATGTGGCGAGAACTTTCTTTCTTTTTTTTTTTTTTGAAGCGAAATCTGCTCCAACTTGAGTTTCCAGAGGTTCAGGAGATAGTTTTGAAGAGAAGGAAGAACTTTGTCCCATTCTACACCTTTCCGGCCTTGATGACCCTTCACTTTACCATGTCATGCATTAACGCCATTGGCACCATTTCCTTGGACACGTGGAATTGATGGGAAGCCCCACATTTACCCACCAGAGAGAACATCACCGACTCTAAATACTTTTATGACTTACATCAGACTATGCCTATTTAAAGCCTTGTCTCTCCTTAGAAGATGTCTTTGGCACCCAAGAACATGGAAGCGAATTGTTTCCATGACTACACGGGTCACTCCTTTCCAATCGCCAGATCTTTAATTCCTGCTCGAGGAATTAAAGCTTTCACAGATTATTACCCACAGATTTAGATGGGTTGGATGCTTTTGGGATGTCACCCTAGCCTTGGAAAAGCCATATTTACTGTAAGAGCTTTGTTACTAAAGACAGCTGGAAGGAATTTAAAGCGGAAACTTACAAAAAAAAATAGTGGTGGACAGAAAAAGAAAAGATAATATAACTGGAAAAGGAAAAACATGGTAAAAGTGTCTTGAAACCCAGTAGTATACCATATGGAATTTTTTATGGTTAGTATATTGAACAATTTCTCATAACCACCCAGAATAGAAGAGGCAAGAAAGTTATATGTAACAGCTGATGAATTAGTGGAGATATTGCACAGGTTTTTATGGTTTAGAATGCTAAATATGGGTGTGTGTTTAAATCCTGACTCTGGAGAAAGTAGCAGAATCACATTATCAAATATTTAACAGTAACTTAGAACAAGTTCCATTGCATAAAACGAGATGTCACTAATAAAACTGAAAAGGCCATCTAATTATTCTCTGAAGGAAAAAGTACTTTTCAGAATATATTTTTTAGAAGAAAATATCTTCTTACAAGAAAGACAGATATAAGGATATACTGGGTGGTATCTCAATAATCTACAGATAGAATTGAAATTAAAATTGACCTCAGGAAAAGTAATGTGAGTAGAAATTGTCTGAAATTTCAAATCTGCTCTAAATAGCACAGTAGAGGACTAAGGTACAATAAAGCTCTTTAATAGAGGTCAGAGAGAGTGTAAAATGTAAATGAATCCTTCCTCCAAGCTGTTGCCAGAACTGTGTTCCTAAAAATGAAATGAAATGTCTGCTGAAAATCCCTGTGCCTACAGGATAAAGTCTGACGTCCATAGCATGGCATGCAAAGCCTCTCACAGACAGAATTCAGCCTCAGAGGTGGCCCTTCCATGCTCTGTCCCCTTTCCTCAGATACACCCCATAATTTAACCATCCTGAGTGTGTACAGATACAATCTCTCATTTAATCATCACAATGATCCTGTAAAGTAGGTACTAGTCTCTTTCTCACTTTAGGAACGGGGAATCCAAAGCACAGAGCGACTAAGTCACTTGCCAAAGACCCCCTACTAGTAAAGAGCAAAAGAACTTGATATTCTCATACACATGTCGATGCCCTTTTTGCTTTCCATGCCTTGATCATGCATTTTCTTTGCCAGAAATTCCCTTCTCACTACCTTTTCTGTCTCACACACACTCCTTTTGGTAAACTTGTACTATCCCTTAAGACTCACTGACTTCTTCTGAAAGCCTTCCCCAATTATCTCTGTTAGAACTGTCATTTCTTGCTCGCTTCTTAACAGCTTTTTGCCCATGTCACCAGCTCAGCTCTAATCATTTGGGTTTCTAGTTAGTGATCAGTGAATCTCTTCCATGAGATTGAGAACTCTTTGAAAGCAGGAGCCTGGCCTTATTTATTTCATTTGAGTACCCATTCTGGGATATAGATTCTCAAAAGAATTCGTTTAATAAATAAATAAAAAGGTAAAATATTGGAAACTCTCAAGTTATGTTTTTGAGACTGTTACTGAGAATCAAAAAATAAGTTAATTATGTACTTTTAACATAAATACACACAAAATATCCACCTTATTTCTGTCTAATGCTGACATAATAAACATAAGTTTAATGCATAGACACTGAATATCTCCACAAATTCTAGAATATGCTAGACAAAATACAGAGAAATTGCTAAAATTAAAAAAGTAATTATAAATCTTCCTTTTTATCTTTCAGAGCCCAAACCAGTCCAAATTGTTATCCCTTATGAAAGTCATAGTACCTCTGTAATCTTATTTGTTCAAACTCCTGATATTGGAGTGTTTGATGGCATACATGTTGTAACTGAAGGAGGGCCAAATGTAACTATGCCTTTAAAACATGACAGTAAAATAACTGTTGACAACTTAACCCCAGGCACAGAATATAATTTCTTTGTTTCCATCATCAGTGGGACTAAATTAAGTAATATGTATTATGTGCCTGCAGTAAAAACATGTAAGTATTTTAGGACTTGCATAAGCTTTTTCTTGATTTTGATTTTGTGTATCATTTCAAGTTAGTAGGATACATTCACTTTAATACAATTGTTCTGAAAGATCTATTAAAATAATTGCTGAAGCTGATCTTTTATTGCCCAAGTATACAGATTGAGCTAACCCTGTGAGATATTGAGAAATCATGGATTTTTAAAATAAAAATCTGTGTTAATGTCTTTAACAAAAAATATCTTTGTATATTAGTTAGAAATTTCAATGACTTAATCCAAGGGTGAGGAATGTGATTAATTTTAGGCAGATTATGAAAACTAGATTATATTTTTTGAAAGTATTGCTTAAAGTATGTAATCTAAGTGTGTGTGTGCTCTCCCCACGCTGCCATTTGGGAAGAACTAGTGCATATGTTCCTTACCTCTTTGAATATTTACAATTAATATATATTATATTTGTTTATACCAATACTTACATTTTGAGATTCATATTGATTTTGATTTATCTTTTTTAAAGTTCCTCAAAAATTCTACAAATACTAATTTTGAACATTTAAGATGTGTGTAATTTATCTAAGCTATTCATCCAGTAGATGTAGCAATCAATGAATGGCGTAGAGTAATAAATGCCATGGAAAACCACATGGGGTCCTAAAAACATTAACATTTCCACTATAACATGTCCAGGTTCTTTGTGAATTGCTCTTTCTGTCTATAAATCTTTACATATATTATTATACCATCGTCTTCTTCCTCCCAAATTGTAATCCTTCCATGACTGTTTAAATTTAACTTTTCCATAAAATACTCCCAAACTGATGTTACGAATCACATTATTCCAATAACATTTTAACATATTTATAATCATCTCAGTATATGTTCATATTTTCTTTTGGCTTATGATTTTCATATACTTCTTATATCTGTATTCTCTGCCTCTCTTCCTTATATTATAAGTCATTATGGGAAACATTCTCTTTGACAGTTCTTGTCTTTCAAAATAATTTCAAAATAGTATTTGGTCATCTAACTATATCAATGTTGTGATATCAATCACCAAAATATATCGATATGTAAGAGTCTAAAGCTGCCATTTTTTCAGTTTTTCTGAAATTTTTTTTTTCTTTATGCTAAATGAGATCTTTAAATTTTGAAAACTAACTATTAAAACTCATCGGATAAAAATTTATTTTTAGCTTCAGCCAATATTTAATACCAGAAGGATTCTTGTACTTTGTCTAGACTTCATATTTTTCTCTCTGTTGTGTTTTCAGCTTATGCTAGTAGTTTCAGAAAGCTTTAATTTCTTTTTCCTCTTTTGTATATTATGCATTTGCTCCTGTGAATGTACTCCTATGTGGTTTTTGGTGCAACATTAAACTTAGCTACTTGTAATGGTATTTACAATGACTCTGAGTATTGGCACTGATTATCATATTTTTATACTATTATCGTATGTGTAAGCAACTACTTTTAATTAGGATAGAGAGATTGTTGATTAATATACTTTATTGTCCTTTTTTCACATTGTGCTTTTTTTGTCTCCCTTTAAAGAGATAAATTAAAAGAAAAACTCAGCAAACATCCAAGAATTTAAGCATGTTGTGTGTTTTGGATAGGTTTGGAAGCACCATCAAATATCCATGAGGGCAAAGTTACAGACTCCTCCATAGAAATTCTCTGGAATCCAGCTGATGGAAATTTTCAGCATTATGAAATCACATGCATAAACTGTGCCACTGCTTTCATGGTATGTTAAGAGGGGCTCTTGGAGGAATTAAACTTGAATCTCTCATGCTGAATCCAATATTACCACATTCTTACATTAGATAATAATGAAACTAAATAACCTCTAAATTTTTTTTTTTTTTTGGCCTGTGTTCGATTGTGGAGCATTTCTTAAATGAAAGCTTGCTAATTTATTCTTTTGGATTGGTAGGTCCAGAAGGTAGTGCAAGAAGCAGCAACATTCTCTAACCTGGATCCTGCCACAGTGTACACTTTTTCAATTCGCACTGAAAAAGAAGGTTTTAAAGACAGTACACCTAACATAAAAGAAATACAGACAGGTACAGTCTGTGTAAACACTTTAGTTATTTTTCAGTGTTCAAATACTTATTTGGTTCTTTTAGGAGAGATTTAATAAATAGTACATTCTTCCCAGATTTTCTTTACGGGCTAGCGGTGTCATCTCATCTTTTTTTGTGTTTCCCCTTCCTTATATGGTTAGCATAACGTCTCTTGTGTATGGATTGCCAGACAATAGAGTGGCTAATTGCCTGGGATCTAGCCAGATGCTCCATTTGAGATTTAATTTCTCCACTGTTCAGTTAAGCAGACAATGAAGTGCCATTTACCCAGTGTTAGTAACTTACTCCCAATGGCAGATGGTGATTTATTCTGTGGTAGTCATATGAAATAAAGGGTGATTGAGAAGGATGTATACAAAATGTATATTTTCACATCTAGGTGAAGTAAAATTGTCAACTTTTATTTTATTCTACTAAAATAACTTTCAGTTATTCTTGACACTGATGCTATGGGAACATTAATTTATATATTTAGAAAGTGGTCGTGTCTGGCATTCTTTTGCTGTAATATCAACGAATGACATTGGGAAAAATACCTTGGCAATTTTGTTTCTTTCT
Source organism: Pteropus vampyrus (assembly GCF_000151845.1). NCBI lineage: Eukaryota > Metazoa > Chordata > Mammalia > Chiroptera > Pteropodidae > Pteropus > Pteropus vampyrus. The sequence continues at coordinate 13,291,737 of NW_011888790.1, forward strand.
CAAACTGTGGAAGAATTTTAGAGAGGAAACAAAATGCCTATCATACACTATTTAACTTTTTTTCCTCAGGAAAAAAGGAAATCATTTCATATTCAGATTGTAACTAACTTTCCTACTGATTATCCTTGTCATAATTTGGTATTTAATTAGAATGAGTCCTTAAAATCATTAAATATTTCTAAGAGTGGTGGTTGTATAAGACCAAGATATAATCTCTTCCTACATTTTAGAGACAAGGGAAATATTGAGTACAAGACCACTGGGATACACACTGGCTTTATTTCAAAGTTTAAAAAGGTTCTTGCTGTTTTTTTTTCTCTCTTTTGACTTAACTTCTCATACCTACAAAGGAGAATAAAAAAATATCTTGGTTACCCTCAGAGTTTGAAAGAAGTCAAAGCTATCCTGAGAATGTTTCAGGGTTGTTTTAAAGTAGGTGCTTAGTGTGGTAGAAAACGTTATTTTATGTGTTATGTTTTCAATGATATAGCCCCAAGTGCAATTGAATTTATGAACCATAGTAGAAACTCAAATGCAATAACTGTTAGCTGGCCTTCACCTAGAAGTCTTCTGGATGGATACATTATTTCAATATCCAGTGAAAACTTCATGAAAGAAGAAATCTTGCCTTCCACAGAAAGGTATGAAAGTATTAAAAAAATTATGTTGAGTTGCATGGAGCATAAGATTAACATTTTATATATAATTTTAGAAAGCTATGTTAGTGTTTTACTATAAATAGTAATTAGAAAACTTTGCAAGATAACTTTTGGACAATAATATCATTAGGATAATTCTGATGTACAGTATGAAATTTATTCCTGCAAATAGATAATAATGAATTATTTCAGGATATCATCAGGCTTTTGTGCATGATATACACCTTTTGATTTAAATGAAATTTCTACATATGAGAAGCTATGATTTCTAATTAACCATTTGTGCTTAAGTATAACAAATTATTTTCATAATAGATAATAAAAACAAAACATATATAAAGTTCTTTTTGCTGGTAGTACAAGCAAATAGACTTTCCAGATGTTTCTGATCTAACATCTTAACATTTGACTTCTCTTTACTGTGTAGGACATTCACATTTGATAGACTTTCTCCAGGAACTGACTTTTTAATCAGTGTTATAACTATCAAGGGACTAAAGAGAGGTCATCCTACTGTCCTCATGGTTAGCACTTGTAAGTTCAAATTTATATTTAACTTCTCATGGGTAAAAATAAGGGAAATAGTTGTGTTGAAAACCAATATATGATTAAAATGAAATAACTATGAAAATGGCTTATGGCATACTTAAAGAGAAGGAGCACTGTATTTATGTGGAGAATGTCTGAGTTATATTCCTGCCTCTATCACTTAGTAGTTATGTGACCTTGGGAAAAATTGTTACATTCTCACTTAGAAAACGAGAATAATTATTCCTGCCTAGATATAAAATCTTATAACTAATATCAAATGCAAAGCTCTTTGTGAAAGTAAAATGTTCTCTAAAACCCTGAGGTACCATCATTATGAAAAAGTTAATATTTTTCTAATATTTTGGCTATATCTATAACACTTTATGAAAAACAAAACAAAACCTTGGAATATGACCAAAACATAGGTGGCACTGTGCTTTCAATTGCATTATTTGGGTTCAGTTTGTCTCTTCTGACCTATTAGCATCATTTCCATGTATACCCACCCTGAACATATGCAGACATTCCAAAGAGCCCTGTTACTTGTGGGTCATAGCTGTATGAACAAATGCTCAAGCGTCAATGTCCTAGCACTATGAAAGCAGGCTTACTCACAGAATTTACAATGTGGATAAAGAGAGAACACCGAAAAATATAGCAACAGTCAAATCAATTTCTAGAAAATAAACTAAAAAATCGAGCACTTATTATACACTAGCATGGTACTTACAATGTGCTTAAGTTACCACACTGAGTCTCCCCAGATGACCGAAAATGTAGGTTAAGGCTAGAGGTGTTCATAACTCATTATGGAAGATGAGATTTAATCCAGGTATCTAACTCTACAACTGATGTGGCACTGTTGCTGCTTATAAAGACTTTCCTAAGAAATATGAGATATCATTTTAAAAAATGATAGCTCATTATTTTGTATCAGTGAAAGCTTCTTGGGTTGCTGCTTAAATTTGGGTTATGTCATCATCATTGCCATCATTGTCGTCAGTGTTGTTGTCATCACCACACTAAGTGCTTGTTCTGTGTCAGGTACTTTGCTGTGCCTTTTTCTGTGCTTTATATCACTTAATTTTCAATGATAACCTTTATTCTATCAATTATAATAAGATGCTTTTTTTTTTTTTTTTTACTTTTTTTTACAAATGAGGAAACTGAGGCTTGGAGAATTTCATTAGCTTATACAAGGTAGCAGAGATTTCAACCCATGTTTCCCTGACATCACATTTGGTCTTTGTAACCACTGTGCTTCAGTAGAAGGGCCACTGTGTTATAGTGAAGGCTGGCTCTATCAATTCTTGGCTTTGTGACTTTATATGAATAATGATTCTATTTAGACCTTAAGTTCCTGGGTTTAATAATACTTTCTATCTTAATAATGCTTTAACTGTTTTCTCACACAAGGCTGGTAACATTTTTTTTTTTTCACCCTTTACACTTTATAATTTGATTTTTGTCTTCTCCTGTATATTAATAATTTTTGGTCTTTTTGTACCTTCCTTTCTTTTCAAACTACCTCAAATCCAATTAGAAGTTGATGGTATATTAATAAATGTACTAAATAGAGCTAAAATATATTATGGGTATATGGAGAATAATAAATTAATTGCAGTTGGATGGGAATATCTGTCACAAAAAATAGAATAAAAAGGATTGTGAATCAGTGGTACAAGTTTCAACCTACTGCTGAGATGAATTCTAATAAAATTAAATCAATATATAGGTAGGGACAAAAAAAATCTCATGCAAAATTTGAATTTCAGAGATGAAATTATTCCAATAAAATGTTAATGTTACATTTCTTCCAGTTAAGGAAAGTAACATGAAGTTTTAATCTGAAATATAAATTAGAAATAGAAATATGTTACTGATTGAAAAATAAGTTTCTGTAACCTTCTCAGATAACACATTTAAAGGGAAAAGGAATTTGTGAACTTAAGGGGGATAGATATATCTCTCACTTTATGCAGTGTATAAAATTATAAGTTAAAAATCTCAATTATAATAACTTTATACTAAATTCTGCTGTAAGAAAAATAAATTTATAGTTAATGTAATTTTATTGTGGAAAAAGGCTTTCTAGAAATTTTTTCCCTTCCGTTTTAGAAATGAGGAAACTGAGATTGAGGGTAAATAGCTTGAGTAAGATCATATAGTGCTAAAATTGACTTGAAAAACCTAGGAATCTTGTCCTCTTTTCCACAGCATGACAGTCCAAGGTTATCAGTCCAGTGTAGATAACAGTAATGGTAAACATTTTCTTTCTTTCTTTGTTTCTTTCTCTTTTTTAAAAAAAAGAAACTTAATTTCTGTGTCTTATTTCATTGCCTTAGACCCAGACCCACCATCAGATTTGCTGATTTTGGGGCAGGAAGAAAACACAATATATTTGTCTTGGAAATTCCCACAAGGAGGTTTTGAAAAGTTTCAGGTAAAAAAAAAAAAACAGTGCTATCATACGACCTTTCTGTTTACTGAGGTCTTCATCTCACTCTTTCTTTTTGTCCTTCATGTTACATGAATGGCTTTAGAAATCATGGTACCACTCTTTTAATGTAAAATTTTTCTCCACAGTAATTTTTTTGTTGACTACTTTAAAAGTACAAAGCTGACATGGAAGGTGTTCAAATTTAAGTAAAACCTGATACTTGATTTAAATAAGTTTGAATTTTCAATGGAGATAGATATGTACATACATAGAACAAAGAAGTGAATAAAAGAATGACAGTGCTGAAGGATAATGCTTCTGTGACAGCACTGGCCAAAACAACAATTTCAGAAGTTAGAGCTGAGTGATGTGCCACAGACTCCCTTTCAGCTCCAACTTATAGATTTAATTAAGCGTGGAGACTTCCAGCCCAGAGGGTAGGAGAGTAAGATATATAGAGGAGCCACTTTTCAACTGTCTTTATGGTAAATTTGTACATTTCCATTGCTGTTTGTTGCTAATATTGTAATTTGGCATCAGATGAGGACATATTTTATACAACCTACATCCTACATTGTGTTGGTTTGTGAAGAGAATAAGCTTCTGGGGACAATACTGTTGTTTTGTATACTATGGGGGCAAACAACTTTTCCATAATTTTATTGTGGTAGGAGATGATAATTTTAGTTGTAAATAACAGAAGGAAACCTGAAATCATTTAAATAATAAAGAAAAATGTATTAATATAAGTGTGCCTCATGGAGACTAAGGAAAAGAATATAACTTTAATGTTAGAAAGAATTGGAATCAGATATTTTAAGCCCATTGAAAATTTAGGGTTTACTTTCTTCCATCTATTTCTTTCTGTTTATTTGCCGTAATTTTTTTCTTTTTTTTTCCTAATGACCAACTTTCTCTGTTAAGCAATCCATTTGGTGAGTGGAAGAATGCCATACACAACTTCCAAGTACAGAGAAAGACAGATTCTCCCTAAATTCCCAAGGAAGGGACTGTGATTATTTTAAATTGGGTTAGACACCCAGTCCAGGCCTGGTCAACAATGGTTGTAGGTCCCACGTCATTGAAAAATGGTGGCCACAGGTCTGTGGCTGATGGGGTTGTAAAGAGAGATGTTAGAAACTGGGCAGATTTAACAAAAGATGTTTCCTATAAATATATAACATAATATAAAATTCAATGATTTATAGAACTGGTACAGTCTAAAAGGACTCAGCAATAAAATTACCAGACATTTGAAATGAACTAGTTAGTATATATGGGTTTTATATGAATTTCTTAAGGGAATCAAAGTAATAGTAGTTATGTTACAGACATAGAAAGAATCCACATCTATTTATAGTACCTGCTACTAAAGA
>NW_011888790.1:13297872-13299337 GCF_000151845.1 Pteropus vampyrus
TAAATCTATCTTTAAGGCTTGTGTAAAGTAAAAAGCCTTCTGTGGCTCCCCACTGTCTATCTAACGTTATATATATTGCTTAGTGCGATCCTCAGTGCCGAAGAAGGACTCAATATGCTCTCTACTCTTTTATTTTCCTTACACCTCAGATCTCAAGACTAAATTGTGTTGCCCACCGTTATCCATATGTTTTATGTTTTCCTGACTCCATTCTTTGGTCATATTATTCTTTCAACCGATACATTTTTTCCCTTTTTTTTTTTGACAATTCTTCAAGACCTTTCATGAAAGTTCCCTTGAACACCATTTATCGATTTCCTGTACTAGAAATTTTAGCGTTGCCTCTTGACTCCTCTCTTTCTGTCATGTCTATATGTACTCGTTTACTGAATTGTAGTGATTCTACCTTAGAATTATTGCAAAAATCCTTCCCTTCCTTTCTATCCCCATTTTCTCTGCCTCAGTTCAGGCCCTTACCAGCGCTGCTGGCTCTTTCTTACTCCTAGGACCAAACTGACCTTCAGAACACATCTAAATCTGTTGAACCATTCTCTTATTACCTTTCCCTACACTCATTTGAATTCCAAACTCATATTGTAAATATCTTAGACGTCTTATTCTTTCTTTCTTTGATAATACACACCCCTTCGAGGATTCATCTGTGCAGGTTTTTTTTGTGTGTGTGTATTCTTAACTCTCATCATTTTTTTGGGAGGAGGGGGTGGCTTCCCCAGCTGTTTCTAAAAATAGTTACTTTCTCTCTTCTCCAACTTTATTTTCATGTCTTTGTTATAGCATTTACACAATACACTGTTTCGATGTCTGTTCAGAAACAGACATGGTTGCCCACCAGGAATTTCTTTGGATATCAAGGGAGATGACACAACAAACTCATCATGACTGTGAATAAAGTGCATTAGGTATTCACAACACATTGAAGATTCCCAAGAGGGGACAGGCTCAGTGAAGAGGGGAGCAAATGGAAGGGAGAAGGAGTGGCTTCTAGAGCGTGTAGCTGCTGTAGGGACTTCCTGGAGGCTGTGCTGTTTGAAATTCTCCCTGAGCTCAGAGGCAAAGGGAATTAGAGCCTTCTTATCTTGGTTCCCCAGATATGGGGTAGACTGAGAGGAGGGGCCGGAATCTAAAAGTTGTCAACAGTCAAACATAAAAAATGGAGTTATCCTCCTTATTACAATGCTTTAATTATCCACAGTTTAGATAAAAAAAAAAATAAGATGAAAGGGAGATTTTTGTTTTTGTTTTTTTGTTTTGTTTTGTTTTTTAGAGGACGAGGGTATTATGTATGCTTTCATTCTGAGTTGAATGATTCTGAGAACAGCAACAATTTTATTTTCAACAAATTCAGTATTCAATATTCAAACATTTCATTCCTTCAACAACAAATTCTTGTCTTCATGGTGCTTACGTTTTAGAACTGCAGAAATGAGAATGATAGTTACTAGAA
>NW_011888790.1:13299387-13306645 GCF_000151845.1 Pteropus vampyrus
TGGGGTAGACTGAGAGGAGGGGCCGGAATCTAAAAGTTGTCAACAGTCAAACATAAAAAATGGAGTTATCCTCCTTATTACAATGCTTTAATTATCCACAGTTTAGATAAAAAAAAAATAAGATGAAAGGGAGATTTTTGTTTTTGTTTTTTTGTTTTGTTTTGTTTTTTAGAGGACGAGGGTATTATGTATGCTTTCATTCTGAGTTGAATGATTCTGAGAACAGCAACAATTTTATTTTCAACAAATTCAGCATTCAATATTCAAACATTTCATTCCTTCAACAACAAATTCTTGTCTTCATGGTGCTTACGTTTTAGAACTGCAGAAATGAGAATGATAGTTACTAGAATGGCAGCTCAAAAAAAACACTGGAGCAGGTAAGATTGAGTCTCCCATATCCTCTAAAACAAAAGGTGCTATGTGCTAAGGTCCAGTTGATTAACCAAGGCAAATTTCAAAAGAAACTGTCTTACGTAAAGTCTTAAGTCATCAAGTATTGTCAGTTCTGCTACTGCAATATAAATTCCACTTGGCTCTTACAGGATCCTCAGAAAACCAAAATATCTAAAAGTTCTCTACCAATGTGAAATGGAGTCTGTGTGGCATGCAAGGTCATTAAAATCTATGTCACAGAGAACATAACACAAATATCTTATATTTCTCATGAAATTAGGACATCAACTTCAATCAATTTATCTTTTTTTTTTTTCAGAAGAAGAATTAAGTGCTTAATGATAGTCCTATGTAAAATATCCTGGTAATAAATTTTATAATAGAGTTTTCATTACAAAACAGAAATCCTTATTTTGGTTTGCATTTTGAGAGTTCAAAAGATAAGAACATTTATTAATATGGACAAAATGTGAAATTCATTTAAATACTAAATATTTGTTCTAGTTAGTAATCCTCTAAAACTATTAGATTACTGACTTTCTTTTTCATGAGCATTGGGAGTACAAAAGATTTATATCTTTTAAAAGAATCTCAGAACTGTAATTTAACTGAAGATTTAAACTATTCCAAGCATAAAAATAAATATTAGCTTGCATATTTAAGGCCTAAGAGAATTTAGTGTGAACTTAGAAGAAATCAAATAGTTGACATAAAACATTTATGGAAATTTGCCATTTCCTTTTTTATACCTTTCAACTATTTTTTATAAACTCTGAGTGATGTTATAGACCAGCACTGTCCAATAGAAATATAATGTGAACCACAAATTAGAGTCATATGCATAATTTCAAATTTTCTAATAGAAACGGTTAAATAGTAAAAAAAAAAAAAAAAAGGAAGGGAAACTAATTTTAGTAGTATATTTTATTTATCCCAACATATTCAAAATATGCAAACAAGTATTATTGAAATATTTTACATTATTTTTCCTACTAACTCTTCAAAATCTGATATCTGTTTTAATCCCGATTGAGACTAGACACATTTGAAATTCTCAGTAGCCACATGTGACAAGGGGCTGTCATATTGGACTGTATAGTTACAGAGAGTGACTGTTGTCATCTGGATTTAAGGATCAGGGGGAAGAATGGCAAAAATTGGCCCATCGGTGCCCAGCTCAAATCTTCTTTCTTGAAGCCTTCTCTATTCCATCATCAGAGAATAACATTTTCTTGCACAAAGGTTTTATGAAACTTCTTTTCTGTGTTACTTTCAATATGTTGTCTTTTATTGCCCTTGTTGATGTGCATGTGCTAACCAGTTCCTTGGGAGATGTTTTAGTTCTCCTTAGGGGTAGACTTCCGAAGTTATCATATATACTGAATAAAGCAGCACTTCCTTTTCATTTGTCCATGGGTTTTATCTTCCAGATCTCATGTGCTAGTTTTCTAATATGATACAACTTTGATATATATGCCTGTGTCCAGTTTTCCTGTGATTTTACAAGGTGTGGTAGGCAGAATGGTTGAATAGAAGGATCAAGGTCCTGGAATTTCTTCCTTTGAATCCCAATTTCACCTCTTGTGAGAACTTTGGGAAGTTTTTATACTCATTGGTCCTATTTTCTCATCTGTCAGTGAAAATTATTGTTATTCTGTAGAATCGTTGAGAGAATTCAATGAGATTTTGTGTTTGGTAACTGTTCTGTCATGTAAATTTTGTGAGGACAGGCCTTTTGTCTGCTTTGATTACCATTTGGTACCATTACTGAGATCAGTAGCTGACATATAGCAGGATTCAATAAATATTCTGATGAATTAATGATTGAATTACTGCTTTTCATTTTTTTTTTAGTTTTCATGGTTCACATTTCGCAATCAAGGAAGCTAAATTTTAATGCGTATCTCTCTTTAACTTCTTCCTTGCCACATAGAAATCAGAATGCTCTTTCTTAAAAGTAGAGAGATATATCATTCCTGTGCTTAAAAGATCCCTTACCATGGCTTAAAAGGCTCTAACTGTCCCTTGTGACCCAGCACCTACTCCTTCCAGTATCTCCCATCTCAAGAAAGGATACTGTCCTGCAATCACTTGCTCAATTATCATCAGTTCTTCCTATTCCTTCATCCCTCAATCCATCAGCTAGTTCTACCACTTCTACTTCTGTACCATATTTGTCCTAGGTACTATTATTTTTTACTGAGACCTGCAGCCTAGGGGACAGATAATAAACTCTTACCTCCTAACTGGTCTCTTCCATCATTGATTTCCTTACAATATACTTTCCACATAAGAGCCAGAGAAAGAGCTATTAAAAATGTTGTGTCTCTCATTGGTTTAACACCCTCCATAGATTTCCATTGCTCTTCAAATAAAATTTAAACTCCTTGCCATGGTCTCTAACACTTTACCAATTGGACCTTCATCTAACTATCCTACCTCTCAGTCACTATGTCGAGAACATATTTGACTATTTCTGTTCCTTAAGCACATCACATTATATGGTTTTTGTGCTTGACATTCATTTTGCATGGGTATCTTGCCTTCAGTTTTGGTTGACTTTTTCCAATCATTTAGTTCTCAGCTCAAATATCATCTCCTTCCCTGATTACCAAATCTAAATAAAACTGCTCTTTCTATTCATTTATGTTGCCGCTGATTTATCTGGTTTATTTCTTTACTGAGTTTGTCGTTAGGTACCACCACTCGAATGTAACTTCCCTATAATCAGAAGCCTTTTCTGTTTTATTTACTATAATATCCTTAGTTCATGGAATAATATTTGCCCTGTAATAGATGCTCTATAAATATTTGATGAATAAATAAAATTTTACATAAGTGTTCCCATATATGATTGGAGTGATAATGGAAGAAGACATCAATACTGAATATATCAGGAAAGGATGAAACTTAAGATGAACTTTTAGTGATGGGTAGAATTTGGACTCATGGAAAAGAGGAGAGGATATTCTATGCTAGCAAGTTCACAAAGTCAGATGTAAGCATTCTATTTGTTATTTGTAAATGTCATTCAATGATAGGGACATCTTGAATAATAAATGATTCATGAAAAATTCTATCCTTCTAGAATGATTCAATTCACTTCTATATTCAGCATAAGTATTCTTTAGTGAAAAAGCTAAGCACTTTTAATGTTAATTGTAAAAGATCCACATTTTTTAATCCTTGTCTATCTGTCCTAATTCACATATTTCAAGGCAAATGCCTAAAGGAATGATCTTTCCTTGGAGTTAAGTGAGGCCAAATAATTATGTGTTGCCATATAAAGTATATGACAATAGGATTACTTTTTTGCTGTATATATATGAACCAATTTCTTTCAGAGACTATAAATTATCTGTTATTAAACGAAGCTTATTTTAGGAAATCGTATTAATATTTAGGATTCAGATTATTTTTATTAACTATATTATATTACTAACAGTTATCCTAGTCTTACTCAACCAATGAGATTATCTGTTAAATTTTAATGAATTAAGCAACAGTATCCTGGTTGCTTAGCAAAGTATTCTTGCATAATTGGGATCATCTTTCTAATCATTTAAAATTAATCATCTCGAGTCTTCAAACTATGCTTTAAAAGTAGAAATAAAGCATGAATTAAGTTTTGTTCCATTGGTTTCTATCAGGCGTGTGGAGTCTACCTACTTTGGTATACAAACAAACCTCTATTTTTCAAATTTACATATTTTCATCATTAGATTATTGCAGACAATTTCTTCTTCTTCTGCTCCTTCATTAGTGCCTTAATAAGACTTTTTGTATGTCTGAATTTAGCATTCTATTAAGATTATGTTCTTCTGTTATATGGTACTTTCTCTTACCATCCTTTTTCGGTCCAGAAGATCTCAGCATTCTCTTCACTCCTCCTATCTTTCCATATGACAGACAAGCAAAGTAATTGTCAATGACACCTTATAAATCAATAAGCAATGTTATGTTTCTAGACCTCATGATTATCTTCCTTCAGTAACAAAACACTCTTCCCATAAGACAGCGATAAACATGTCTGCCTAGAAAATTTGACTCCTACCACCTAACGTTTTTAAAGTATAATACAGTTGAAATAATTTATAAAATTAATGTGATTACTTTCTAGGCATACTTTCTATTTTACGAACAAAATATAGAGTGAAGACACAACAGTAAAGACTTAAGTAGCCTTTAATGAATAAAAAAAAAATGGAACTATGAGGTTACTTCGTTGAAAATTTCTAAAGGCAATGCCAATTCTCAAAGCCTTAATGAATAATTGATTGGCCCAGGTTATGATGAAAGATGGGCTTGTATGGAGTGTGACATTTATCATTCATTCATTTACAAAACATTGAAGTGTCTTCTCTATTTCAGCTGTCTATTTTTGTTCTTTTTCTTGCTGTTTTTTTCTACTCCCCTGACTACCACTGACTGACTTCCAATGACATCTGTTTAACTGTCCTCCAAATACTGGCTCTTTCCTGAGGCACACACATGAGTTCTCTAGAGGTCTCTGGGGGTTATCCTCACTGCCTACTTCCTTGACATGATGGATCAGCTGTGGCTCAAACTTTTTTTTTAACTCTTCTCAGCTCTTCCCTCTGGCATTATATCCTACTGCTTTCCGCTGGCAAGGTCTGTTTGCACAGAGGCCAGGCTTCTTGGGCGGGGTCTTGGTAAGATGGTTCAAGCCTGACTGTAGTCATAGTTAACCCATGGGAGACTCTAGTATCTTTGTCACGTCAAAAGTGGGTGAACAAATTGCTCTACCACTCTTTACTTTCTCTCTCTTTCCAATTTCCTTTTTCCTTGATCAATCACATGAGCAAAAAGTCTGCCTAAGTACATGGCCATCTAGGAGACATTATTCTCTCTAGCAAGCACCCTCAATTTATGGTGGTGATACACATGGGGCCCTCTTCATTTAACTATAGTGTGGGGTATGAACAGAAACCCTACTTCACACCTCTTGGGGATCCAGGAAAAGTCATGGTATTTATTCCCCACTAGGCCAGAAATTCGGGACTTCAATGGGTTGTGCTTTTTCTTCCTCCTATCTTCTGCTTACAAGGAGTTGAGAGAGTAGGTATAAAACTTCATAATGCTTTTTGCTTTTAAGTGACCAACAAGAAAAGTCTCACTTATTACGTAGTGTATCTATTATACTACATATACACATATAAATCAGAACATGTAAATGAAATTTAAAAAATAATTTGGGACTACTGGTCTTTTAGTGAGTAAACTTTTAAGTTCATTCATTACATGTATTACTATTTGAACATCACTGCCCTTCAACCTCAGCTAGTCTCATATTACTTCTTGGTGAAGATAGAAATGATCACAGCCCCTAACTTGCAGTAGCAATTTGTGTGAATGTGACTAGTACTAAGCTGGTGCTCAGTAAATCCTCTTTAAACCATGAAAAACATAAATTTATCTCTATCTGTTTCTAGATATCTTATTATATGACATCTCGAAAGGAAAAGCTATTCAAAGTAATTGTTTATGGCAACAAAGCGAAAGTAAAGAATTTGACCCCGGGTGTGGACTACGTGTTTCATGTGAAGACAGTTAGAAGCAAAGATTACAGTGTATCTGTAATGAAAAAAGTGACTACAAGTAAGGATATATTTTAAATGAATTCTTTGCTTTATAGTTTTGTGAGAATCGAAAGTACTTTGGCTCACTATAAATAAAGCTATTTTAAAACACAAAGCTTGATAATAAAGGAAAAATGATGATCATAAAAATATGATTAAAAGAACTCAAAAATATATGAACTTAAAAAGTTGTATATGGCTAAATGTTTTGGAAACTACACAGTTTTTAAAATCTATACATACATGCTTATGTGTAGACACACATATACAACATGTATGGATACATATATATATTTATAGATATATTGTATCACTTATATACAATATACATGCGTATATATGCATGTGTATATATACAAATATATATAATATTCCATAATAATATAAGCACAATTTATTTTCTACTGAAGTGTGGTTTTGATGAAGAGAACTTCTATCTTCTTTTCATCAATGTTTGTAAATTCATTATAAATCAGTTCCATAAGGTTTTGGGATTAGGTGTAGTAATAGTATTTGTAACCAACAATTCTTGTGAAAGTTTGTGAGATCTACAGGATCTCATCTCAGTGGAGACCAATAATGCAAGAAACGTGATTTCCATTGATGAGTAGATTAAAATCAGCAGTTCTGTAATGATGTAGGACTGCTAAAAACTTTGATGTAACCAAAAAAACCACACATGAAAGCACTCTTATTTCTGGCCCTTGCTCCCTCTCTAAGTTATTCTGTTTCATCTTCATCCAAAATTAGGTAACTGCTAGATGGTAGCTACCAAATCTGTGATTATATCATATAAGGATACTTCTGGTTAAAAGTATTCAAGAGACACAGATCTAAAGAAATGACCATTGGAAGTGATTTATGATTGGTTAAGGAAAGATATTTGGGAAGTAGGGAGGATATTAATGTGCCACTTAAATTAAAACCCATATATATGTATCTATTTCTCTATTTGCAGAGCCGAACATATAGGACACTAGACATGAATAAACTTAAGGTTTATTACATAAATGTTCAAATTACATTTTTCATGTTTGCTTTATTTTTATATATATGTGCAATTTTTATTTACATATAATTTACCTTTTCAATAGAACCCTCTAGTATATGTGGCTTAACATTAAAAGCCGTGAATACTTCTTCTGTGAATTTAATGTGGAATCCAACAGAGACCAACTTCACTCATTACAAGATTTATATATCAAACAGAACATTTGCAAAAGAATATCTTATTTGGGGAATGATGACTGAGTACACACTTA
>NW_011888790.1:13306695-13322361 GCF_000151845.1 Pteropus vampyrus
GGATTAGGTGTAGTAATAGTATTTGTAACCAACAATTCTTGTGAAAGTTTGTGAGATCTACAGGATCTCATCTCAGTGGAGACCAATAATGCAAGAAACGTGATTTCCATTGATGAGTAGATTAAAATCAGCAGTTCTGTAATGATGTAGGACTGCTAAAAACTTTGATGTAACCAAAAAAACCACACATGAAAGCACTCTTATTTCTGGCCCTTGCTCCCTCTCTAAGTTATTCTGTTTCATCTTCATCCAAAATTAGGTAACTGCTAGATGGTAGCTACCAAATCTGTGATTATATCATATAAGGATACTTCTGGTTAAAAGTATTCAAGAGACACAGATCTAAAGAAATGACCATTGGAAGTGATTTATGATTGGTTAAGGAAAGATATTTGGGAAGTAGGGAGGATATTAATGTGCCACTTAAATTAAAACCCATATATATGTATCTATTTCTCTATTTGCAGAGCCGAACATATAGGACACTAGACATGACTAAACTTAAGGTTTATTACATAAATGTTCAAATTACATTTTTCATGTTTGCTTTATTTTTATATATATGTGCAATTTTTATTTACATATAATTTACCTTTTCAATAGAACCCTCTAGTATATGTGGCTTAACATTAAAAGCCGTGAATACTTCTTCTGTGAATTTAATGTGGAATCCAACAGAGACCAACTTCACTCATTACAAGATTTATATATCAAACAGAACATTTGCAAAAGAATATCTTATTTGGGGAATGATGACTGAGTACACACTTAAAGATCTGACTCCTGGTGGAATATATAACATCACAGTAAATAGAGTAAGAGGCAATGTTGAAGGATCTGGAACATTTATCACAGTTATTGCAGGTATACAAATTATTTTTGATATTTTTAAAAATTCATATCTGTATTACATTTTGTACTGTTCAAGATAAAATTTCAGTTTTCTCATTTTAAAGTGGCAATAATTATAATATATACTTATGAAATGTTATGACTGCTTCATAAACAATGAAAGTGCTTAGCACAGTGTATAATATAGTATAAACTTAGTAAGAGTTGGCTTATATTATTTTGCGTGTCTAATGCACGAGTATCTCATCAGTCATAGTATATATTATGCCCAACCTATGGTTTAATTATGGAAGGATTTAAATGTGATATTAAAAGCTTATCATACATAGTGTTGGTACACAGGGAGTATAAATAAAAGTTAATACTAATGGCAATGAAACTTTTAAAAAGTTGTCCTTCATAGGCTTTTGTTTTCTTGAAACTATTATGATAGATTAGGGCAATTTTTTGTGAATATTACGAGTTACATAACAGTTTAGTCTCACTTTGTGTATAGTCAGGAGGATCTCTCTGTGTAGCTGCCTTTTCCATTTTGAATCTCTTCCTACTCTCTTTCTCAAAGGTTAATGTGCCATAGTTCGTATCAGGATTTTGTTTTTGAGGTACTTCCAATTCTTTTAAGCTGTTTCCCTTTATAGACACCGATCGCGGGATCATATTTCTGTTTTCACTCAGCCCTTCAAAATGTAGTTTAGGTAAGTTTACTGAAATGCCAACGGGAAAACTTGAGAGATGCTTTAGAGTATGCCATCCAATATGTAAGATTAGCAACATGCGACTATTGAGCCTTGAAATGTCGCTAGTTCAAATTCAAATGTGCTTTAAATGTGAAAAACATATGGGGTTGCAAAGATGGTATGAAAAAAATAACCATCTTATTAATAATTCTATATCAATTATATGTGAAATGATGTTTTTGATATATTGGGTTAAATAAAATATACTATTAAAATTAATTTTGCATGTTTCTCTTTATGTTTTTAATGTGGCTCATATTATATTTTTATTGGACAGTGATACTTTAGAGAATCACAAAAGACATATTTAAGCATATTTCATACCCTGAGATATCCTGCAATGAAGAAAACTATTTAACTTAAAAAAATGAATTATTTGATAAAGTGGTTTGATCACAAGACATCTACTAAATTCTAAGGATTTAAGGTTCTGAAGATTAATTTTTACAAAAGTCTGGTCTAAAATATTACCTAAGTCCAGAATTCCTTTTGCTAGCCCTGATTAAACTGAATACAATGTGACATTCTTTTCTCTTAAAACTCCAAACATATCCTCTCTGGATTTTATTGTTTAGTAACAATTAGGTTGAAAGTAATATTTTTGTTTCATATTTTCTTACCCTATGAGAGACTAAATTCTATGGAGTACTAATCATATATTTATTATAGGGTCTACTTTCACTTAATTGAATCTTCCTTCTCATATCCAGAAAGCTGCACTCATCCACAACAACTTAAGCATTGCTCCACCTCCACTACCTTTTTCTGAGTGCAGGCCTCACTCTTCTCTGCCCTCTCACTCTTCTCTGCAATATCCCACTAAATGGCCTCTCACTGCCATTTTTACCTCTCTCCAAATCATGTACCATTCAATGCCATTCAAGAGTAATCTTAAAAAAAAAAAAAAAAAATTCAGATTGCTTCCCCGCTTAAAATTTAAGGCTTTCCATTGCATTCAAGGAGAATAAAATCTAAAATCTTTATTATAGCCTGAATGTTCATTAGACTGTTCCTCTTTCTTATATGATCCCTAAAATTCAGGCTGGCTTTTCTCAGTTACGTTAAATTCTGTCTAATTCCAGGGCTTCTATCCAGTCTGCTTTGAAAGGTCTTTACCAAACTGTCTTGAAGTTTTCAGGCCTTCCCTCTTGATCAGATTGGCAAATTTCCAGACAAATATATTCTTCCTCCTCTTGGTGAGATACACTTCATTCTTAGCCAAGAATTCTCCAGTGTGTAATCTTAAACTACAGTCTAGGAAACTACATCCTATCTCACCACCATCTCAGTAAGCAGACCTCCACTTCGCTGATCTTCCTTTTTCTTCCAAAGTCTTGTCCGAGGTCCTTTTCTAGTTTATTTCCTAAGACTTCATGGATATTAGTTACTTTCTGAGACCCTTGAAGAACCAGTATTAGCCCTCATATAAATCAGTAAGTGTGAGTAGTAGTTGGCTGGACTTTTGTCATGTTAGACTTCTCTCTGTTTTAATGTGGGCTAGTGAGGTGGATCAAGCTCTTTTCTCTCAAGCTTCAGAATACCGAGACATAGGTCTGTGTGCAGAATGTTCCAGGACAAATGCCAGCAACTGTGTACAACAAAGTAATTGTACCATCACAACCTGGGTGTTTTTCTGATCTTTTATCTTGGATTTAAAATTTATCTAAAGAGTTATTATAAAACTGCAGTGCTCACTACATGGACAGTTTGGACATGATGCTGAGAGAATGATTGTAACTTTGAGAATGTCATGGTGGAAATTAATTGATCAATATCAGTTTAAGGTACTAGGGAAGCACCATAAGCATTAAAGGAACTTTTCAAAGAAGATAAAGAAAAGCCATTGAAAAATATCTTCCTGCCATTTGCGACAACATGGATAGACCTTGAGATAATCATGCTAAGTGAAATAAACCAGACAGAAAAAGTTGAAAATCACATGATATCACTTATATGTGGGATATAAGCCTAAAAACAACAAATGAACAGGACAAACAGAGACTCATGGACATAGACTATAGACCAATGGTTACCAGAGGGTAGGGAGTGGAGGAGGAGTGGGGAGGCGGATGGAGTAAAGGGGTCAAATATGTGGTGACAGAAAGAAATCTAACTATCGGAGGTGGACACACAATGTAAATATATATATGTCTTACTGTTAAAGTATATAGCTGAAACATCGGATTTCGTTAACCAATGTCACCATAAAAATAAATAAATAAATAAATAAATAAATTTTAAAAAGAAAAAGTAAAACATCTTCCCCTACCCCTCAAAAAGAGAAATTGACTTGTTAAGATTTTTATTTTATGCAATTTATCCTTATCGGTTTTGTTAGGAAATATATATTTTAAAAATTATACCCATTTCAAACCATCTCTGGTAGAGGGGCTTTAAAATGATAAATGGAGTTAAATTATTAATTCCAGACTTTTTTGGGGGGAAAACAGTGTTAGGTTAGGTCTCTATCAGGTATATTTTTCACATGCTTGGCTTCATAATCTCTCTCCCTCCCATATATTGTTTGTCTGGAATTTACTCTAAAGATAAGGCAGAATGAAAACCTGGCTCATTGGCAAGCAATCAGAAGAACTTTATATAGAAAACTCCCTTCAAGGAGATATAGGCAGCATAAACTAAACTTTGGAAACAGTGGAAGCAAAGGTGGAAAAATATGATCAAAATGGCTAGGACAATTAAGACTTATTGTTTAAAAACTATCATATTTCCTTTCCTACATGAAAACTTAGCTTTCCTTTAAAAGAAACAACTAACTTTTTTTTAATCAAAATTGATCACTCATTAAAAAATCTGGCATATTTTTTTCAATTATTCTCTGTTTAATAAATATCCAGATAATTGGATAAATAGTTCTTATTTATTTTGCTTTAAAACAATTCAATTTTTCTATTAGAGCCTAAGCTTTAAAAAACAATCTGGTCAACCAACAAATTTTAATAGGTAAGGCATATCCCAGAAATAGATACATAACTTGATATATTACTACTGATAGTTATACTTAAAAACTATCTATTATCAAGATATACATGCTTAACGCCTCCATATGGCTAGAGATAATTTAAAGGATTCAGTGCTTTCTAATAATGTGACTAGTTTGAAACCTGACCCTTATAAGACTATTGATTTTCACTTTTTCTTTGAAGCTTTAGGAGAATAAGTTGATTTCAAACCTCTCTTTTTCAATATCAGAACCGGAAAAACCCGAGAAACTTAGAGTCTTCAATATTTCCACACATTCCTTCTCTCTGCACTGGAGCCTGCCCTCTGGACATGTGGAAGGGTTTCATGTGGGTCTGGTTCCTGACAGTGGCTTTGTTACTATCAAAGATCTTGGAGGTGGAGAGTATCAGGTATAGTTTTCATTATCATACTTGCTGAGCCAACTCGTATTTATATTTGGCCCTAATAGGAAAGTTCTTTATGAAACTCATCCACCGTGAAAACTTACTCCTTTGAGAGTTTTTAGAAGCCTAAGATGAACACAAAAACACTGATGCCAAATTGATGAGTGTAAGTTTCAGCATTGGTGGACTGTTACCTTAGCAACGTCTATGCCTTTTTTTTTTTTTAAGTCTACCCTGAACCTACAGCCAGCCATCCAAGGGTTCATGAATAGTTTAACGAAGAAAGGGCAGAGCTATTGAGTCATCCAGGCTCATTAATTGTGTACTTGCCAGGAAGATCTGTCTCTAAATCATTAATGCAGGCTACATTTCTCTCTAGAGCCATCAATGTGATTCCACTGCCTGAAAAATGTAATAATGATGGATTTTCTTATCATTTTTCTTTTAGTTTTTATTGGGACTTCAGAGACACAGGTATTTTATATACACTCTTAAAAACCAAGGCTAAGCAATGGGCTATAGATTTCTTAAGAGTCTTAAATAGTTGTTTCTTGTGACAAAGAATTAGCAAAGATAGAAATACTGATTTAGTCTTTGATAACACAGCATGTTTTTTAAGTTTCTATTATGTTATTCGGTAAAAAGTTATGTGATAGAACAAATTTATATTTTACCACAATATGGAACTTGTGATATTTTAAATAATGCAGGGTTGTAAAGTAACTTTATTATTATTTTTTGACTGTGATAGATTTATTATTTTAGCTTCCTTGCTTTCCAGGAAGAGTTTTAATGCAACTATTTGTTTTTGGTGTTCTAGGTTGATGTCTCCAATGCTATTCCTGGTACGAGGTACAACGTAACCATCTCTTCCTTTTCTGCGACAACATACAGCTCACCTGTTAGTAGAACAGTGACAACAAATGTAACCAGTGCGTATATGTTTATAATTACCTTTTTTTAAATGAAGTATTTGAAGCTGGTATAAATATATTGGATGGAAATACTTATATTAGCAATATGTGCATTATATGCATAAAAAGAATTTAGTAATTAAAGCAAAATGGAAACTTAAGAAAGTGATCTATTTAAAACTTGCATTTTACTCATTCTTTAGCTTCTTTTACTTTCAAATAGTAAAGGTAACAACTCTATACTTTTTTGTGAAATGGATCAGAGACTGTTAATGGTGATATCTAAATATCACAGAGTCATGAAAATAAACTCACTATGCCTGCCTGGGAATAATTATTCAGTTTGTAAGACTGTTTCTTGTATTCTTAATTTTTTGTGTTTAAGCCTGGCACAAGTAAGTTTCTTTTGTAAATGATCTGGCATCAAAAGTATATTTGGCATGTAGTAGTAAATAGCATTCCATTTTTTACATTCTTATAAAAGAATGTTTTTGGTATTCCCCAAAGCATTTAATCTTTTTACTTTTCTTTTGGTAGCAAGGTTCTAGGGAAGATAAACTCACATTTAAGAGACCATTAGTCTTTAGGAACTTCAAAAGCCTAAATTTGTAAACATCTTTCTTACCTATGATTGTGAAAATACATTTTGTTTTTTATTTTTAAATAGAACCAGGGCCTCCAGTCTTCCTAGCTGGAGAAAGAGTTGGATCGGCTGGGATTCTTCTGTCTTGGAATACACCACCTAATCCAAATGGAAGGATTATCTCTTACATTGTGAAATATAAGGAAGTTTGTCCATGGATGCAAGCAGTATATACACAAGTTAGAGCAAAGCCAGATAGTCTGGAAGTTCTTCTTACTAATCTTAATCCTGGAACAACGTATGAAATCAAGGTAATTATTATGTTAACAATAATTTAGTATTAAAATATTTCATTCATTTTAAAAGTGAAGGAGCATTTCTCACCTGGTCAAGCCTTTACAGCTGAACACAGCAAATGACTGAATAATGATTATCTGAGTCATGGCCTCCACGCTCATCTGGGCTTTTAAAATGAACAAATATAATCACTTTTTATTTTTATATGCATTTGTGTAATTTATCTATTTAAAAAAGGTCAGTGATTTTTTTTCAAAGAATAAATCAAGTTTAAAAGAAATAATTTAGGCTTCATAAGTGAAAATATAATACTTTTTTATTAAAAATTGTTTCATTATTTTTCTCTTAATCCTGTTGTATTTGTATGTATTATCAAAATTTTGGATAATGGGAAGAGAGCCTCTGATGAGCCAGTTTCTAAAAGAGCAGTGAATTCAGTTTAGTTCCACTCAACAAATATTTCCTAAACATTTACTGTGTGTTTGTGTTTATAAAAATTTTTAGTCTTTTACAATGTTCAGTATGCAAAAATAATGCCTTATTTAAAATTTAGATAAAGAAGAACCTTAAAAAGCAATCCTAAATTAGGCCATATGAAAATGTTTACAGTTAAGAGATATCTGTGATATTTCTAGGGGACAGTAAAGAATACAGATTAATTCTAGCTCCTTTCTATTTTCAACATAACATCTATATGTTCTTTGAGCTTTGTTGGTAATTGATTATAGAGAATAAAATTTATAAGAGCTGCATAAATATCTGGTCATACATAACTAAGATGATCTTCTAGATGATAAGAAATTACGGGAAAAAAGAGATTTTGCCTGGAGGGTTTTTCTTATCAGAAATGTTCCTGTTTGCGGAATCAAAGAATACAATAACTGGAGAGCATATACCAATAAGAGTAGGGATCCCCCAAATGAAAAAAGTAAAAACAAACTTTTACTGATGCAGAGATCAAAGTCAAAGATTTATGATGGCTATTTCATCACAAAAACATGGATTAAAGAGTAGGAAACCTTTTTCTACCTGACATCTGAAAATGAGACACTAAAGATATTTTCTGTCAATAAACACATATTCATATTAACCTATATGTTAAAATATGCTATTAAAAGTAGTAAATAAAGATCAGATTGTAATGTGATATAAGAGGCTATTCCTGACAGAAAGGTGATTTAACCAATCTAGTTCTGCTTAGATCTATTTTTTTGGAGTTAGAATTTTATTCCTTTGAATTCCCTTATTTCAGACCTATTGAGAAGCTCTTTTTCTTCTTTTCATCCCACACTTTATAAATCATTGTTGTAACCTTTACACTGTTCAAATAAATGTTAACCATTGCAGAATTCAAAAGGGTTTTTGGCATAGTACATTTGATATCGTCAAATGTAGGTAGGTATCAAATCTACATGATCGTAGGAAAATCTAGTTAAGTACATTAATGTATTATTTCATTTAGTCTTCAGAACAGTCCTATGACATAAATACATTATTATTCCTATTTCAAAGAAAAGGAGAATGTGACTTAGAATAGTTAAGTAAATTGACCAAAGCTACTCCTCTGGGGATTGGTAGCACTGCAATTTAAACCAAGGTTGTCTGACTCTAGTTACGGCATTTGGAAGAACTTGAGAGTTGTGTGATCTCATTTATGACACCTTTCTTTGCCTATTCTAGTCTATTTGACTAGTATATCCAAGTAAAAAAAAAATTTTCAATCTATTAAATTCTAGAATATGTAGTCTAAATGATTAATTAGACTTGCTTATTTTTAAAATTGTTTTTCTGAGTATTTTTTTGTCTGATTAGATTGTAGACTCTAAAGCCAGGTACCATCTATATGGTCTTGTATTTGTTACAGAAATGTCTTGCATAGAGTGACTATAGTGGAAAGAGGGTGAGCTTTAAAAATAAAAATAAGCCCAACTTCAACTGAATTCTGGTTCTACCATTTATTCCTGTATGACTTCAGGCAAGTTACTTGACCTCTCTCAACCAGTTTTCTCATCTACAAAATGTTGACAATAATACTTAATGTTTTGATTATGTGGCTAAAATGAGATGTGTAAAATCTCTAGGTTTCCTGGTGCATAGAAATTGCGCATAAATGGTAACTTTTATTATTATTATTAATAGAGTATAAAACTTTATTATTAATATTTCCATTAGGAATCTGAGAAATCTCTTGAATTAAACTATACTGCAAATATACTCTTATGGGAATGGAAATATGGAATGGCTCCATATGTACCTTATGCTTCAGGAATATTATAGGAATTAGAGGGAAAAGTATCTTTATCATTTATCAAATAATAAGACAAGCCACATTTATTATTTCAGATTAAAGAGTAAAATTTAATAATTCTTTTGATCTACTCTAGGTTGCTGCTGAAAACAGTGCTGGCATTGGAGTGTTTAGTGACCCATTTCTCTTCCAAACTGCAGAAAGTGGTAATTTTCCTAAATCATTTATTCTAAATTTACTTAGTTAAGGGTTTTCATCACTTAAAATAAATAGGGATATAAAAAAAAATCTCATGCTAAAATGCATAAAATGTTCAACAGCATGGCCATTTAATTATGGTTAGAGTCTTCTTGGATAGTTAATTCATTCATTAAAGTAGATATTATTATTTCTGAGTATAAAAGCAGTAAATGTTATCTTAGAAAACGTTTAAAAAAAATAGAAATAAAACCATTCAATGAAAATTATTTATTGTCTTGTTACATAAAAAATCCTATTATCATTTTGGTACATTTCTTTTCTGGCTGGTCTTTTTCCCCCCCACCATGAATATATGTGTATATGACTATATAATAATGAAAATAGGCTTGTGCCATTTATGCATGTTTATATCTTACCTTTTTTCTGTTAACATCAAATCATAAGCATTTTTATGACATTAGATTTTTGGAAATATGGATTTTAATGGTTATTGTATTATACATAACACATAATCATTACCAAACCAATTTAAAGATACCTCCATTCTTTTGGAGTTAAAAAAGAAATTTCCATTCTGGAGGAGAGGAAAAATCTTGATGTCATCCTTAACTCCTCTCTCTCACAGTATACTCTGATATATCAGCAAACTCTGCCAGCACAATATGAAAATATATCCTGAATCTCACCCTTATTGCTAATCACTCTAATCCATTATCATTTCTTGCCTCAACAATTGAGTGTCTTTATTTTTCTTGTTTCCAATTTACCTGCCTACAGTTTACTCTCTCCACAAGGGCTACACCATCTTTTGAAACATGTGCCAATGTTACCGTTCTCTTCCTAACATGGCTCCTATATCACCGAGAATAATATCCTACGTCCTTCCCAGGGCCTGTATGCAATGCTCTGTATGCTCTTTTCCCTCTCTGACTTCATCTCTTACTATTCTCTCCTCCTCCAGCTACTCCAGCTACACTGATTTTCTTTTTGAACTTTATATATTTTATACTTCTGCCGACATAATTTCTAGAGATATTAACTCTCTTGGCAAATCATGATTGAGAAAAACTAGAGAAACTGTAGAATGTAGTGAATATCGTCCTATAATAGATGTCTCACTGTTTCTCATTTGCTGTGTGTTCTTGGGCAAATTATGTAATTACAGAATCCCTTTCTTTTCTTTTCTTTTTTCATTTCTCTCTCTCTCTCTCTCTGTCAGTGTAAAGGGTAAACATATAATGTAAACCTAAATGTAATTAGATCGGTGATTTCCAATTTTTTCCTCGAATATCCCTTTTTTTATTATTTATGCTACATAAAACCCAAATTTAAAGAAGATTTCTATGAAGTAACTAAATTGGGTTTATTATTGTTGAATCAGAAGTAATTTCTTTCCTCATGAATAAAAATACTCTTAGGCAGAGTATACAAGTTAATCAATTATATAGCACATTGAGCTAATATTCCATCTATAAGCACAAAAACTCAACTTTTTAACTTCTCATGAAGCATTATTTCAGGTAAATAATAGAATTTATTTTGGCTTTACAATATTAGAAATATCTCTTGCATCTTCATTCCCAACTTGATGAATCCTTAAAAATGCAAGAAAATACTTTTAGAAGTCTCTGTATTCTTTTTTTTTTCCTGACCCAATAAATGTATGCTTTGTAGAATGTGCACTTTGAAAAGTAGGTACTTTCACATACTTGTGTATTTATGCATGTCACTAGTTTATATATAACCTCAAAGCATTGGAAGACACTTATGTGAAAGACGAAATAACTTTATTAACAGAACTTTGTGGTACTTTATTATTAAACCTTTACTTGGATCAAAATAGATAAATTCACTCAATAAGAATCAAGAGATAATGAGATTTTACATAAAAGTCCAGGAGTAGAAACTAGAATATTTAAAATAGGAAAAGACCTGCCAACTACAGAAAAGAGCCAGAATTTGTCTTCAGACACTGTGAATTCAAAAAAGAAAAACATTTTATTGGGACAAAAATAATTTAAAGCAAGTTAATAAAAATGTTAATAGACGTAATTAATTTCACTAGATGTTGTTTAACAGATATAATTAATTTTTATCTGTTAATGTTTTTAGGCTACTTTTCTTAATAATTTGAAATCGTGCTTTAGAATTTAATAAAAATTTGGTTACCTTATAAATTCAAATTTCTCTACACCTGACTGTTAATGCCCATTTATAAATGTGTCAGCTTGTCTGCAATTCATTATTGATATATATATATCAGCCATACTTATAAAAATTTGTATAGTTTATACAACTAAATTTAAAGGATGATTAAGATTCATGAAGAGAGTAAAATGGCAGTTACCAGGGAGTAAGGTGGTGGAGGAACAAGACTGATGGTATTCAGAGTACAAACTTGCAATGGGTAGTAAATAACCTATAGAGATCTGCTACACAGTATAATGAATATAGACAACAATCTCTCTCACTTCCCCAGCTCCAGGAAAAGTGGTGAATCTCACAGTCGAGGCCTTTAACTATTCAGCAGTAAACCTGATATGGTATTTACCTAGGCAACCAAATGGCAAAATTACCGGTTTCAAGATTAGCGTCAAACATGCCAGAAGTGGGACAATAGTGAAAGATGTCTCAATAAGAGTAGAGGACATTTTGATGGGGAAATTGCCAGAATGTAATGTAAGTATCATGGTACACTTTCTATGGCTAAAAAATTTTGAATAAACTTATATTTTGGAGTTTCCAGCATCTGTGTATTATATATTTTATCAAAATATAGCTATTTGATTACCTCTAGTATTAGGTTATAGTATCATGTTATACACAATTGGCTATATTTGAGGTAGAGTAAGAGAAGGGTTTGAGAATTCAACATTTCATGACAGGAGTAGCATCTGTGCTAGGCCTTGGAGTAAAAATAGATGGATTATGAGAGGGGCACATTCTGGGTGAATGATACTTTATAAAGCCCTGAAGTAGGAAAGTATAGGATATCACTGGAAAAAAAAGATGTGATAGGAGGGGAGAGGAGAGGAGGGGAATAATCAAGGTTAAGTCTGTGGAAGTAGATTGTTTTTGTTGTGCATATCTTCGGTAAAGAATTTGTTATTACTCATAATTGATAGGAAATTCCTAGAAGTAATATAATTATGCTTTTCCAAAAATAATGTTGATGATCTTTGTGATAATATTGATGGAGAAACAGTCAAACCTTTTGTTTCAAATACTTTAAGTTATAGAAGTCTCAAAATCTTCTTTTTAAAATTAGGATATATTTCGAATACAAATAAAAAGCTTACCTACACACATGCACACACACACACACACACACACACACACACACACACATACAATGCATGTGCTATTGGCTTTATTTTTTGAGTTCTTATGAGAAAAATGATAATAATAGTAAGAAAGTGATCTATGGTTGAAATTTCACAAATAGGAAAGTAGTTCATCTCTTTGGCTCTTGCACTTTTAACATGAATTTTTAAAAATTCTTACTAATGATTTTCCTGTAGTTTTGCCTTTATTTTAGGTCACCTGAAATCCTATTCATAAGAAAGATTAAGATATAAGAATGCAATATATGTATTCTGCTTTAAAACTGTAGACATAAATGGGTATATTTCTAGCAAATTTGTCCATAACTTGAATACATTAATCTGTTAATGTGTAATGTGTATTAATCATACACATACAAATTTAAGAATAATATTTGTAGTAAAAAGGAAAAAAATGAATTACACTTCTCATGTTCACTAAGTGATAACACATTTTTGTCTCCATTGATATTTATTTTATTCACTAGGAGAATAATGAATCTTTTTTATGGAGTACAACCAGCCCTTCTCCAACCCTTAGTAGAGTTACACCTCCATCACGTACCACATACTCATCGAGCACGTTGTTACGCAGTAAGATAAGCTCTGTGTGGAAAGAGCCTATCAGTTTTGTAGTGACACATTTGAGACCTTATACGACATATCTATTTGAAGTTTCTGCTGTTACAACTGAAGCAGGTTATATTGATAGTACAATTGTCAGAACACCAGAATCAGGTATGGTTTCTTGTTTTGTGTGTGTGAAAAAAAAAAAAGTTAAATTCCTTGTAGAATAATCTTTCATTATTTTTGATATAGATCTTTTTGTTAAAATGTTCCTTCTGTTTCAATAACTATTTTCCCCCCAATGACAGATAATAAGATCACATCTGGAGCATATTCAATTTTGGTTCTGTTTTATACTACTAACATGAGCACCTAAAATTAGAAAAATTTGAAAGAAAGGATTCTTAAGCTAATAACCATGATTCTAGGATCAGCTTTTATTATTCCATGATCTCAGCAATTTTTCATAATTATCTCTGCCTTTCTACATCTTCTGTAATCATCTGTCCCCTTCTCTCACTGATATTGCTATTACCAAAAGTGATAACATCTGAAGCAACAGAAATATCATGTGATTAACATTTCAATATCAGAGAAAAACAGTAGTTAAAAAAGATATTTACTTGTATCCTCTTTGCCCTGCAGTTTCCTCATGTAAAAAATGGAGATTGTGATAGTACATTCCTTATGATGGTGGTGGTAGGATTAAAAGTATAATTGGATATTATTATTAATTCAAAGTACATATTTTTAAGTATGGGTATTTACATATTTAATTATACTGTTATGGATATGTATATAAGTAAATTTATGTAGATGATGACATAATACCATACTAAATATATAGTATCAGACATTCAATTATGATAGGTAATATTTGAGGTTGCTGAAAATTATTATTGGTAGCATAATTTCACTCAAGCACAGTATTTTTTTTCTGGTGACATAGCTGTCGCCCTTTATCATTTTATGACATGTAAGTTTGAAATTTTTTTCTCGATTTAAACAACCATCTTTGAATCATAGCTTGTTCTTCTTCCATACCTTACTTTACTCTTATTCGATAAAAAAAATAACTTCATAAGGGTCACACAAAGTGAAATTAGTAGACAAGAAATTTGTTTTGAAAAAAATATTTGTAATGTTTCATTTCAATTAAAACAAGGGGTAAAATGTAGAAACACATCTGTGAAAAATAGACCGTTTTAAAACGTTATTAGTATTTTTTATGTTACCAATGTTACATTAGAATCTCTAACCATAGATTATAAATTTCCCCTCAGAACCAAATACAAGTATTGATACAAAAAGTAGAGATCAGTCTACGGCATTGCCACCCTGAATGTGCCTGAGCTCGTCTGATCTCGGAACCTAAGAGGGTCAGGCCTGGTTAGTACTGGATAGGAGACCTCCTAGGAATACTGGATGCTGTAGGCATAAAAAAAAAAAAAAAAATGAGGGATTGTAAGCTGACAAGATCCTTGCAATCTGTGAGGTCCACCAAAGATTCCTAGGCATAAAAAAAAAAAAAAAAAAGTAAAGATCATTGCCAGTCGATTCTGAAGACAGATTATTTTCTTGTGTCCACCAGAAGGAGAGTGTTTATCAAGCCCAGGCCTTGTCGAATGCAGTATATGTGTACATACAAATGTTTCAGGACACTGTAACTGTACACTAAACTATATATGAATGAAACATGCACTGGGTAATTAAAATACAACATTAAATAAAACTATTAATTGTTGCAAATAAGAAATTCATCTGATGATCCAGCATATTTTATTTAAATTCTTTTTTTACTCTTTCTTTTTTTAGTTAAAAAAAACTTTGCTATTAGTGTGATATTTTATTTTCTCTTTGCCTTTATGGTTTTTTATGTATATTTAATAATGTACTTTTTAGATTTAAGTATATATCTATTATTTATTCACATTTTCCTATAATCATTTTAGTGCCTGAAGGACCACCACAAAACTGTATAACAGGCAACATTACAGGAAAGTCCTTTTCAATTTCATGTGACCCACCAACCATGCTAACAGGGAAATTTAGTTATAGAGTCGAATTATATGGACCATCAGGTAAGTCTTAATTAATTTTGTGTTTACTTTTTGGAGTAAGAAGTATACAGAATATGTTACTGGTTTCAAATTTCTTCAAGTATCAAACTCCTTTTAAAAGATCCTATAATTGAATCAAATAATTGAAAAGTAATAACTTTTTGTTTAAAACCATAAATATAAGAATGGCAAAACACTATCCATGTCCCCTATTTGATGAGGGAGGGCTAAAAAATGAGATGGAACCACTCAAGAAGTGTTAGAGGAGATACCTGTCTTCAAATATTTGAATAAGAAGACCGTGGCTCACTCCTATTGCAAATATATTTATAAAGGACATCTTTGTGAACAAGCAGGACTCGGGCATTTGCTTATCAGATATTTTGAGGGATTCAAACACTATATAATTGGAAATTAATTAAGGAAAATCTAAAATTCTTTTCTAATCTGAGATTTTATAGTTCTATGAAAGAAGTTAAATTCAAATAGTAATGAAATAACATAAACTCACATATTAGC
>NW_011888790.1:13323256-13389412 GCF_000151845.1 Pteropus vampyrus
GAATTATATGGACCGTCAGGTAAGTCTTAATTAATTTTGTGTTTACTTTTTGGAGTAAGAAGTATACAGAATATGTTACTGGTTTCAAATTTCTTCAAGTATCAAACTCCTTTTAAAAGATCCTATAATTGAATCAAATAATTGAAAAGTAATAATTTTTTGTTTAAAACCATAAATATAAGAATGGCAAAACACTATCCATGTTCCCTATTTGATGAGGGAGGGCTAAAAAATGACATGGGACCACTCAAGAAGTGTTAGAGGAGATACCTGTCTTCAAATATTTGAATAAGAAGACCATGGCTCACTCTCATTGCAAATATACTTATAAAGAACATCTTTGTGAACAAGCAGGACTCGAGCATTTGCTTATCAGATATTTTGAGGGATTCAAACACTATATAATTGGAAATTAATTAAGTAAAATCTAAAATTCTTTTCTAATCTGAGATTTTATAGTTCTATGAAAGAAGTTAAATTCAAATAGTAATGAAATAACATAAACTCACATATTAGCATTTATTTGGGAGAATTATTCATTTTGAAACTTCTATGAATCTATCATGAATATATGAGTAACCATTATTTTTCATCCTTAATTGCCTTATGTTCTTAAAATTCTGAAATATTTTCAGTTTCTAAAAGTCTTTTCTTTCCCTCCCAACCTCTTCCCATCCCCCATACATAGAAACAAAGGCGGTACACTGACATACCT
The DNA here is from genome assembly GCF_000151845.1 of Pteropus vampyrus. Lineage (NCBI taxonomy): Eukaryota > Metazoa > Chordata > Mammalia > Chiroptera > Pteropodidae > Pteropus > Pteropus vampyrus. The sequence goes on from NW_011888790.1 coordinate 13,323,972, forward strand.
TTTCTACCTGGTATTATTTTTTTAAAGGTTGACAAGGTACTCCTTCATCTGTAAGTCTGATAAATCAAGTAAGATGATGCATTTAGTAATGATTACAGTTAACAACTTGGAAGTTGATAGAAATATTGACAAGAGCAGTTAAGATGGGGTATGGGGGTAAATGCCTGACTGGAGTGGATTTAAGAGAGAATGGGAGAAGAGCATTGAAACAGTGGGTAACAGACAACTTGAGTTTTGATGCAAAGTGAAGCAATGAAAGGGAGCAGAATGGGGATGCGGATAAAAAGAGTTAACAGGTTTATTTTCAGAAGGAATATATAAGTATGTTTTTGGCTGCTATGAATGTGGACAAAAAATAATGACATAGGAAAGATAAGAATTACTGGAAAGATATCTTTGTGTAGGCAGAGGGTGAGATCCTTTGCTCAATGTAGGGATTGGTTTGAGATTAAAATGTAGATGATTCATCCATAGTAGCAGGGTATAAGGCAGAGTATATGGGTACAGAGGCTAGTTATTTATGTTATAGATAATTATGTTGGTGAGACTCTATGGCAGATCTTTTCTGATTGATTTATTTTTTTCAATGGAATGAGAAGCAAGATTGTCAACTGGAAGTGATGATAGAGCAGAAAGATTTTGAAGTCTGAAGAGGGAAGAGAAAGTGTAAAATAATCATCTAGAAGAGTAGAGAGTGATTAAACTATGGAAATTAAGTAAGGTACCAGGCATCATTAAGGGCTCATTTGCGGTGTGATAATAAATAAAGTGATATCACTCAGAGTGGATTTTTGTTTTTCCTCAGGTCCCTTCAATAAGAGAAGGGCAAGGGAGTTGAAGGCTTGTGTAAGGCAGTGATTATAATTGACAGACAATAATATTGAGGGTAGGCACACAGTAGAAGTCAGTTGGTGAGGAAGCAAACAAAATACAATAAAAGAGGTGGTAAGATCAATGGATTGGAGCTCCCAATGGACTTAAAAGAATTGTTGGTTCAGGGTACTTGAGTAAGAGACCAGGAAAGTGGAAAGAATGGTCAGAGAGAGTTGAATGAAATTGACATTATGGAGAATTTGCAATTAGTGGTAATGGTGATGTCCAAGTTATGACCATGAGGAAGTGATTGAAGTAGGGTAGAGGACTAGATTATTTAAGAAGAGCTCAAAATGGTTAAGGATTATCTCTAGGGATATTAAAATCGCCACTAATTAAGATGGTAGCATTAAAGAAAGTGATATTGCACCAGGAACAAAACCATCCAGAATAAGGGTGAGTGACCCTGGGGTTAGAGATCGCTATGATGATGAGAGCTAGTGGATGTCACTGATGACATGAAATTTAAAGCTGCAGGCTTTTATAAAGAGGGAGCTAAAATAGTCTAAGACAGGGTAATGAGGAGCAAAGAGAACACATACCACACCTGAGGGCCTAAGTCACTTGAGGGCTTCAGGAAAATTAGACCATCACCATTCAGGATGGCTGCAGAGGAATAGAAACAGTGTTCTTAGAGTTTCAGCTAGAGCAAGATGGTGAAAGAACTATTCAGTGGTAAAGTTGAGGATTTAAAGAATTTTGATGATAGACTAAAGAATTTTGCTCAAAAGGTAAACTAAAAATACTTTCTAAACTTATCTTTTATAGAAGATAATGAGAATATTTAGCATATTGATTGACTAAATTTGAGTATTTGGTTTTATATTGGTGAATCTAATGTGTTCCATTTAAATATGTAAAAAATAACATGGTAATTGAACAGGACTTTATAATTTAATAAAAGTCATTTTAAACACCGGAAGATTTTCATCTTCTTTCTGTTGTTTTCATTAAATCGATATCAATCTCTACTAAGCTAAATGTTTAAATATGTTCACTTTTAAAGTTGTAATAACAAACATTAGTGCTTAGGTTAACACTTTAATTGCTGCCCTTGGCTCTATACTTGAATGTGAGAATGATTACATGATTGATGAGAAAATAATCCACAAGTATCTTTTGATTTTTGCAGGACGGATTTTGGATAACAGCACAAAAGACCTTAAGTTTGCATTCGCTAACCTAACACCATTTACAATGTATGATGTGTATATTGCGGCTGAAACCAGTGCAGGGATTGGACCCAAAACAAATATTTCAATATTCACTCCTCCGGAAGGTAAGAACATCTCCTTTTGTTTGTTAATGGGATACTTTTGCTCTGCTTGGAAATTTTATTACATTGGTTAAACATATTAAAAGCTCTTTGGTTTATATTTACTTAAGTCATGTTATTTCCTTATCAGATGACTGCTTAATACATTCTGAACATATATTCCTCAGAACACTAAACCCACAGCATACTTCATAAGAGGCACCAAAGATGAGGCAAGGTTAGGAAACACTACATGCCTGTTAGAGATTCCAATGAATATTGACAAAACCTCAAGGAATCTTAAACAAACACACTTAACATTGTTTAACTCACATTATTTAAAGTAGAATGTATATTTTTTCAGACTAATGTTCAGAGGAATCTATAAATCCCCAATGTCTATAAGAAAATATGTTTATAACCAAAAGGGCGTGCTAAGCAAGTAAGGAATCTAAATACAAATAATACAAATTTACTAGCATATACTGAATTTATTAAAATAATATTTCTCCTAAAGAAAATTTTTTATTTGTTTGTATTAAACATCACAGTTTTACGCTAACCACCATGTTTAAAAAATGTTACCATACCATTTCATAACATATTTTCTTGGCCTACACTAAACTTGCTAAATGTCTTCATTTCTATTTATGGACTATAATTATTGAGAAGAAAACAGTAATTTTTTTTTTACAACCACATCGACACTTGAAAAAGTTTCCAGATTTTCCTTGTGTGATAGCTAATGTATAGTAACTTGTAAATTACACATGCGTGTATATGTATGTGTGCATGCGCACGCTCACACTGAAGATTGGTTATACATTCATCAAATCAGTTCATTCAAGTGTTTGACCATTAGAGGGCAGCAGTTATTAGGGAATTTTGGACTTCTCCCCTTCAAAGAACAATTAAACCTTGATAATATTTTGCTGTTGAAAGAACTTAAAAATCATATTTTACATCATTTCAAATAAAAATCCTAATGCGTATATAGTTGTAATACTTCAATTAAGAAAGAGATATATACTCATAAGCAAAATGTTCTTTTTTCATCTTAAAAATTTTTCTTTGTGTTTCTATCGGAAGAGTCTTAGCTTTCTGTCTTCACCATTAGATCTTAAATTCCCCCCTCGCCCCACCTCCCGCACACCACCCCCCTCCCCCGCCCCAGCCCCGTCTCCACCTAAAAACTACTGTTAAGCATTTCCAAGAAAGCTAGACTGATTCTGATTTATGGATAGCTGTCAAGCACAGGAGAGCAACCCCACCCTCATCAGACTAGAGCCCTTGAGTTTAGTCTCAGAAGCATTTTCTCAACCAACCCAATTGACGAACTAATTCTATTTTTATGTTAAACGATTAAACAAATTCAGAACTTTTGCCTTTTTTTAAGTAGAGCCAATTTTTTTGCTTCTAATTTGAATTCACAATTTAAGATGATAGTTTTATTGTCATCATTCTTGGCTTAGAGCATTTGCCAAAAATAGAGATATAGATAGTACATTGCTGCACACATTGCCATATTGTTGATTTTAGGTATCATTTTAACATCCACTTCCCTTTTTAAATTTCTTCATTTTTTAATTCATAAAATAGTAGGTCAAAACTTAAGGACATTATTCAATATATTTCACATGCATTATTTTGAATAGATGACTCTATTTGCACCGTATACTAAAAAATTTATCCTGAGTTTCATCTTATTATCTTCCTTCCTGAATTTTTCACTGTATAGACCACATCCAGTTGGATCTCAGGAGGGTTCATTAGCAACAGGTGGGCTTCACAAAGGGCAGAGTGGCATGATTCTTACCTCTGCATTACAGCCTTCCTCCATGCAGTTCTCGCCTTGGGAAGGGCTTCACTGGACTACTCTGGCAAATGAGGTGAAGGGAGCTTTCTACTTCTGACCACACTAATTACTCCTGGTCCAATTAATTAAAACTTCGTAATATAGAAATCTTTAAACTATATGAGTATACTCTAGTAACTCATTAGGACTATGTACTTTCATTTAAAGTTGATATTTTAATTTGATATGATTCTTCTTCATTTATTAATACAACATGGTTCTTTGCTTTCTAATTACGGTTATTCAATTTGTTTTCTTTTCCATATTTAAAAGTAGACTATAGTCTATTTAAAAATTCATTAGGATAAGCTTTTAAATTAATGTCTTTTAAAACAACTGGAGTTCTAATGAATCTCTAGATATTCATAGAAAAATGTTGAAAAACCTCTAATAATAGAAAATAATATATGATATTATGTTATAATGGGGCTGATTTCATCAACACAGAATATATGGTCCACAGTCTACTTTTATAATAATAAAAAAAATCAACATCATGTTTGTTATAGCAGTTGTATATATTTCATAAGATTCCTACATTCTCTTAATATTTTTCTAAACAGCTTTTCACATAGGCATGAAAAGGAGATGATTTTGGAAAAAACTGGTAATTTAATAATCTCCAATGTTGCAAAATGTCATAGAGTTACCTATCCCAAAATGAGACAGTTACTGAATATAATATAGACAAAGGCATTTTCTTATTATTTGTATAGGAGTTAAAAAACTCTTAAGAAAACTTTGTTGCTTTAATATCCCCTAGTAATTTTTCTATCACTAGTGTCACATATCTTGTAAGGGAGTTAGCATCATTTCTTAAAAGCAAAAGTATTGCAATCCATATTTATTTCCCCATAAGTAGACTATAGAAGTGAAGCCTTTTGTCTTCAGTGATTTCAATTTGCTGCTTTCTGTAAATGGTAATAAAATCTTTCATAGGGAAATCACTGAGAGACTGTCAACTTTGTGTTTTTCCAGATTCTCAATGACTTATTTTTCAATAATTTTTTTTTCAAAATGCATACAAAGTTTAATTTACTCCATAATGGCAAAAATTATTTTAATGTATTTTCTTTACCCAATGCCATTTGTCTCCAAAGTTAAAATCATTTGAAAAATTTTTTACCAATCATTGCCTACTCTGTTTTTTATTTATTAGTAAAATTTATAGATGTATTGCCTTGAGAATGATTATTTAGGTAGTTCCTGTCGACAGCACCTTCAGAGTTGATGCTGAACCGTGAATAATTGCCTTGTGTGTTTGATTTTCTTTAGTTAATTTGGAATCAATATTAAAGGAGTTTGATCTAATCCACACTTCTCTGGTTTCCCCATAAGAATTTGTGGTGTAACGGATCAAGTATCTTTCTAAAGACAAGATACAATGCTGTCTACTTCATTTCCTTTATGCCCTAAGCTTTTTCTTCTTTTATAAGAATAAAAAGAAATACATTTACGGTTATTCTTGGACAAGTTTGGGGTGCATTTTTAGGACAATATAGAAACATTTAATCTTTACTTGAATCATAATTTTAGGCATTAGTATTGGGGCAATACTTATTGTTATGTTAAAAATATCTTCTAAATTAGAAGATAAACTGTCTGCTACTGTTCTTAAGGTTGACTAACTAAGATGTTATGCAGTACTGACTAAGGCTTCATCTGCATAGGGACTCAAAATAAAATGTTAAAGAAAAGTGGAATGGGAGCATTGCTATTTAAATGGCTGAGTTATTTTCACACTACAGAGTCAATTGGAAAATTCCTCTGCTCTTGAAAAATGTGTATTGGTAAACATGATGATAAAACATAAGCTCTGGTACGACATATATTAATGAAATAAAACTTGTACAAGAGGTGACCTGTGCAAAATGCCTCATTCGTCTTATTTCCTCCTCTGTCCTCAGGGGCCTAGAACAGTGATCATATGAAGAGTGCTCAGTATGTTGAATGATGAATGAATGAATCAATGATTGTAGAGTTCTAGCCTAAAACTCTTCCTCCATCCTTTAAGATCAAACTGTTATTCTTTTAGATTAGAACTCATATGGGGAGAGCAATATGAAGAATTATCTTTCTATACAGAGATATATCGAAATGGTTTTAAGAAAGAGGGTTCAAAAAATTAGCAAAATACAGGTTTTTATCCATGTTGTATTTATTTCCCAGTTTTGAGCACAGCTTTTTCCCATGATAGACATTAGAATCTTGACTGCAATAGCCAAGTAAGATGCTCTTCAGCTAGAAAGAGGCATTTATTCATCTAGCCATTAACTACTTCAAAAACATTTAGAAATACTTATATTCTTACAATATCTAGGGGCCTTTTAAAATGGTTACTTCATACAGACAAAGAAGAAAACTTTTAATCTATTGGATGAAAGCTCCATACAGTTTACTACATGATTAACTTAAGCATAATTATGTTCACAAATTATAAATAATATTTACAGATGTGACATTAATTTTCAATTCCTTTGTGTCATCTTAAAAGACAACAGAGTCATTCTCCATTTATATTATACTCTTAATATGTCTAGTCTAAGTGGAACTTTCTAAACCTATAGTAATGTGAAATATATCAGCTTAAGAAAATAAATTTAATGTGTTACTGTAACCCACCCCTCCTTTGGAGGAACTTTAAACATACCTTTTGTTTCTGTGCGGTTATAGTCCTTTTGGGCGTGACCCACTTATTTCAAGGAGGACCTTGAAGCATACTTTAATAAATCTTACTTTTCCTAAATCTCGTGATCTTATCGATAATTCTTTGCTGAGCTGGCCAAAAGAACCAAGGGACCCCTTAGTACTTCTGGGGTAACGACAGATTTTAGATCTCCCCAATGGTAATGTTACCACATCCTGAACATAAGGATATGACAGATTTTTATGTCATAATTTTCTTTCTTGGACCAACATTTTATAAATTCTCTTGAACCATTTGTTCCTTACAGTAACCTTGACTAGTAATAGGAACAATAAAATTACACCCATTTTATAGATAAGGAAACGGAGGATGCAGGGATGAATTGGCTATTCATAATCACATATTGAGTTATAAACAAAAATGTAGACAAAAGCCCAAGGTGTGTTTATCATTGATCTATTACTCCTGTGGCACAGGTTTTCTAGATGTTGCTCTTAGTGACTTTATAGTTAGAATTTGTTTAAGTACTTGGTGCTTTATCTTAAACCAATTGTTAGTTTGTCCCTGTTTTTCTTTACTGCAAAGAGTAGGGGCACCTAAAACTTGAACTCACCTAATTAATTTGTAAAATCAGTAGATAAAAATTAATCAACTCTTCAAACAATTTCATGTAATAAATTAAAAGATGGCTTAATTGAATTTACCAACTACATTTCATTACATTTAAAGTCTTCTAGATATTATTTTTTGACATGTTGTTATAATTTTTATAAAGCCTTCAAGGTTTCTACTGGGCATTAATCATCCCTAAACAGATTTCTCCGAGAAGTTATTTTTATTAATGAATTTGTTTAGAACAAATGTGATAACATTTTGATTTGAGAAAGTTATTCCAAGTTATTCATTTTTGAGAAGAATATATAGAAATTTAACTTTAAATAGTCATATATTTAAAGAATCTTATACATATTAATTATTAATAAATTAGTAAATCATTAAGGGAATTTTTTAAAAATTGAAAATGTATTTTTTAAGTTCCCCCTCCTTATTTCTATTTCTATTTTTATTTTCAGCTCCAGGTGCAATATTCGATTTACAGCTTGCAGAAGTAGAAGCCACACAAATAAGAATTACGTGGAAGAAACCACAACAACCAAATGGAATCATTAACCAATACCGAGTAAAAGTGCTAGTTTCAGAGACAGGAGTAATTTTGGAAAACACTTTGCTCACAGGAAAAGATGAGGTATTGCACTTTCATTTTACATCATGGTGAGCCCTTTCTATTTGGTTCTGGCACTGATAACTTGGAAGATTTGCCAGCACTCTGACATAAAATATTTGACAAGGTTTATAGTAGAATATAAAGTAAATTTGGGCCATGTTGATAATCTAGCTGAATCATATCTCATTTTTGGACATATATTATTAGTTAAGTGCTATTATTCTTTTTCAGCATATGGAAAATGTTAATTGAACAATTAAGCAGGACTAAAGGTACTTCCTTAAGGGAATATTATTATGGTAATTCAGTTAATGAATTGTTTGGAAACTCCTATTATGATTTAAATACTTCTAAGGTTGTGCTTGCAATTTGAAACAGTTGCCAATAAAAGTCACAGTAATTTGAGCAGCTGACGACAAATGATTATATCTGTTTAGTCTTAGGAAGCTGAATTTCTCAGAGCTGCCTTGTTAAAAAACAGAGTGCATTTTATTAAAGAAATCAAATAACTAAATAAAAGATTAAAAAATTCCATAGATATAAAATAAGAGGACAGTGTTTTGCTTCTATTCACACTAGAATTCTTATTTTTTCCCTTTGTTTCTGTTAGGAAGTACAGGCAACACTGATTTCCCTTTACTGTTTTTATTCACCTCGCCCAGCCAGCTGTTCACCTGGGAGGACCCCTAAGCCTCCACACTTGTCAAATCCAGTCGTTGGCTGCTTCCTGGGCACACAAAGAATAAACATACTTAAAACCAGTGAATACAGCTGAAGGACTAGCTTGGAGGCACTACCGGTGATGGTTTTTCAGCAATTGGCTTCTACTGCTATGGTTCAAAATCAGTGCTTCTTCTAATTGTGCTGTTATTTTTCACACGTGTATTGTTCACTCTATTTCTGGTCCCAGCCTTCCTCTATTTCTGGTGTCTATTTGAAAGTTGGCCTTATAATGTGCTCAATGCACTCTGGCCACTCAGGTCTTAGTATTCCAAGTTGTTCATCATCTCCGTACTAGGGCTAAATTTTAATCCTATGTTGACTCCTTTCTTCTGTGCAAAAGATACTGAGTTATGCTTTCTCTGAAATTCAGGCAAAGGGCAAAAGCTTAACCCTTTTGCTCCCGCTGAGAGGTCAAATTAGATACTTAGCTTTTTTAGGCCTAGGTGACAAGGCCTAAAATTCTATAGCCTAGGTGACAAGGCCTAAAATTCTCCCACTTCTGCTAATGACACCTATTGAATGGCCAGACATACCTGTTTTTCTCTTGAAGTAAAGAGGTTCTAGAAAGGCTTCTTTGTGATTCTGCCTCTGTCTGTATGATCTTCAATCCCTGTGCCATAGTACAAAGAACATGAGCTTTGGATCTGTATAAATCTGGGTTTATATCCGTATTTGATCACTTACTGGGCTGTGCAAAGCGTGGAACTAAGAAGCATGATGCTTGGTTTAAATCTTGGTTCGGCCTTTACTGATGATTTAACCTTGGGGAAGTTGGCCCAACATCTCTTAACTTCAGTTTCCTCTTCTTTAAGATAAGGATTATAAGAGTTCCTGAAACAAATAGTTGATAAAGAGGATTTAATGGATTAATGTGTGTAAAGAACTGAGAACTGTATGTGGCATGTAGTAAGTGCTGTGATAAATAGTCGTGACCTGTTATGATTATTAATCATGGCATTTGACCATTCACCTTGGTTGGCACTCAATATTAGTTTCTTTATCCTCTCTCAAATAAAGGAAACATACTTCTATCTATTTTTGTGACAGTATCTTTCTTTATTAGATCAGGCCCATAATTGATATTTCTGTTTCCTCATGTGACTAGTGTTTAGGCTCACCTATCAGGTGGTTGATGTGGGGAGACAGGTATGGGAGAGGCTCTAAAACCAAATGAACAAGAGTCCTAGCCCTGGCTCTGCACTGTTCTAGCTATATGACCTTGGACAAGTCAACTTTTGGATACTTGGTACCTTCATTTTTTAAGTGGGGCTTATATACACCCACCTTACAAAGTACAGATTACATGAGATGACAGATAAAGCCTCTGGCTTAGTGTATTCATTTATTATCCTTTTCCTTGACCTTGGTACCTTTCATAGGATAAGGACTTTTTCCTTCCATTCATTCTTAAACTTCTCTAAGTGTAGCCTTCACACTCTGTCTCAAGAATTCTTTAAATCCTTGAAATCTTGTTAGAAGTCACCAATGACTTCCTAAGTATCAAATAAGTGGTTACATACTCAGTGTTTTGGCAGGTTTCATTTCCTTTTGGCTATAGAATTGAGGGCCTAGTTTCTTGCTAGCTCTTGACTGGAGACAACCCTAATTGTAGCTCATGGAGCTCTGGCACAGTTTCTTTCCATATGGACTTTTTCAAAATGGCCATTGATTTCATCAAGCCAGCAAAGAGTCTGTGAAATGTAATCATAGGAGTGACATATCATCACCTTTGCCTTATTTTATTGGTTAGATACAAACCACAGATCCCGCCCAGTTCAAGACAATGTGATTATACAGGACCATGAACAATAGGGAGTAGGGATAATGGGGGACCACCTGAGAGGCAATCCTCCACACTCTCTCGGTGTACTATTTTATATTTCACATACTGATTACAATAATTTTCCCAGCTTAAACGTATTATTTAAGTTAATAAAAGTAGTCAAATAAGAATTAAGAATAGTTGGGGAACGTATATCTGTATCTACTTAAGTAATCTAACGCTTCACTATCAAAGTAGGAAGTCCATAGATTTGTGTAAAATAAGTGAGTCTTAATAGCATGTTATTTAGTGATTTTAGGAGTATACACCATAAAAACTGAAAACAGAAGTGATCAGGAAAGTATGGACAGAGATTTTCATTGTAAATTCTTCATCACTTCTTGATTTTTGTTATAGCCATATGCATACATGATAACGGCCATGCTACCCTGAACAAGCCCGATCCTGTCTGATCTCTGAAGCTAAGCAGGGTCGGGCCTGGTTAGCACTTAGATGGGAGACCACCTAGGAAGACCAGATGCTGTAGGCGTGAAAAATAAAAAAATAAGGGATTTTAACTGACAAGGTCCTTGCAATCTGTGAGGTCAACCAAGGGTTGCCTTGCCTAAAAAAATAAATAAATAAAAATAAAAACTTAAAAAGAAAATAGAATCAAGCCTTAAGGATTTGTTTGCCCAAATAATGTACAGAATGATAGTTATTTGTTAGGAGGTTTCCAAACATATGCTAATTTCAAACTTTTTTTTAATCATTGTTTGATGATATCATAAATTATATTATGATCTATAGTAATATATAGAAGCATTTCTTAAGAAAAAACAAAAATTTTTATTAATTCAATTCAGCATATTTCAAATGACTCTAAATTGGTAGACATAATAGGGTTTGTTTTAAATAAAATCAGATTAACTATAATAAAGATTATTACATACAGAATAAAGTTGGTTTATTCAGGTGGATTAGGAATTCAACTCTAATTCTTTCACATAAATTCCAAAGATTCCTGGGTAGTTTATGAGAGGCCTTTTATGTTGATGTACTGTGACATTCCCAGACCCAATTATTGTCAAATAGGAGTGATTTTGTTCTCTAGGAGCAAATTTGGAAGTTTTGGAAGACATTTTTCAAATGTCACAGCTGGGAGGATGCTTCTAGTGGGTAGAGGCCAGGGATGCTACTAAACTTCCCATAGTGTATACAACAGCTCCCTACAACAAAAAAATTGCCTAACCCCGAATACCAGTAGTGCTGAGGGTGAGAACTCTGGACCAACTCAATGAAGCTAAAGCTTTTGGAATTTGCAGCAGGCCTTTTTCCCCTTGTGTTTTCTTTATTTCCACTTCTGCTTCTCATTGCCCTTTCCCATTACTCCTTCAAATTCTGATTCTTTCACATCATTTTGCTCTTAAGATTCTTTTCTTTTTCATTCTTTAAAAAACCTGACTAATATCTAATGCTTTCTTTAGAGAAGCAAAGTATGAGAAATATCGCGACATGACACACTCGGTGATAATTAGTAACATTCTGGGTTATTACAAAACCACTGCTCAAATCATTGCCTGAGTTAGGGAGTGTCTTTCCAATGAATACCAGAATTTGAGAGAATTTCAGAAGTATTCGTGTCAATTTTTACATTGAAATGGCAATATGTCAACAGAGATGCTTAACTTTGTTAATTGATGGGATACTATGGTTTACTCTCAATAATTTATCTGACATGGGTATAAGATATTGAGAGACTTAAAGCAAAATCATAGTTCTTTGTACTACCTCATTGTACCTTCTATAGTGGTTTATGCATAGTAGATTTTCAGAGTGGCTGATTGATAGTGGAAACAGCTGTGTGGTTCAGGCATAAACTATTGACTGAAATACCAGAGCATCTCTGAATTATGTGTCTGTGATTCATGCCCTCCACTATTTCCCTGTGGAGGCAGAGCTGAGATGAGCTGTTGGAAGCTCATCTCCAGAGTTCCCTCTCCAGAGTTCTTTATCACAATTTTTTTAGAGTAAATCTTATAGGTGTCCTCCTGCTTTTCATCACAATAATTTTCTGGCTGAAGGTGTAACAAGATAGATAACTTTATTTCAAAAATATTATTTGGAGGGTTGGAAATTCTCTTAAATTTGTTTTTTATTCTTTTATGTCTGAGAAAAGGTAATATTTAAATGGCCTGTCTTTGTAGATAATTAAATAAGTAATCTGCCTTAAAATGTCTTGCCTTCCTGAGATTTTTCCTGAGCATCTACTATTTTTTTCAAAATACTATGTTTTTTATGTTAATAAGAAATAAAAAACCTGCTTTTGACTCAAGAGTAAAGACAACTCCAAAACATGTAGGATAATTAAAAGACAGATATACCAAAAATTATAAATAGATAAAATCTATATTATGAATTAAAAATGTTTTGGAGGTGAATTTTGAAGCAGAACTTATAATGTTTTCTTTTTTTTTCAAAACTTTTATTTGGAAAATTTTGAACAGGCCTAAAAGTAGAGAAAAGAATATAATGGGCCCCCATTTACCCATCACCTAGGTTGAATAATTATCAACATTCTGCTGTTCTTGGCCTCAGCTGTCTGTGTTGTTGCTGCTGCTGTGGACGTATTTTAAAATAGATTCCAGATTTCACATCATTTTGCTCCTATATGCCTAAGTAGGAATCTCTAAAAAACATGGACATTTTAATTTATTCAATAATTCCATTACCACAACTCACAAAATTACTAATATTGTCTTGATATCATCTAATACCTAGATCAAATTGAATTTTTCCTAATTATCTTCAAAGCCTATGTTGATGGTTACATTCTAATTAGAATCAAAGGCCACACATTGCATTTGGTCGTTAAGTCTTTTAAGGCAACATTTTCTTTAATTAATGTTTAACCCTATTTTTAAGGTTGACAATCTATGCAAAATGCCTAAAACTATTTGGCCAAAACACCCTTTTCTAATTTTATTTCAAGTAGCTATGCTGTGTGGAGAGAAGGGGAAGAGTCATCTTATTATTCCAACAAAAACCTCTAAATATTCATAATCTGCTCCTGATATTTTTACTTAAATATCTGCTACTTTAGTGAACTCAACATGTGTGAAGTACATTATGGGATCTGGGAACAATCACAGTTACTTAAAATATTCCTTAGGTCCAGAGCCTTGGATAGGTCTGCTATGAACTCTGTTTGAAAACTATTGCCATGCAATTTTGTTCACGTCTGTAACTTCACTAGATCATAGATAAACTATTATTAATATATATTAAGCAGTCATGCGGGCCTCTCACTCGTGGTATACAAACAAGGATGCATAGCAAAGCAAAACACATTTTAAATAAGGCAGTATGCCTAGAACACTTACTTACCTTTATGAGGGGAAGCAGTTAAAATATTTAGTCATGAAACCTTAGCGTGAGGATGTCTAATTTTATAAAAAGCAAAGTCAGAAACAAATATCTGCTTCTTTCCATGATATAGTATTGGTCTCTTAAGATATAGGAGTGATCACGGTATGTTACAATGGTAAAGGATTTTACTAGCTTCACAATGAAGTTTCGAAATGTAAAGGAGACAGTAGTCATGGAAATAATATCTTTTTTAAAAGCATGATCCAAAGTACTAGTTTCTTAAACTAATAATTGGGTGAAGTTATTATTAAGTATAATTATTACAACCAGTCTTTGTAAATAACTATTTATTTACAGTTTATAAGTGACTCCAGAGCTCCAGAAACTGTGAACATAGTAGAGTCAATGGCAGGATTATTTGAGGGTTCAGCAGAGATATCGTCTGACCTGTACTCAATTGCTTCAGTTATGTATAACAGTTATCCACATAACAATTTTCCTGCAAGGAACAGAGCTGAAGACCAGCATTCAACAGTTGGTAGGTACAATTTTTATGTTCTGTGAAGTGTATTGAAACCACCAGTATGAGCTAGCACAGATATGAACCTTAGCTTAGAGTTCAACAAGATTATTAATGGTTCATGGGCTAGAGTCAGATATTTTTTCTTCTTTAACTGTCAGATAACCTCATGCAGCAGATGGAAATGCCACACAAGCAGGAGCTGGCCCCTCCTAACCCATTTGACCTTCCTCCTAGAGAAAGTAGCACCCTAGAGTCTCTGGCCAAGCTGCATAGACAATCAGTTATTACAGTTGCCAAAGCAGGTGTGATGAGAAGGGATTAACATATCTTCAAATCATTTACAGGCTTCGCACTCTCTGCAGCTTTTGACTAATAGGTTTTCAAATGTCACTAAAGGTAAATAGGTCAGAAAGTTACAACTCTAGTGCATGTGGTGATAAACAGGTGTAGGTGACCCCAACGACGTGGTGATGTCATTAGTGTATACACTTGCTCTTCAGGTTCAACGGATCTTATTGTTTCTAAAGGGAGAATGTCACATATAGCAAAAGTAGTTGGTTGGACAACACAGATTTAAATTATCTCTCTGGTTTTTCTAAAAAGCTAAGTGAGAAGAATATTTTTTTCCTTGCATTTTCTCTGATTTTGTATTTGTCCCATTCCAAATTTAAATTAGGTTATTTATTTTTTTATGATAGAATCTATCAAAAATATCACATTATATTCAGTATATGTTTATTTCATTTACTGATTCATTTTTTCCTGTGCAAAGAAGACTGGGGACAACATTGCAAATTAAGAGGCCTGCAGTTTATGGTACTGATGTTTCTTTAAACACTTCAAGTTTGGCCTAATTGCTAATTAACATACTGAAAGCACAAGTTCTAAATAAATTTAAAAATCTAACATTATTCGAAATCCTTATTGAGACAGATTTATGTATCAGTTATCCAAACATGCTTGCTTTAAAATATTATTGGTTTTAGCAAAGGTGTGGCGAGTCTCATTTCTGTAACTTTCACATTATAACCTAGCATTGATTTATAGCATTTCAATTTGATATTATTGCCTAGTCTGTCTTTTCAGAAAAAAATTCCTTGTTAGTCCCTTTTAGAAAGTTATATTTTTTCAAAACACTAACCTCATGTTCCAGAATAGTGTATAATAACTATCAAAATTATATTATGAGCAAAAATGTTTATAGATATTGTTGGGGAGTATTTGGCATACTATTATTATATATTTACCTTTCAAATAAAAGAGTGCATGGAAAGATTAATGCATAATGTGAAATCAGGTTTAAGATTTCATTGTGTGAGCAAAAATAATTTCAATCGTGAAATCAAACACCTTTTTTAAAGAACCTAATTTCAAATAGGAACTACATGGAACCAGTATATCACTGACGTTGCTGCTGAACAGCTGTCTTATGTTATCAGGAGACTTGTACCTTTCACTGAGCACATGATTAGTGTATCTGCTTTCACCATCATGGGAGAAGGACCACCAACGGTTCTCAATGTTAGGACACTTGAGCAAGGTAAGAATGTATTCCTTCGAAATAATTAACTGCAAGTATTGCTCTTGCACATTGTAATACTTTTTTTTTCCATTTATATTAATTGTTCATTCTTCTTTTCAAGTGCCAAGCTCCATTCAAATTATAAATTATAAAAATATTAGTTCTTCATCTATTTTGTTATATTGGGATCCTCCAGAATATCCCAATGGAAAAATAACTCATTATACAATTTATGTAATGGAACTGGATACAAACAGAGCATTCCAGATGACTACTATAGATAACAGCTTTCTCATAACAGGTAGAACAAAGTTGTTGTTGTTGTTGTTTTTTAACATATCTATTCTGGTGGAAAACATGCATCTCTCTATGCCTTAAACTCTGATGGGCATGTACTTCATCATTCCAAGTTTTGTTGTGCTATGCTGCCATGGATATCTTGAAAACTATGTGAAGAAATAACCTGATTAAATGTGTTTTCCTTTTTATTTGTCTACAGATAATAAAGTCATCAGATCACAAGTATCATAGGAATATACTTAACCCAGGGAATTTTAGTATATTGAAATAACTAAGTATTGAAGGCTTGAATGAATGAATGTGAAAATCAGCTGAAGTAAATCAGCTGGCATGGTGTTTGTGCTGAGTCATCTATACTCCTTGCAGTGTGCCAAAGATTATTTTTCAGGCTCAAATTATTGCCTTAATAATTTAGGAAAGAACTAAAACATCATTAAGATGGAAAGACCCTCAAATCCAAGGAATTTTGGGAGATGGGGATGATAAGGACACTGACTTGGGGAGCCAGTCTCCCAAATGAATTATTTTCACTATTCCTATGTCAATTGGCCCTAATCCAAGAGTGTTATTTTAAGGACTTTAAACAAATTGCCTGTTGTCCTTATAGGATTAAAGAAATATACAAAATATAAAATGAGAGTGGCTGCCTCAACCCATGTTGGAGAAAGTTTTTTGTCTGAAGAAAATGACATCTTTGTGAGAACTCCAGAAGATGGTAAGATGATCAGTTGCACTTTTAATAAAAAGAAGCAAATGGTGTTGCACGCTTATTGCCATCTACCTCATGCTGCCTTTAGTGTCTAGAGCCATAAGCATAAAAAAATACATGTATTTAAAATTTTCTTTTCTTCCCTCAGAACCAGAATCATCACCTCAAGATGTCGAAGTTATTAATGTGACGGCAAATGAAATAAGTTTGAAGTGGTTACCGCCTGAAAAATCTAATGGGATTATTGTTGTTTATGAAGTTCTCTATAAAAGTATAGATGCCTTATTTATGAAGAACACCTCAACAACAAGCATAATTTTGAGAGACTTAAAACCTTATACCCTCTATAACATTTCTGTAAGATCATATACCAGATTGGGTCATGGCAATCAGTTATCTTCTCTACTCTCTGTAAGGACTTCTGAGACTGGTAAGTTTTTGTTTGTTTGTTTAATAATACATAGTAATGAAGTAAACATGGCTGGTAATTACCATATTTTATATTTTATTTAACCTAAAACCCTTCGTTATTCCATTTAGTATAATCCAGGAATTTATTTGGTTTTTCTGGTAAAAGTATAGGAAGAGGCTTGCTGTGCTCATTTTTTAAAAGTCTGACTTTACATATAAGGGAAGTGCGAAATAAAAATAAGCAAAATTTTCAAATGAAAAAGACTTTTAGAAACCAAAGATTTTTTCCATGTGCCTGTAAATTTGAGGTTGAATAACTACTTACTTTCAAATTAGGTAAAATCAGAGACATGTAAGTATAGATTCCTATACTCTAAAGAGGTAGATGGGTAGATAAAAGTGTGGGGTAGGGGTACAGAAAGGGCGTGTATGGGGATGCCTTATGGAGGAGATAGGATTTGACCTGATCGTAAGGAGTCAGGCGGAATGGGCAGGAGGACCTTACAGAGGCCGTTGGGGGAGTGGGGACGGGGAGAATACCCCATCTAAAGGAAACAACGCAAGCAAAGAGTTACTTGTGTTTCAGTTTCAGGAATGCAAGAGCAAACAGCACAAAGCAATACATTTTGCCCAATGATTTTTGTTTATTGTTTTAATTGTGTTTATAATCATACATAGGAGCATCACTGTTAGGCTACTTATGTAATGTATGATGAGAATTGAGAACTAAATTTAAAGTGACTCTTTTATTCCTACATTTAGAAAAATACATATTTATTGACTACCTAATGGCTGAACCACATGGAATTTCTATTCCTATAGGTTATAATGGCCAAATATCAGCAACTTCATATGGCTTAGCCAGATACTATACACAAGGCCCTATCGCTGACCTTGAGGATCTAAGAGTCTAGTAAAGCAGCTTACCTTTGAGTGAAAATATCTTCTTGAGATTGGTCACAGAAATTAATAAAATGAGACGACACAAAAGAGCCCATAGAGAATGACATTGGTCGGAATTGAAGGAATAAGAGAGTGATAAAAGTAACATCTTTTACTATCAAGATTACCCTTTAAAGTAAAACCTAATTGATATTAAACTGTATATTGTCATGTTTCATTGCTTTTACAGATATTGTACTTAAATAATGATTTTTGTGAAAAATATCTGCTCTTTACCTGACCTAATTTTATTCAATACTGGGTCAAGGAAAGAAACAAGCATGTTTTAAACACCTGCAAAGTACCATGCATGGGCTCTGCTATTGGCTTTTACAAAACTGCCTTTTGACTTCTAGTATAAAGCAGTAAAGTGTTATTATCTTCATTACCTGATGAGACACTGAGATCTGACTTCATCTTTTCAACAAATGTTTACAATATTCCAAGCCCTACTGGCAATACAACACTGTAGAAGAAACTGAATTTCTACCTGCCTAAAGTTACTGTTAATTGGTGGGTGTTTAATTGCTTAAGGTCATCCAGCTGGACTTGGAATCCAAATTTATCTGCCCTAAAGCCCATTTCCTTTTACAATACATGATGTTTTGGGAACCATCAATAAAGCTGGTAAATTATAAAATATATCTAGTATCTTTCTGTTCACTGTTGTAGTTAGTGTTGTTCTTTGGGGCTCTGCAGAGCATGAGGAAAAAAAGTAAGAACTTTCAAAGATCTCGTTGTAATATTAAACAATCACCATATTCATGAACACTTATCAGATGTTCCACTACCTAAGTGGTCTCAGCATCAAGAATGCCTAATCTTAATTGCTATCTGTAAAACAATCATTTTTTTGCTTGCTATTTATTACCTATATGCAATCTTTTACTTAGTATTTAAAAAGTAAATTTGATTTTTTATTTATTTGTTGCATGAACTTAAGTCTAACGCAGGGATAATAAGCCTTAAGTGAATATAAGACTCTAACTTGAAATGTAATTTAAAATGAGAATTTTAGTTTTGAAAGTCTCTTAGAAAACACACAAAATCCTTCATTTTATAGGTGAGGAGACTTCGGAATATTTGAATAAAATGATTCAAAGAGCATGGTAGATGAGAAGTAATTTTGAGACTTGGTAAGCTTCCTGACACCATTGAAGTTTCCTGAGCCAGTGAGAAAAAAAAAGAGAGAGAAGAGGGAAATAACTTATGCCAGGGTTCACTAGCACACTCACTTGGGTGAATATAATGGAGTCATTTTTACACTAGATTTTTGAGAAGCAAAAAGAGGCCTGATAATAGAGCATAGGCTGCAGTACTAAAACTCCTAATTTCAGCTCTCTGTCCTAAATTAGGATACTCTCAAAGTCTGCTCATTCTCCATCTGGATGGACACGGTAGACATTGGAATCTACATTAGTGATCTTTCCTAGATCATGTTTGCTACTATTGAGCCACCAATATAGCTCTTTTTGCAAAAGAGGAAGCTAAAATTTTAAGTAGAGTCTCAAAATGTCATTTGAAGGAGGATGTGCTCAAGAACATCTGTCTGTTACCAGGGCTTAATATTTGTATTCAATACAATAAACTCATCCTCTAGTCTTCTATAAGAAACAAGAGCCCACTTTTCAATATTATTTCATGAGAAATTGAAGAATGTGCTAAATCAGTAATGTGTTAATGCTACTAATTATAAATAGAAGTAAATTATTTGTTCGAATATTTTGTCTTGATTAGAGAATCAGAGTTTAGTAACGCTTGGAAGTAAAATACTGTACTCTTGTGCACAAGGAAGAAAGTTCAATACAGGATTGATTTCACGAGAGAGAGAAAGAGAGAGAGAGAGAGAGAGAGAGAATGTGTGTGTGTGTGTTAAGTATAGAATGTGTAGTTAGCAAAAAAACTTGAGATTAGTTTATATTTTCTCATACTTGGGTACAATAATCACATAAAGACTTTAAGTTTCCATACAAATTACCTTCGATGATCTCTATATCTTCTCTTTCCTTTTAAAGATATAACTTCCTTTACAGTAAGCCTTTAACCAAATGCCTTGAATATGTATGATTTTGATCAACGATTAGTGTATGATAATTTAGATATTGACCAAAATTTTGCATATGACTCTATAAATTTATAGTAATTAATAACATTTCTTAATTTGTCTATATAACATTAAAACTATATATGCCAAACAATCTTTCGGCATACTAAAGGTAACTTCCCACTTTCTATTTTAGTATCATCATGATTGAAATTATTTATTTTTAGTTTTTACATAGATTCAGCTTATTCCAACTAACTCTCACAATTACTTTTTATTCCTGAGTTTTCTATTTTACATAATACTTCTACAATTGGAAACACTATGCTATTTCAGAAAACTCTAAGTGCATCATCACTGTCCAAAAGTAAGTCATCAAGTCGTCTTGCTTTACTTTCCCTGAAGATCCAGCACTGGTTTTCCCCTAAGGATAAATGAATAAAAATGCAAAGGATATCAATCTGGGTCAGGGATGCATATTTATATCCTGACTACTGGTAGTAGGCCAGCAACTCCAAAAGGAAAATTTAGAAAACGCCAATGAGAATTTTTTTTAAATTAGAAATTATTCTGAGTTATAAAAATAAAGCACAGCATCACTAATTTCTTTCTTCCCCACAATTAAAAATATTCAATTTTACTTATTTTTCTTAGCTGTGAGTTTCTCTCTTATTTTTAATATATCCTGTATCATGTTGAACATATTTATTCATTCACTGAACAGATTTTTATGCATTCCATGTCATGTACTACCATTCGTAGGCACTGTGGATACAACAGTAAGACAAAATTCCTACCTCTTGGAACTTAACATTCTAAAAGGCCACAGAAAATAAGGCAATAAAACAAACAATATATATGACTTTTGGTAGTGGTAAATTTAATGAAGAAAAAAATAGGAAGGAAAGAAGAGAGTTACAGAGTAGTGAGCGGCTATTTGCGATAGAGGATTGAGAAAAGGCCTCTATGAGGATGTTATGTATGCCCAGAGATATTAACAATATATGGGATTAAATTAGATGAGGATAAGGAAAGAAAGTGTTTCATAAGGAGGAATACCAATTACCAAGTTCCTGAATTGAGAAGACACTTGATATAGTTGAGGAAGAACAACATTTTTGTCATTTAAGCAGTATTTATTATGTGGAGGGAATTAGCAGATGAAGGGAGAGAGAGATTAAGGGGGACCATGCAGATTTTCAGGTGCCAATGTAAGAAGTTTGGAGTTTAATTTTAATAGGAAGCAATTTGAGAATTATGAAACAAGAACATGGTGTGATTTGCAATTTTAGAAGGCTGCTACTGAACATGTTAGATTTCGGAGTAAGGAGATAAATCAAGATTAACAATCAGGTTTTGGTTTGAGTATTTGAGTGAATAAATATTTTCATTTACTGAGATGGGAAGCTGAGGAAAAGACAGTTTGGAGGAATGCAGGAGTCTTGTTTTGAACATGTTTGAGATACCCAAGTACCTGTCATGAAGGCAGTTGGATATATGTTTGAAAGTCAGGAAGAAGATCCAGGGTTGAATACATAATTTGGAGTCATTGCCATATCTCTGATATTCAGAATCAAGGGATGAGATAACATCACATCAGGGTGAGTGGAATAGAGATGAAAAGACACGTAAAACTATGTCCTGGGGCAATCTAACCTGTAGACTTTGAGAAGTCAAGGAGGAGCCAATCAAGCACTAAGCAAAAGTGGCCACTGAGGTAGGAAGAAAATCAGGAGAAGATCTTGTTTTGGAAGGAAAGTGAATAAGATTTTCAAGCAGAAGAAATGTATTTCCTATGTCAAATGCTGCAGACAGTGAAGTAAGATGAGGGACTGCAACTGTTTAATGATTTGGCAAGACAGAGGTCATCGATGACTTCACAACAGAAGGTTTCATGGAAAAAATATAGGAGGAAAATGCCTAGCCGACGTGAACTAAGAGAGAGTGATAGGTAAGAAAATGGATGAAATGAGTAAAGGCAAATTTGAGGAATTTTGATATAATGTGAAGAATAGAATGGAGCAATAGTTGAAAGGGCAAATAGAATTAAGAGAATTTTGGGGGCGTTACTGTGATAGATACAATCTGTGTATGTGTTCACATGTATACAAATGATAGAAATAATTCAAGAAAGAAAGAAAATGAATAATGCAACAGACAGGGATTAACTTCAAGTCTAAAGCATTTGACTAGATAGATGGAATAAAATCTAGTACAGAAGTGGAGGGCTAAGCCTTGAAAAGAAGTAAGGAGAGAAGGCAATTAAAAGAAAATTGGTAGTAGGGAGATAATGTAGTTCCCTTCTGAATATTGTTATTTTTTCCATAAACGAGTAAGTTTATCAGTTTTGAGTGAGGAGGAGGAGGAGAGTATTAGATATTTGTTGAGAGAGAAGATGGTGAAAATTTATACAACAGAGCAAGAGACTAAATTAACCAAATAATATGTAAGCTGCCAGGCAGTGAAAAAGACTCATTTGAGATTTGAGGTTATAAATTTAAATGAGGCTAGTCAGCATGGAGCAATATTTTATTCAGACGTTTTCAGCTGTTACATTGCCAATGTGGAACCATCACTGAGTTTGGTTTAAACTAAATTGGAGTTTTGCCAGGTAAGTAAGATAGAAAAATAAGTTGATGGAAATTGCTAGGGAGTGATTTTAGTGACAGACTATGGACTCTGACCTGAGTAAGTAGGATGGTGAGGACGTAAAGTGAGTGATGAACAGTGAAGATTTGATGAGAGTAAGATTGTTGGATTGGCAGTACGAGAGTCAGTAAGCTGGAAAGATAGAAGGGAGTTGCCAAAGAGGAACACTGGCAGTTACTGGTAATGACAAGGTCTCGGGTGTTGCCATGAATGCTGGTGGTTAAGGTGAAGTAGAGGAAAAGATTATTGGAATTATGGAGATCAAGAGATACAGAGTTCAGGAAATTAGACTGCTCATTTGTGTCCATGTTGGCATTTCTAAGAGTAACAGAGAGGAAGTCAGTCATCCAGGTGGTAAAATTTTTAAGATGTTTGGAGAGTGGGAAAGTATCACTAGGTGAGTGTTGTATGGAAGGGTAGCATATGGAGTTCTTCAAGAAGGAGGAAGGAGAAAAGATCTGAGTATGGCAAAGAGGAGCAATAAATACAACTACTCAACTCCCAGGTCTTATGGTTATAGGGATTATGGAGAAAAACAGATGGCACCTGTTACCCAAGAGGGCTAAGATACAGTGTTCTTGGCAAGTCTGAGATTTTACTGAGAGCCAGAAAGTTAACAAAGCATTCAGAGTAGTCGTTGAGGATTTTTCTCAATTTAATGAGTTGGCTTGGGAAGATACTAGGAAAGATTTGGGGTATTTAGGAAGGGATAGTAGAATTATATTGCTGTATATTTCTACATCAGACTATGTACTGATCTATAATCCTTCCTATAGTTTTAGAACTATCAACATTCATATGTCATTTTTCCTGTTAAGTTTGCCTTAGATGCAGTATACTTCATAATAGGTAATGATTGAATGCGAAGGGCACTGTATCTACACTTTCAAGACTTCTGAATTTTATTTCGATACTAAATTTTTTAGTAGCAGTTTTTATGTTCATTGTATTTAGAATACTAATAAAAAAGGTTCAATTTTTTTTTTGAAAGGAAAGAGTCTAATAGTGGGACTCTATGATGACAATAATATTAACATATTTAATTTATATTGTTTAATCCACAAATTAGCCATTATTGTTATTGTTCTATGCAGGCAATTTTTAAATCATTATCTTTATAACCGTGGTTTTCAGTGAATATTTTACTACCTTAAGTGCATTGTGTACCATTTCATTTATTGAGGTGGTATTGATGACATTCTCTTTGTTTTTGATTGTCTGAATATGTTTTTATTTTGCTCTTATTAATTTTTCTGGGTATAGAATTCCAGTAATTTTTCAATTAATGTCAATTGTCAGTCTAATTGTCATTCCTTTTAAGGTGATTTATCTTCTTTCTGGTGCAGTTGAGATCTCTTCTTTGTGATCAATACTTTCACAATGATGTTTCTAAATATAATTTTTTTAAAAACTTCCTGCTTGGATTTATTGGAATTCTTTGGTCTGAAGTTTGAAATCTTTCAATGGTTTTGAAAATCTTAGCCATTATCCTTTTGAAAATGTCTTTTTCTTTATTCTATTATCTTAGATCCCCTCGGTATAACTTCTAACTTCTAATTGCCATTTTATATCTTTCATATTTTCTTTTTCTGAGGAATAGTCTTGATAATTTCTTCAATACCATCATTCTTTTCTCTAAATTTCTCTCTGTCTTTATCTAATCTGATCTTTTATACATCAAGAGAATTTTAATTTTAGTTCATTTGTTTTTCTGTTCTAGAAGTTTGGGTCTCTTTCAAACCTGCCTGGTTATTTATATTATTTATTATTATCTAAAGAATTATTTATTCATATTTTCAAATGTTTGATTTCTTGAAATATATTAAACATTCATATTTTTATTTTTTAATAAATTCAATAGCTAAAGTCTTTTGAAGTCCGTGTGTGTGTGTGTGTGTGTGTGTGTGTGTGTGTGTTATTTTTTCCTTTTCCTTCGCTGGCTTTAACTATTGGTGCCTAATTTGCTTGGGTGTTTAGTGATTTTATCAGTGAGCTCATATTTCTTGAAACTTTATCTGTGGGAAATTTATGTGGCCTGAGTTGAAGTTCAGTTCTTTCAGAGAAGATTTATGTTCACTCCTGCTAGTTGCTTTTGAATAACAGAAACTCAGGATTACAGATTTACTTTCATTTAATTCTGAAGTAGAAGTTTTTTGCAGACGATATAGGCAGCATGGATTTGGACCACATAGGTTCCTAGGTCCAGGCTTATTTTTCCAAAACTGTATAATTTTTCTTTCTTTCCTACATCTTTATCCAAAAGAGTAACAAGAGAAAAAAAGTTTATTTTTTGTCCCCTTTTTCATGGTGGCTTTACTTCTCACTCTCCATTCCCTGAGAATGAATGAACTGCATTGCTCTAGTCCACAAGTCACTACTCACGTTGAATTCTATGACACTCTGCAGAATTCAAAGTGCCCCCTACAGTAGTCCAATATAATGTCTCTGGTTGAAATTGCATTATTTTGGGGTTCCAGCTCTTTATGCAGGAATCTCTCTTACCCTTCTACTGGTCCAAGGCTTTCTCTGGCACTTCACACAACTGTTAATACAAAAACTCAAAGTCTCCTGGATTGACCAATACCCTCTGTGGCAAAGCTGGCTTTAGTACCCGCTTTTATCTCTAGATACCTGTTTTTTCTGGTTTGTTTGTTTGTTTGTTTGTTTTATTTTATTTTGTTTTATTTTTTGGCCACCAATGATTTCTAACTTTCTTGACTACTCAGAAATTCTTTAAAAGAAAAAATTTATTTTAATTTTATGCAGTGTTTAATTATTTTAATTAAGATAGTCACTTAGTTTAGGGTACATATTCCGATATTTTGCCAGAATTGGAATCCCATATGTAGTGTTAGTATTTGAATACATGTAGAGAATCACTTATGACCATTGTGTTCAATACAATAAGAACATTAATTGATACAGAAAACTAGTGTTTTATTTAATGATATCCTGTATCCTTAGGAGACTGATGTGCTAACAGATCACAATATACAGCATTATATTTAGGAAAGATTACTTGCCTTGTCATAGATCTTATAGACAAAAACTAATTATTAACAATATGTATATATTTAATGAAAGACAAAATCAATTTTTAAGTGTTTTCGATCCTCTTTCATCTGCTGTGTGTTCTGCAGTATGAGAGCTTAATATGGTTATGTGTATTTTTAATAATAATAAACATTATACTGTAAAATTGTATTATTAATTTTCTTTTGAGATGAATTTTTTATGCAGTTATAAGTATATAATTTATCTACACCCTACTCCATTTATTACAATCACACATTAGGAGAGATATATATCTCCTAGTGTATTTGGATGAGAACTTCAGCAGAATAGACTTTTAGGATATAATTGTTTTATGCATTTTTTCATTTTTATCTTAGTGCCTGATAGTGCACCAGAAAATATTACTTACAAAAACATTTCCTCTGGGGAGATTGAACTATTATTCCTTCCTCCAAGTAGTCCCAATGGTATCATACAAAAATATACAATTTATCTCAAGAGAAGTAATGGAAATGAAGAAAGAACTATAGATACAACCTCTTTGACTCAGAATATTAAAGGTAAAAAAAAAGTATAATGTTGGATATTTATATTTGTATTGACAGATGACTACAAATATTAGCTTGTTGTTGTATTATAAATAGTTAAGTGCAATTAGTTTTATACAGAGTATGACAATTCTGACTTTTTGGTTAAATAAGCTAGGAGTTTATTCCAAGTCACATGAAACAATATTCTAGGTCGATCCTTGTCCACATTATCCTATATCATTGTGTCTTCATAATAGGAGTTATTATTCCATAGAACTACATTTTTATTTAGTTTTTACTTTTGGAAGATTGTTAAGAGACATTGCATAGTTTGTCTCATGCACATTATTAAAAGATATTTTGTAAGTTCAACATATCTATTTTATTTCTATTTAGGACTGAATAAATACACCCAATATATGATTGAGGTGTCTGCTAGTACACTCAAAGGTGAAGGAGTTCGGAGTGCACCTATAAATGTACTGACTGAAGAAGATGGTAAATATAGTAGTGCATAGTGGTGTAATTTGAATCCATCACATTTCAAGAAATGTGTATGTAGAATGAAGATATATAGTGAACACGCAATGCAATATATGAATGAAGTATTATAGAATTGTATAGTTGAAACCTATGTAATTTTATTAACCAATGTCACCCAAAAAATTTAGTTTAAAAAAAGAATGAAGTTATAATGTAAAAATCCCCTATCCTTGGGTATCAGGTTTTGTTTCACTCAACATTATATAGAGATTTCATTGTCATGCCATAAAAGGAGCTAGTATAGTCAGATTTCTGTTTAATAAAGTCATGTGTAAAATGCTTTTTTTTTAAGTTCTGAAGTCCTCTGCGCTCTGTAAAAAAATCACTAATGTTTATTTCATGGGGATTTTTAAGGCTAAAATTCTGGTTTGAACATCAACTAATGTGTTAGTTATAACTGTGTTTTTCAACTTTTACTTTCATAAAAATATACATTTACATAAGTTTTGTAGTAGAGTCTGTTATGTCAGCCTGCAACATTTTTTTTATATATTAGAATTAGCTTTTAATGAGTTCAGGGTATTTTTCAGGTTTGCTGCATAATTTGTAAGATGCTATTCCTGAATGTTAATAGCCTTCATATTGAATATTTAAACACACCTTTCCTAATCTGAATAAAATCAACTTTACTACTGGGACCCCTTTTACACTGGTACCTCACCAAGTTAGAGGCATATATCATGCTAAGTAAAGTAGTTTTGAGGAATATACTTGGGTTTGGATTTGCATTTTATGTTTTATACATTGTGTGTTTTGAGACTATTCTTTTTTTTTTCTGTAAAAGGAAGTCCTATTGCTGTGGGGGGTGGGCTTAGATGTATCATAAGTATTTATAGGTGATCTTTTTTCCCTTTCTCTTTCAAGTCTCCCTACCTTCGAGATAGGTTGCTCCCTGTGGAAATTCAGATTCTAGTCATTTGCCAGGACAAAATGTGCATTGTATACTTTTAGAAGAAAGGCATTATTCTGCATTGTTCTTATTTTATTCAAAATAATAAAGTCTTTGGAGCCCTCTTCTCCCATTTCAGGTCTCTTGTATTTTCACTTCTATCAAATTACTTCACCAAAGCATGGTGATAGGGTGCTCTGGGTTGCCCTAGTTTCTAAATCTTCTCAGTGTTTAGTCTTCCTTAGTCACAGCATCTACTTATTTATGCTTGTTTCTCCATCAAAATTTACCTGCCCACATATTCATTTTTTATAGTTAGATTTTCTTTTTGTTCTCAAAGTAAAATTAACTTAATCAACCAATCAATCAATCTTTTCTTTTCCATGAGACAATAGTCAAATGCTAGAGGAGGTTAGCTTTGGTTCTATCTTAGATAATACCTAAGAAAGGTATATTAAGTCATTTTAGCAATGCCGTTCTGGACATATCACCCACTTCTTTATTTCTAATCTAATGCAATTGTTCTGAGAATTTGAGGTTATATGAAGGAACATAGGCCAGCAATGAATGTATATGTTGAGCGGGCAGAGCTTTTTACCTCTCAAGTCAATAGTTTCTAATTATACTATATATCCGAATTGCCTGGGTTGTTAAATGTACAGAGTCAAAATAAACTTTCATCCAAGTCCTTGGCCAAAGTCATTTATACAATTGCTAAGGAATAGGATAAAGAACAAAACCCCCTTATCAAAAAATTACAGGAAATTGAGAATAGATAAAGGCTTGAGAGAGTTTGCTTTATTGGATATTAGGAACTCCTTGTTGTCATGGAGACTGCAGTTCGGTAGAAGGGATCGAAATTTAACAAACACATAGACAAATCATTTTTATAATACTATTTACTGGTATAAGTGTTCTCCAAAATTATTGACCAGAACAAAAGAGGGACTTTAGCTATTCTGAGGCATCCGGAAAAGTGTAACTGAGAAAGTTATGGCCAAGCTGTGACTTGAAGGAAGATGCAGGGTGAGAAAACGGAAAGATCTTACCAGCAGGGAGTATGAGCCTTATGAAGACCCTTCTCACCTTCCTCATATGCTCTGTCATGATGAATTGGGTAGATTTTAACAAATTTATTATATTATATTATATTATATTATATTATTATATTATTATATTATATTCATTATAATATTATTATATTAATTTATTTCAAATTTCATTTGTTTATATTTCAGAATACAAATGCCGAAATGATTAAAACTTAGTCCACTATAGTACATATGCAGAATTTTATTTAGATAGGCATGTTAATTTCATTTATTAAGCAATCAAAAGTATTATATAAAAAAGAATATACCCAAGGATATAGTGAAGATTAAATATAAAATACCAAAAATTATCTGATATTCCACATAAATGTCTCAAAGCATACTATAGAACAGTAATGCTTAGTTACAACATATTATGTTCTAAATCAGTGGGTTTTTTGATTGAAATCCTATTTTCCAATAATAAACAATAGTTAAATTTTGCCAAGATATGAGGGAAAATGTTATAGGCTTTTGTTTTGACAAATGAGAGTCGTCAGAGTAATGCATATCAGGAAACAGACATCTCCAAAAGATATATGGATTCTTGTAATGATCAGTATTTGATCGCATTTTTATTGTAGTGCTAATAAGAATACCAAATGAAAATATAAATACAGCTAGCTGTCACCATTATTCTGTAGGATTCATCTCATAAAACTTTCCTCTGCTCAATAAACTTTTTTTAGAAAATTGTTACCAAAATAATGAAAATACATACACATGCACACATTTGTGTGTATCACACAACTATAACTGAAATTATTCTGAAAAATTTAAAAGTTTAGATAAATTAGGTAGCATTTTCTCCAAATTATAGGAAAAGGTGATCTGTGCATGTACTAATTTATAAATTAACGTTGTTTGAAGATCTCAGCAAATTCTCTGAATTTCTATTAACATCATATGAGTTCCCTTTCCATGTATAACTATAACAATAATCTAAGTTTTAGTAATTTATACCCTCTTGTATGCAAGAAGTTATATATTAATATTCTAAGACATTATTGTGCTGTTACACAGCCACTGAAAAATGCCATTCTAAATGTTTCACCTAAATGGAAATGTAAACTTGGCTAACTAGTTTATAGTAATTTTTTTTAGTGCTTAGTCAATGCAGAATGGCCTAAGTATTTGAATCCTTATTCTATTATAGCAGAATTAGAAGTGGACCCTAAACTGTTTTTCCTATTTATGTGCTATGCTGGTGTTTCCTTTGTAAACCATTCAATTTCAAAGACTCAGTGAACAGATTTTGATATCGTTCTATGTTTTATTGACACAACTGCAGTTGAGGATGTAGTTTTTATTTGTAAGGTCAATCATTTTAACTGCTTCCCAATGTTATGCTTATCACTTTCCCATTACTTGGATGTGTGATTTTTTTCTCCACCTATTTTTTTTTTGGAGGGGGGAGCTCTTTAACTGTATATTATACTAATTCACCCAATAGTTTTATTTTTATTAGAGGGTGATAATTTACCAAGATGTTCTTGAACAGTAGGTGAATCACTATGACATACCCCCTGTTCTTTTTTCTCATGAAATATTTTTTTCCATTGAATCATAGAAACAGATGTTCTTACACCACCATGCAAAATCTCCTTTTATCATCTCATTTTGAAAGTAAACAGTCTCTGGTGCCCATGGAGAAAGACACTGTACCTGATTCATTTACCAGAAAGTTTATAATAAAAATTTTGTGCATTTTCATTTTAACCTTTTCAAATATATGTTTAATAAAATGTATTGTCCAATATTCTAACTTTTCAGCTCCTGAATCTCCCCCCCAACACTTCTTTGTAAAACAGTTGTCTGGTGTCACAGTGAAGTTGTCATGGCAACCACCCCTGGAGCCAAATGGAATTATCCTCTATTACACAGTTTATGTCTGGTAAGAATTTTTTCTTTTTTGGAAATAGTTCTGAGAACAAGTATTAATCTGTAACATAATAGGAATGTAGGTTTTTTTTTTTTTTTTTTTTTTTTTTTAATTTTTTGCTGTTCACCTAGGGATTTTTTTTTTTTTTTTAGAATGTGATACTACATTAAGAACCTAATTACTAGTAGGCTAGTTAATATGCTTTTATGAAGAAACAAATTTTTCCCATATTATATAGAGGTCTAAGCATAGTCAAATGTTGTAATTTTTGTAATTAAAACAAAAACAATTATGCAGTATGCATAATTATACTAAATTTCTGCTTTTAAAAGTTATGAACTGATCAACTTATGTGAATGCAGTATATAATTTTAAACTTTTCTAGAGTTTACACAAATATTCTCTAAGTTATTATAATTTTAAGTTTTCTTAAGCAGAATAATTTTAACTAAATTTTAAATAAAATTTAACTAAAAGACATTTCTTCCGAAATCTGCTAAGGTCAGTTTTCCACTGAAATGTAAGTAGTGGATTTATTTTTTTCTAATCATCTTACCTGATTACCTATTTATGCATTGGTTCTTACCTGATTATCTATTTATGAATTAGTTATGAAAAAGATGAAATCTTATAAGGCATCTCATGTCAATTAACGACATGGCTATACTGCTTCATGAACAATAGATAAAAATCTGTAGTTTGATCTATTGTAAATGCTCTTAAAAGGATTCATCAGTTATATAACTTATTTCCTAGTACATTTTAAAACTCTCAACTCAGAAAATATAATTTAACAATATTTTATAGAACAAAAAATTTTCTTACTTATAGATTCCTGACTTAGAAGATCCAGCATTAAGAGACTATAATATTTTAAAGAAATCTACTCTTCTCTCTCCTAAACTAAGATTTTTCTTTTCCCAATCTCTCTTTAAACTTTTTGCATACTGCTCTGTCGGACTGTAACTCCTGTGTTCTTCATTGACTGATTCCTAGTCATTTTGCCTAGTCCTGGCAAAATTAGGAGTGACATGAGAGATGTTAGTGGGAAGAGAAGCAGTGAGAAGAAGGTAACCATTTCCCTCTGTTATCCTTTTCATTCATTTATCTATTCATTTTCATTCCTTCATTCACAATTTTGATAGAGTGCTTATATATCTGTGAAGAAAGCACACCTAAGACCCTGCCCTCAAGGAGCTTGCATTCTAAAGGATAACTGGATTATATACTCATAAACAAACAAATGAGGGAAACAAAAAAAAAAAAGAGGGGGGGCTGCTTTTGATGAGATGTCTGGGCAATAACTCTTTGAAAAAGTGGTATTGAGTTGTGATCTGAGGAGGACAAGTTACTTCTTGTCATCTGAAGATCTGTAGGTTGGAGTTTTCCAAGGAGAAGGAACATCAAATGCATGGACTCTGTGGGAAAATACAACTTGCCATTTTGAAGACCAGAAAGAAGATCAGTGTTGCTGGAGGTAACAGAGATAGAGGAGATTAATACTGGGTGATAGGAGGCAGTTGAAGGTCAGGAGCCAAGCCATAGTAAGGATTTTGTTTTAACTTTAACAATAATGGGAATTGTTGGAGAATTTCAAGTACTTAGATACTTTATGGAGAATGAATTGTAAAGGGCAAAAGTTTTAGCACAGAAAACAGTATGGATACTATTTTAGTAGGCTGGGCAATAGATGTTATTGACAATGGGAAGGATGAATGGGTAGCTTTGAGCTACATTTGTGAAGAAGAGTTGACAAGACTTGGTGATGGATTGGCTACAAGGATGAAAAAACAGATGAATTAACTTCTAAACTTTTTAATCAAGAGTGGTGACTCCAAGATTTGGACACAATTTTACAGAGTTAGAAAAAACTAAAAGTGCCCCTCGGTGATCTGTGTAGTTCCCTTAAATGACTGTATAAATGGTGGCTGTCATTATTAGCAGGATTTCTGTTTCAGGGTGTCCATATTCCTCTCATAATTCTGCTTGCATT
Source organism: Pteropus vampyrus (assembly GCF_000151845.1). Lineage (NCBI taxonomy): Eukaryota > Metazoa > Chordata > Mammalia > Chiroptera > Pteropodidae > Pteropus > Pteropus vampyrus. The sequence continues at coordinate 13,356,724 of NW_011888790.1, forward strand.
ATTTCAGTTGTTCCAATAATTACCAAATTCTTTTAAAAACAATATCTTTGGATAGTTACTCTTTTCAATATGTCTGCAAAATTCAGACTGCGTTACATTTGTTGCACTGTATGACTTCTGTCCTTATCATGAATATTTCTTTGCAAAATGGATGAGGAAGGTTAATGTATAATCATTTTATATCCACTACCGTGTGAGTATGGTTTGTGGATGATATGCTCAGAAATCTGCATTTAAAATTATTTTTTCCTTCTAAAGTTTGCTTTGTGAAATAAATTTTATGATCTAACAGGATGATAAGTAGCATTTTCCCTCAAATATTGATAAATTATACTTTTATGCTTTCAAATAACATTCCTAAAGTAACTACCATTAAATAAATGAATTTCTATTACAGCACTGTAAGCTTATTTTTCTAATGCATTTTGGATTGAGATGTATTCTAGTAGACTGCTATAAAATATTTATTTACCTTATAGTTGAATTGAACTTGGATTTGTTTAGCAATTTTACTTCTATATTGTTAGTAAAATTTAACAGAAGCTTTCTCCTTTGTTTAAAAACTCCAGACTGAATGCCCTATAAGGTTTAGCTAAAGACTGGGATGAAAGTAATGCTGACAATTCTAGCTTATGTACAGATCTTGGCTTTTAAATGTTTCTCAGTTTTCTTAGCAGTAATTATGAGAAGCAATTTTAAATAAGTCAGTCCGACAAATGTGTATTAAACTCTGTGGGGAGATAGAATTTTAAAATAATTGTAGACTAATTGGAGATAAAATATGCCCATGTGAAATAATTTAAAATACTTACTGAACAATATATTAAGAAGTCAGAACAATTCTAATGCAGTTTTTTATTAAATGTCACTAGTCAAATCCCCCAGTAAAATAAAAACTTACCTTTGAAAATGGCTTTCCATATGCTAGAAAGTATTCTTCATCCTTTTTCTTTCTCCAGTTTTCCAAAAGATTTTCATTGTATTAAAACTGTTTAATGGTTTGAACATAGGATATAGATTAATAATCAGAATGGGAAGAGGGTCATTTCAAATTTCCTGAATTTACCTCCCATTTTGGAATGAAGGTTATAAAGATAGATGTATAAGTCAGGACAACAACTCAGTGGAAACAGTATATGAAGCTTGGAGGAAGCATGAATGAGCTGTGTCAAGAAGTGATAAATAGCATTGTAGAAATGGAATATTGGAGCCAGATTGGGATGATGAGTGACACAAACAAAGATGGAGGGAGTGGTTGCAGCACTATCTAAAGAACAATGCCCTCCTAACTTCCACATATATTGTCCACCATTTAAAAGACTAAAATAAAATGTAGAAATGAAAATCAGTGAATAAATTATTTTTTTAAATGGTCTACAGATAACCAATAAACATAAAAAGACATTCAATCTCACTCATGGTCAGAGATTTGCAAATTAAATAGATTTTTTTGTTATTAAACTTGCAGAAATCAAGATTAATATCCAGACTAGTAGTGAGAGTTGCAAAAATGTATACTCTCACACATTATTATTGTGACTCTAAATTATAATAAGTTATAATTTGAAACAAAAATTATTTTGGAACAGCAAACAAAAAATTAACATAAAAAATTCAAACCATTTGACTTAATAATCATTCCTGGAAATTTAACCTGCAGAAATAAAACTACCATTATGAAAAAAACATTTGTGTAAGAGTGATTACTGCATCATTGTTGGTAATAACTAAAGAAAAAAAAGAGAGACAACCTAAATGTTAATTTATAGAAGAAAGGCTAAATATCTATGATACATTCAAATTAGTCAACTACAAAAATAAAAAGAAAAGAAATGCTAATCCACACCTCAAAAAAATAATCATATAGATCATTGTTATTCACATCAAAATACAGAACATATACTTTTATAAATGAAAATAAAACACTATAATGGAACACAAAATAATCCTATTATAATATTTTTAAACCAATAAGAACAAAACAGATTTCAAAACTAAAACCAGAAGTAGCAGCTGATTATGACAGTGTCAAAGCTGGGTTTCTCATGCATGGGAGGGAGTGACTGCTCTGAACTGCAAGATCACTCACTGAGATCGCTCTTCAGAGAGCAGAGAGCTCAGGCCTCAGCCCAAAGGTTAATGTACGTTTCCTCTGATATGGCAACAATGTGAGAACAAGAAAGATGGAGTCAGGAACTCAGGGATAGCATCACTTCTGTTTCCTTTCCATTTCTCTCGGTTCTCAGTTTTATGGCAAACCAGCTCTTACATAACTAAGATACATTCTGAACTTGAATGTATCAGAAGTTGAAATTTCAATTGAAGTTTATTTATGCTAGATATTATTTATTTAGATATTTTTCTACCTTAGTCATTAAAATATCACCTCCAATCCTAAACTCCCAAAGGAAAACAAACCCCAAACAGACAACACACATTAGTATCTGCAAAATTTTGTTAGCACTATAGTCTCTGAAGATAAATCGGGATAGATGTAGAAACCATATTTATAAATGCTAATAACTGAGGTGAATTACTGAGTCTATTTAGGTAATTTATAAAGATTATCTTATTTTTACTGAAATATACAGATATTTGAGACAAAATTTATTTTTGACCTGCATTTTCCAGGTAATTGCCTTGATTTTTCACTATCTATAGAATGTAATCGGGGTTTTTCTTATTGTAGGCAGGTACTTATCTGAAATATTTTGCTACGAAGATCAGGGCAAGAAGGCAATGTGAGGCAGCAGACAGCATTTAAAAATATGCTTGAAAAGGAATTTTCAAAATAGATATAATGCAATTAGATTATTTTAGTTAATTTCATAGCTTTAGGGATATAAATTGGATTAACTATATTGCAGTGTTCTGATGACAAGAATATAGAACTGGGTAAAATTTCTATGACAAGGCATCTTTCTCTGAGAGAGACATCGCATTAAGATTTTGAAGAGACCCTCTCCTGGTGTCTCAGTGAAGTTGAAGAAAGTTCTTTCTCCCTGTTGCTTCTGAGAAAGGGTGTCTGATCAAACTGTTTCAAATTGCTGAATAGCTTGGCTAATCTTCCCTATCTCCAATAGCATACTCTGAATCCATATTTTTCTTACTATGGTAAGCTTTCCACCTATTTTTCAGATAACCATACTTATATTTGCAGTGAATCGATGCTTTTGTAATGGTAAAACCATGGCTGACATGTATCTCTTTGTAGATAGCCCTGATTTATATAAAATCTATTATTCTTTTTAATGATTCAAGAATTCAAATATTTCAATAGTCTAGGGGGAACATTTATCTTCGGAGGTAATATCCATTTACTTCTTGGATACCTTGTGTTTCTAAAGAAGAAAAAAATGAGGTTATTTGAGATATACACTTTTACAGTAATATAGATCATATTTTTTTACCTAAATTCTTTAATAATTAATTTTGTTATTCTTAAAATCTAAATTTCTTTTTAAAATGCAGTTTTCAGCACCTTTGTATCCATGTTCATTCTTTAATTTAGGTTTTAATCTATACCTAATTCAAAACTATGGAGCCTGAACTAACATGACTGAAATAAAATAATTGTAGTGCTCTTTTACTTAGCAATATTTTGTTCTTTAGACTTTTTCGCCCTCCTGTTGTGGTACTTGGAGAATTTTGAGTCAATATTTTCTTTTCTGGATTTTAAGTATTTTAAGATTTTAATTGAGTAAGAACTGTGAGCTCTATTTTTATCTTTTCTATATGTTATACATACATTATTTTCAGTCTTATTTTTAATTAAATAAATAAAGGGTAACTCACTAGCTTGCTATTTTACATAATCTAGTCAGATATTTACTACTTATGTATATGAATTGATCTTAGGTAAATGTTACTTTTGTATAATATATGAAAATGAGTTTGATAAATATATGGTATAAATAAGATTTTTCCAACATTTAAAAAGAACAAATATTAGACCAATTAAAACGTTGGTATGAAAACGAATTTAGATTCCTAGAGATCCATTAAAATCAGTTCTAGAAAACTCTAATATGAATGTCTTATTAATACTTGGTTGAATTACAGAATATGCTTGAAAACAAAGAAGTTTATTTATTCTGAAATTCACTCTTCAGCATTTCAGGATAAGTGGCATCTTTATCCTATTAGTCTGGATTGATAAATTTTTGTGCATAAATTTTATTTTTAATGTACTTGCACCCAAAATATATATGTAACATTTCATTTAAAAGTCAATTATACAGAAATATCTCTTTTCTCTTTTACAGGGATAGATCATCATTAAAAATTATTAATGTAACTGAAACATCATTAGAGTTTTCAGATTTGGACTATAATGTTGACTATAGTGCATATGTAACAGCTAGCACCAGATTTGGTGATGGGAAAACAAGAAGCAATATCGTTAACTTTCGAACACCTGAGGGAGGTGAGTTCTTTTCAATGTAAGTCAAGTAAAAGAATATCCTACTCAGACAAAAGAGTGTTAAATATAAAAATGTATCATTAAGCATATTATCTATTGGTTGGGTGCAAAATTGCTTTTTCGTCATTTTCCAGCTGTGTGACATTGGGGAAGTTAGTTAATCTCTCTGTGCCTCAATTTCCCATCTGTATTGCAGAAACAATATAGTATCTACTTCACAGGGCTATTTTTGTAAATGCACTTAACGCAAAACTGCACACTTAGCAAGCACTGTGTGTGTTTGTTACATGAAACAAAATAAAATATATGAAGTCAGCTCTCTGCCTTTGTCTTCTATTATTCGATTTTAAAATTCTAAGTTAAGTCAGAATTTCATATTATGTATTCAATGTTGGAAACTTGTTACAAGGTTGTTTTCAAATCCAGGGCTGCAAGTATGTTTTAGAACTAGAACAGTGTTTTATGAGTAAGAAATCTATCTGTCCTCTGCTTGGATGTTGCTATAGGTAGAGTGTTAGAGGGATGACCCAATGAACCTCATGGAATGAACCTCATGGATTTCATTTCTGACTTGTAATTAGATGTCATTCCAATTTATTATTTTTTTGAAAAAACAATTATCATCACTTATCAAAGGCAAGTAAAATTTAGAACACTCAGACATTATTTGAAGCCACAAGTACAATTTTTTGTTCAATTGCCTTTTTTTTTTAAATAGCACCAAGCGATCCTCCCAAAGATGTTCATTACGCAAATCTCAGTTCTTCATCTATAATTCTTTTTTGGACACCTCCTTCAAAACCTAATGGGATTATACAATATTATTCTGTTTATTACAGAAATACTTCAGGTACTTTCACACAGGTAAGACTTGAGTGTTCTCTTGTTCTTTATTTATATTGCTCAATTTTATTGACGATGATATATACTTGGCATGGTAGAAAAAATCATTTATCTTATGATGATAATTATGCATAGACATTTTATAAAACTCTCATTGACATAGAAAAATGTGGTGGCAAAATGTCAGATACATTTTAATCTACTTACCTCTCTGTCTATACATACACACACACACACTCACACACACATACACACATAGATTCAAATATATTTCCAATAATGAAGCTGCCACCTATTTAAAATTCTGTACCTAAATATATCCTTCAATTCCACTCCTCCAAGCAGTGTTCTCCAAAGAATAAATGGTTTAATTTACCCTCAATTATTTCTCGACTAAAAAAATTTCTTTTGTTTGTATACAGTATAGTTTTCATGTTTGAATGTGTTTATGTGTTTTTCTTCATTAAAAAATGTTTTTAATTATTAGCAAGAAGGGTTATTATCACTATTATTACTATTATTAATAGTATCAGATATGAAATTACTAGAAATGTGATTATTTAACTTGAGATATACAAGGTTCTAGTGTCACACAGTTTGCAGTTGGATACTTTCTGGTATATGAATGAAAATAGTTATGAAAATAGCTAAAATGCATTTCATTTAGAGGTATATTTTAATTTTTCAGCAAAATTTCTTTATTACTCTAAACTAAATATTTCACAGAACTCTAATATATGAAAAGAATAAACTTGGAATTGTTGTGATTGAATCAAGAATGGGGGAAGTTGGAATATAATTTGAGAAGAAGTACTGCAATTTACAGAATATGTACCTTAGAAACTATTGACTCCATATTGATTATGACTGGCCATTCTTATTTCTTTGTATCCTTTTAAGGAGGAGAATAGAAACAGATAAACCTTAGTCATTCCAAGTTGCCTAATTCTATTTGTGACTGACGACTCAAGTTTAGACATTACAGTTAGTTCTTGTGAGCAGCAATCTCTGAGAATAAAGTTAGTTGCTATAGTGCATCTGTAGGGCAGTTTACACTAATGGATAAGATCAGAACAGAATTTTGCAAGCTGTCTCAGGACTAACCCAGCAGTGAGTTCAAGAAAGTCTAGAAGTTGGTCCTGTCTTTACTTTGTGTTCAAGGCCCTCTAAGAATGGAGTCGTATAAGAAAGGAAGATCTTTTTGTTTCCTACTCTGTAAATCAGCAATTTTTGTTGTATGTTTTTGTTTCGCTCTATTTGTGGGAGAGAATGGGGATTAGTGTGCAATTTATTATTGTTGTTTAACCACAATGCTGTTTATAAATGTAACAATGTCATTACATCGTAGAGATTATTTGAATTGCGGATTTTTCTTTTTTCATGCATTTAACGAAAATATTGCAAAGTAGTGTCAGTAGTTCTGAATCTTAGCAAAACTTTTGCCCCAGACAATTTACTTTATGGCTTATATATAATTCCATTTTAGTTCTCTTTGTCCACATCTAAATAATTATGTGTAAACATCTAACAATAGTTTAACATGATCTTTATAAACCTACTTATTCAAACTTGGGTATATAATATGGTTCATTTGCAATTCATCTAAGTTAGAAAATATAATCTTTTATTAAATAATCTAAAGAATGCTTTTAAGTGTGACAGCTGCAAGAAGGCACAGGCTAATAATGTTTAAACATTTTTCGTATGCTTGGAGTTCATCTCTGCTTTAATTTATTACTAAGGTTAATGTTAAATGTAGCATCAAAATCTTCACTACCTAATTTTCTGCTTTAGATTGATTAAATAGAAGACATCCTCAAAATGAAAATTCTATAGCAGAATAAATGTATAGCTTTATTATTTCTCCTTCTTTGCCTTCTCTTTCTCACTGAACTGTGTAGAATATCTCACGCATGGCACATCATATTCTACTTCCTTTTCCTGGTATCTGCTATTGTCTTAGCTCCTTTAAGTCATAGCAAACAACTTGAAGAAAGGGGTCATGTGACATTTATCTTTCCATCTCCTGAAATCCTCTTGTACTTCATCATACATAGATTTAATGCTCGATAAATATCTTAATTGAAAGAACATAAATTGTTATCATAGACCAACAACATTTTCGGTACTTAGTTACAATTTTGGAGCACTTGAGTTTGTAGTGAAGTGATCTTTCCTTCTTATTTTGGGGAATTTAATCTCTCTACTACTACTTGGCAGTTTATCTTGTTCTTCCTTCAGTTGTTCACTTTGTATTTTGTATAGTGTATTAAGTCTTCTACATTTTAATTTTTATCCACTTATGTCATGTCTCAGTGTGCCTGACATAGTCTTATTTTTGTAGCCGCCAGCCCCTGAAAGACTCACGGACCACCAGAAATCAGTGAGTTATAGGAAACACGCTCCTTATTCAGCCAGCTGGGTCTGCCAGGGGTGCACAGACCCCAAATTAAGCAGCCTCAAAATGTAGAGGTATAGGGTTTTTAAGCCCTAAATCCCATTCCTCATTCTGTCTTAAACACAAAGGTCTATTTTTCTCTTATTCACTACCTGTCAACCCACAGGTTGGTTGTGCAAGCGGGGGTACAGAAGCAGAAAGCTTATTGTTAGAATGTTATGTTCCCATGGGCGATAGCCTATGTTCCCATGGGCGATAGCCAAGCAGTAATTTTCCAGCAAGCACATTATTATATGAAAAAGTGCTAAATAAATACTGGTTGATTAATCAAATTTGAAAAGTTTTTATTAAATACCTTGAGACTGCATTTATATACGCAAAAGAGTAAGCCTTAATTAGATAATTTGAGCCACAGGATATTTTTTCCAAAAATAAACAGATGAATGAAATAATCTAGATAATTAACCTAATTATAAATTTGTTACATGTCCGTGCATGTCTATGCATGTCTACGCACATTCAGTATGAATGACTTCTGGGTGATTCAAAATAATTTGTTGCTGAGTTGTCATCAAGGTCATAGGTAATCAAAATAAATTCTATGCCAAAGAAAAATTCAAAGTTGTACCAAAAAGCTACGTGAATATTTTAAGCAATACTTTATATAAGCCAGTTATTTCATGTGTAAAGTAGATGTGTTAGAAGATATTAAAGTTCACAGATCATATTTTGTGTGAGATCGTTATGTTTTAACTTGTCTGTTCCTAAATAAGTCACCACGAATTGAAGTAGATCTTTTCTTACTCTCACTCTTCCCCTCCCCAATCTCAAATATTGGCAAAAGAACCACAAAAACTTGCTGAATTTAATTTGTTTACACATTGCAGAGCCATCTTAACTATAAATTTTAGCCAGATTGCTTATCCTGTTATTAATTTAAATAAACCAATTACTATTTGCTTTTTTAAATTCTGTGCTGGACATGGTATTAATTGCTTTATGTGCTTTATATCATCTAATCCTCAAAAGCTCTCCGAGAAGTAGAAATGATTATTCCCATTTTATAGTTGAGGAAGGAGAAGCTTTGAGATGACATGGTTTATCCAGGTCTACTCTGCCAGAAGTGAATGCAGGTTTATAGGACTCTAAAGGGCTTTGTGTGGATTGGAACAATTTAGATTTCTCAGTGTAGATAGACGTTATTACAAAATTATGGACACTAATTGTCTACATGATATTTTTTAAAAGTCTTTTTCTTTATTTTAAAATTGATTTTGTGTGTTTTGTGTTTAAAATTTGATCAGATAGAATATGCATAAATTCCCTAATAATTCAAAAAATGTCTTGGGACAAATGTAACTAGGAATCAGGCCAGAGAATTATAAAATTTCTCTTACTCTGCATTTAGCTGTCTTCTCTTTCCTCCCTATGAACATAGAAGAAAAAGGAACCATTAAAGATGAATAATAATATCCACTTGAGTTAATAGAAAATGGTGAAGAGTTTCATAATTCCATCATTAATAGGAAGAAAAAAATTAAATTTTTATGATATTCCCAAACTTCTTTAAAATATATAGTCAATGTTTTGAAAAATACTTGAATTTTCATAAGAAAACTGATACTGATCAGCACAGTTGTAGCATTTTCAGTTGGCCACTGGACCGTCTCCATTACTAAGCTTAGAGATTTTATTCTTTGCTACTCTGTACGTGATTTTGTAATTAAAACTGATGCCATCTATTCCTCTTTTAGTACAAACATATTTCCAGTTTAATTATTGCAATAAAAATGCTCTATGTTGATTTTCCTCCAAAATTAACATATTAAAATAATGAGACACCAATTCATGGATAATAATTATTTTTAAATGTTCACGTATACTAAAACTATATTCTGAACAATTAAAACAATATGTTTATTTTTCAGAATTTTACACTCCTTGAAGTAACCAATGACTTTGACAATATGACCGTATCTGCAATAATAGATAAATTGGCAATATTCAGCTACTATACATTTTGGGTAACAGCAAGTACTTCAGTTGGAAATGGGAATAAAAGCAGTGACGTAGTTCAAGTATACACAGATCAAGACAGTATGTAAATGAAAAACATTTATTAATCTTTAAGAAGATTAATTTAAAATTTATAATTATTTTATGACCTCTTTCTATCTATATGTATTGGGAGTAAAATCTATATGTTATTTAGGCACATTTAACTAGTCATTATAGAAGTTTGAAAATGCATTTTAATGTAGCTATAAAGCTATTATAATAGCCTTTTCTATTCATAAAAACCTCTACAATCCATTCATAAAAATTCCGCCATGTTTATTGCTTCCTAATATGTCACAGCCATCTGGTTATGGGCATGAAAAATACTGTTGCACACATGGATGAATTTTCTAATAGTTAATAAGCTCATCCATTTAAATCCACACAGGACTCTATGCAGCATCTTTGTTTTTATTGTATTTGTGACCAATATACCCAGAATATCTTTTTTTTTTTTTTAACCCCAGATTCTGCAGAATCTTGTTTGTGTTGAGTATTCAGAAAACTATAATGACTGAAGCTCTTGATTCATAGGTTTCAGCTTTGAGAATACAATGATACATGGATCATTGCCTTTTTCTTCTTATGGTCATTTCTTTTGTTCACTTATTTTTTAAAGGCTAGTCTCTCATCGAGAAGTGGTATTGGCCTATACTTCTGCTAAGAGTGAAATTCCATGTTTATTACCTTAAGATCATAAACTGACAGGCGCTATAAATATGAGTGAATGTTTTCTTTGTTGCAACAATCTTTTAAATAGTTGACAAGTTGACCAACAGAATAAGTTATGATAAAATATATGTTTACAGAGTCTTTATCAAAAGTGTTTTAGTGAATTATGTGGTCCATATCATTTCAGGCCTTCTTGCAGATCTCTCCCAAGATTTTTTATCAATCTATAACTTTTTTTCAGGATATGATAGCTTCATGAATAATAAACATGTTCTGTTCCCTTTTCCAGGTGAGAGGTCTTAGATGACCTCATATGTGCAATAAAGATAATATTTAGAAGACAAAAACTAAAAATACTGTATAGATTATATATATTATTAAATATTTAAATATCTGAGTATACAGATACACACAAATATGTGTACGTACATGCTTATAATCTCCATGTTGTAAGAGAGAAAAGCCAAGAGAATGTTATATAAAACAATCTCATACATATTAAAGATGACAAGGTTTATTTTGAATGACTTTAATATTATTATTTAGAGAATATTTTTATTAGGTAATATTTATTACATCTGCATCTAACTAATGTAAGAGTTGGTGGTGTAATAGATGCCATTTCAACAATTATCTTCATTTTGTGAATTTGCTTAAAATTTTTTGAGGGTGACTGATAATTTTTATATTTTGCATGTTACCTATCATAGTACCTGAAGGGCTTGTTGGAAACCTGACTTATGAGTCCATTTCATCAACTGCAATAAATGTAAGCTGGGGCCTACCATCTCATCCAAATGGTCTAGTCTTCTACTATGTTTCTCTGAGCTTACAGCAGACTCCTCGCCATGTAAGACCACCTCTCATTACACATGAGACAAGCATGTATTTTGATAATCTGGAAAAATACACTGACTATATATTAAAAATCACTCCATCAACAGAAAAGGGATTCTCTGATATCTATACTGCCCAGCTACACATCAAAACTGAGGAAGATGGTAGGCTGGATTCTTTTATTGTCTATTAAGCAGATTGTTGGCATCCTCTTACTTATATTGCTTTCTGACAGAAAACACTATTCTTATAATTATATAGATTCTGTTTGGTCTCAGGTAATTAGCTTTTCAATAAATACAATAAACTCGAAGTTTCTTAAAATTAAAATGATTATCTGCTAATAAAATTAAGTATCATTTTTATTAAAGCCTCTTCTTTTTAATGTTAATTCACTTTTGTTTCATTTAATCTTCTTCTTTTTCTTTTATAGTCCCAGAAACTTCACCAATAATCAACACTTTTAAAAACCTTTCCTCTACCTCAGTTCTCTTATCATGGGATCCCCCAGTAAAACCAAATGGTGCAATAATAAGTTATGATTTAACTTTACAAGGACCAAATGAAAATTATTCTTTTATTACTTCTGATCATTATGTAATATTGGAAGAGCTTTCACCATTTACATTATATAGTTTTTTTGCTGCTGCAAGAACCATAAAAGGACTCGGTCCTTCCAGTATTCTTTTCTTTTACACAGATGAGTCAGGTAAGCCAGAATCCATCTTCCTTCAAATGATATCACTGTTGCGGCACTTGCTGTCATCTCTTTTTAAGGAACCTCATAGAAAATGAAAGCATATTTGATTGTCTATTTGTAACAGGCTTACAGCTATTCATCTAGTTTGCATAACGCTTTTCTATTTTTTAATTCAAACTTCAGAACAGAGTGTTCTGTTAAAAGCTACTTTGGAACTACTGAGTTCCAAGTACGAAAACAATACTTCTATTATTTATTTCCAAAATTAAATATGATCATTTTATACATCTTTCTTAACCAGCATCTTCAGGAAGCTAGAGTCACAATGATATTTGTATGTTAAAAAAATTATGATATAAGTTTTATACTGTGTTTTCCTGCAGTGCCTTTAGCACCTCCTCAAAATTTGACTTTAATCAACTGCACTTCAGACTCTGTATGGCTGAAATGGAGCCCGAGTCCTGTTCCAGGCGGTATTGTTAAAGTATATAGTTTTAAAATTCATGAACATGAAACTGATACTGTATTTTATAAGGTAGGTTGATTATAACAGTATATGTTTATTTCAAAAAGATTCAGAAATTGAATCAAAATCTTTTGACATGCAGGGGGAAAATGGACTGCTTTAAATTAAAAAAGAACCATCTTTTATAAAACCTTTTTTGTTTCCTATAACTCAAGGATGCTTGTGGAAAACACAGAAGATATTTGCCAGATATGGAAGCTGAAGACATTGTAGTGCAATTTACTTAGAAACTGTAACTTATGGATATCTACAATTTAAAAAATAATTGCACCATTTTGTTAATGCTGGAAAGTACATAGTAAATTTTTTTCAGACTAAAACCTGTTATTATCTTAAGTATAATATATTTCTCTTTGTTGTTAAAAGAAGTACCAAGTAAATGGTTTTAGTCTTTTCAGAAAAGTCTTTATAATGGACTTCTGGTAATCTTCTCTGATAGCATTAATCCCACATGAATTAGTCTTTAAAGATATATCATTATTCTTTTACTTTCAATGCTAATTAGTTTACAACACTAAACACCTTTTCTCTCCTTCATTTTTAAGTTTCAGAACCAATGAAAAATGCCCAAAGAACTGATATAACAAGGGGTCTCAAATATACTTCTATGATTTTTAGCATTTAATCGCCAAAATATGTTATAGTACATAGCATTGATTTAAGAAAGTGTTCTTATTATTTTTTTCCCAAAGGCAAAGTGAAGCTGAATGCTCTTATTTAGTTATGGCAAGGAGAGTGCAAAAAATCTGCAATAAACATTGTCTCCAATATTATATGTATTACAATTTATTACGGATGGTAAATCATTTTTATAGCATGTGTAGCTTACAAAGTGAATAATAAAAATCAAGACCTGTGATTAAGTTTATGTCCTAAGAACAATAACTTTCTTTCTGGAAATCAAGATATTATTTTAAAATCTGATAGCCTGAGTAGAAATTGAATTATATTACTCCATAAATGTGGAATCTCTTTCCCAGAAGTGTGAAATTATATTACTGACACTAAGTCTCTAGCCCTCTAATATCCATTCCTGGTCTAATCTTAACATTTTCCCTTTTTTTTTTAATTTTCTTTGTCTGAATGGGCCACTGGGAAATTGATGTCAAAAGGGAAAAAGAAATTATTTTCTTAGTGTTATCACGTTCGTAGGGTAATTGTGTGCGTATATTGGAGTGTGGTTGTATATGTGTGGTCTTTTCTCCTCAGAAGAGTAGTCTCTAGCATAAACACCATATAAAGCATTTAGAACAATCCCTGGCATATGATAAAGGTGTTAGTATTGTTGTTAATATACATAGTTTTAAAAAGTACAAAATATCCATCCAACAATGCAATAGCACTAAGCATAAAATGACATTATACCATTATCTGAATATGAGAATAAATTATATTCTAAGATTTTTAGACATTCTGTTTTCTCAATAAAAATGCTACCATGAATATTCCACTAGTAGCAAAAATATAATCTTTATACCATAAAGTATTGACTATATCATTTTTGGGGGGGTGGAGGAAGTAGTTTTTGTTTAAAATCTATTTTTAGTTATTCCCTTTTGCATCTATTTACTCTTCCATTGATTTTCATAAACTTGTTTTCTTTTAAATTTCTTTAAATGTACTCGTACCATCTTTTTTCTTTTATTTACCTTTGAAATATTGTATATTATTTTAAAAATAATAGTGGATGTATTAAAGAGTTATCTACAAGGGTATTCATTGCAACATTTTTTAAATAGCAAAAAAATCTAATGCATAAACACATGCAACAATAATACACACAATCATCAGAAATAATATTGTAGAAGCCTGAAATGATTTATCACTTATCGTTCAATAGTTCATCTGTTTCTTATCTATTAGATGCCATTAAGAATAACTACCATTGCTCATTTACAATTCTATAACTGTTTAGAAAAATTCCTAGCATATAGTAGTAACTAAGTTGAATCTATGTTGTGTTATTTTTAATTTCTTTTTTAAATTTTTTTAGCAATTCAACATAAGGCTTTAATAAAACAATAAAAAGTCAGGTTTGAGTGTGGAATATCAGACATTACTCAGGGTCTGCAATTGAAGATTGGCCTGAACATATTTCATAATTATTAAGAGCAAGGAGTTTGTTTGTTCCAGTATATACAAGGTCTAGGAAGCAATTAGTTTACAACATGAAATCTTTTTTTTCTTTCTTAACATCTAGTTTACGGTAACTAGTTCCTTTCCTCTATTTTGCTTTCTAAGTGTGTTTTCCTGTATTCTTTTCTATGTTTCATCCATATGCCATGACAATATCAGTTTCTATTATTTTTTTCTTAACATCTAGTTTACTGTGACTTGTTCCTTTCCTCTATTTTGCTTTCTATTCTTTTCTATGTTTCACCCTATGCCATGACAATATCAGATTCTATTATTCTTTCTTTTTATTTTTTCAAATTCTGTATGGGGTTGATATAGGCAAAAAAATCCAGAACCGCTCCAAATGTTTCTGCCATCCCAGTCAATCCAATGTGGTCCACACAGTGATCAATAAGATCCAGGTTTGCTGGAAACTCAGGTCACCTATACATACTGAAAGAAATTATTTATTCAGTAAAAAGTTCTCTTAAAATATGTTTAGAAATATCCCTCACTTATGTCTCCTTCTTACAACTATTTTTGTGTCAATCCATTTGCCATTCAGTATGCTACTCTCACACTTTTCATTATAAACTCAGTCATTTCCCTGGGTACTAGTCCCTTCTAATCTAAATCAAAATTACCCTCACTGTTTAATTTCTTCTCAATCAGCAGTTGTTTATAAATTTCTCTAATTAATATAAAAATTTCCTGATGACAGGGCCTATGTCTTACATATATTTATAATATCCTGGTTATCTAACAGTATGCTTTATACTAGAAAGTGTGAAAAAAATGAAAGAAAATAGTGTAATATAGTGAGTTCTTAATATATGTCAATGACTTGTAAGAAAGTAATTTAAAATATGATGTAAGTACCCCAAGAGTTAGGATTCTTGCTAAATTTCTGCTACTGAAATGTTTAATAAATAAGTGAAAGTGTTTTAAAATTTGGGTTGGATATAATGCAATAGTCTTAAAATTATACCATACCAGAGTTTGTCTTCGCTTTCCATAACTGCTCTCTTGGTTAGGACAATTATCCTTGGATAAAGATTTCATACTTACTGGTAAAATTTTCTATGAGAAAGTGTATTCTTCCTTGGGCAATTGTGCTGTTTTGTTTTTTTCCTCATTCTCCTAAGAATTGTGTCAAATTAGAAATTTAGGAGTCATCTGGGAAAACTGATAGTTTAAGCTTCAGAGGAGCAGAGATTTTGTTTTATTCACTACTGTATTCCCAGTGCCTAGCATACAGTAGCTGAGGAATAAATTAATTTACATAGAATGTCAGTGGGTACTTAAAATAAATTTAGGTGAATTCAAGAAAAAACAAGTATCACAGCTCTAAATTGGATTTAAATTGGGGACTTTACTTTTAGCAAATTTAAAAAAAGTAATTGGTGTATAATTACAGGTAAAAATCTAGGAGGTAAAATGAAAACAAAATTATCTAGCTTTTTTTAAAAATGGTAATTACAAGATTCTTCAGGGCTGAGAGAGTGCTCAGTTTGTCCCTGAATCATCAGTTGAGCACACCCTATGCCAGAAAAAAGTGTTTAATATTTGTTTTATTTTAATTAAAAATACTCATGCTTATTAAATCATAGGTTAAACATAGAAGGCATAACTTCAATGTGTAAAATATTTCTTTCTGTAAGAAACAAACTTTTGATGATGCATTGTGACTAAGAATTTTTTTCTGCTTTTCAGAATATTTCAGGTTTTCAAACTGAAGCTAAACTTACTGGACTGGAACCAGTCAGCACCTATTCTGTCAGCATATCTGCCTTTACCAAAGTTGGAAATGGCAATCAATTTAGTAATATACTGAAATTCACAACCCAAGAATCAGGTTAGACACAGTTATTTAAATCTGAAGTATTTCATTTTATATTTAACCCTTTTCCCTTTCCGTTCTCAGTTTATGTGATAAAGTATCATTATTTAATAGTCCACTCAAAGGCAAATTGAATTTCAATGCTTTAAAGCAAGGCTGAGTCTTGTCTACAATCAAAATACATACATATCTGTGTATGTATATATTTACAGATGTTCTTTCCTTTTTGAGAAAGTTGAAATAAAAGACTAGTTTAAAAAATGAAGGCTTCTAGATATTTGTGAAAATTACCTAATTCTTAGGGCCATCTGAGATAGCTGGGAAAATTAAAAGAAGAAATGAACCAGTAGTCACTTTTAAAAGGCCGAGTGATATTTTCATGAATTGATGTCTATGATTGTTTTCAGAAGATGTGTTGTGACATTTAAAGATCACTAGTCACTATGTAAGCTTCTACTTTCCCACAGTCCATCTGTAAAACTTGAAGTGGTCTATGAAGACTATGAAATACCATTGGTCTAATTAAGCAACTTACCTATGTGTCACATACATGCCATAGCTCACCTTTGTTTGTGTACTAAATAGTATTCATTTATGACCTATAATAGTGTCTTAGATATGTACTTTTCTGCCACTCACCTAGACCATATGTTTAAAGGCATGTCTTCCTTACCTTTTTTTTTTTTTTTTTTTTTTGGTCAATGATTATTTCTTCTTTGTACCTCTGGATGCATTTCCTCTTGTTTTAGTAAACCTTTAAATTGAAATTAGAGACAACTCATGGATAAATTAATAATTTTTGCATTAATTTATGGATACCTGAGAATTTTTTATAGCATGCCTATAAGACAGGCTAAGTAAATAGTATTTATAGTGGATAAAAGTGTACACTCTGAAGTCATTGTCTGGATTTTAATCCAGGCTCTGTGACTTAGTACTTGAATAACCTTGGGAAAACCCTTTGACTTCTCTGAAACTCTACATCCTTAATTAAAAGGAAATATCATCAGATTATTGTGAAAAATATTTGAAAAGATCCATGTAAGACATTTGTCAGAGTGTCAGACATACAAGAAGTGCTCAAAAAATGTTACTGTTACCCTTATTCCCATATTGTAGATGAAGAAGCCATGATTCAGGCAGATTAGATGAAAAGGGCTAAGAAAATTAGTGAAGAAACTGATCTAGAACATCAGCCTCTGACCTCCAGTGAAGGGTGGACGTGACTGTAGGAAATACATACTATGAATGAGTAATACTATATAAAAATGTTAAACTATAAGGGAAAAAAAAGCATTTTAATAATTTATACACATATTAGGTTAATAAAATCAAGGCTCATCTTATAGACAGTGCTTGGTAAACCAATAAACATTTTATCAGTAAAATAAAATATTTTCATAAAATTCTATGCCCTAACTGGTTAAATAAAAGAAAATTTTCAAGTTTAAGGGTTATAATATCAGCTGGTTAATTAATCACTTTTGGGTACATAGAATAAGTGAAATACATGCTCACAAAATCCTGGTTTATGTACTAAACTTAAACAAGTTGTCAACTGTCTCTTGTTAACTTATTTTATGAAAATATTGTTATATGTTTTTAAAAATAAGGAAGCAAATAATTAATGTTGTTTAATTGCCAGAACCCTGGATTAGCCGAGAAACTATCGTTTTAAAAAATTTTAAATGCTACTGATCCCCTAAGTATTTTTCTTTAGGCCTGATGCCTTTATCTTATAGCAAAAGAAAGTTTTGTAAAGATATAAATTTAGGCCAGACAAGAGAACTGTAGGCAAGTCAAAAATCATTTGAGTTTTCTTTAAATAACTGTTTTATATGATGACAGCAAGTTGTTTCCTTTCACTACTTGTCTGTAATCCATGAATTGACTCTGTGCCAATTTTCCTTCTAGCATCCTCTTTTTACCATAATAGAAAAAGCTATGCTAACATTGGGGGGCATTAGATAATTAGACATTTCCATGAGAAGTAACCAGTCTCTTCAATCTGCAATCATTTTGGTGGGCTGGGGTATTACTCTTTAAGCAGGTCTACCAGATAGAGTAGACCTCTGAGAAACTGAGTTACTTCCACGTAAATTCAGGGAAGTTCTAGAACAACCTTGAACTGAATTAAAAAGTGGAGCTGGGTCTATGGCCATGCTACCCTGAACAGGCCTGATCCCATCTGATCTCAGAAGCTAAGCAGGGTCAGGCCTGGTTAGTACTTGGATGGGAGACCACCTAGGAAGACCAGGTGCTACAGGCATAAAACATAAATAAGTAAATAAGGGGTTGTGAGCTGACAAGGTCCTTGCAATTGGTGAGGTCAACCAAGGGTTTCCTTGCCTAAGGAAAAAAACAAAAACAAAAACTAGAGCTGATTTAAATCTTCTCTCCAACAATTTTTAAAAAGTACTGAGGAATCAGGTCTTCACGATTCTTCCAAAGAAGGCTTCCAAATGTAAAAGCAAACCCTCTAAATTGGTTACATGTTTGCTAGTACTGTTAGGCCCAGATGTGCCCCATCAGGGAGGCACCCACATCTATATTTTGCATAAAAAGATTCATTATAAAGTATTGCTAAGACTGCTCCTTTTCGATGAAGAGATAGAGAACAGGATTTAATCACTGCCTGAGCTTGAAGCTATAGAGTTGCTTCTGAGGATCTGAGGATTTGATTGTTGCTTTGGCCTAGGAAAGTATTCAGTGATTGGTTCAATATTGTAAGGATTAACAGATACCAAAGAAAATAGGCTAACTGCTATTTGATTCAGCCTTTGTTAAGAACTTTTTGAGCATAAATTGAAAGGTTGATATGTTAATTTTTTATTCTGTCTCTATTCCTACATATGATTTTATCTAACAATCACATAATTAAATGATTTATCTACTACATGTGTATAAATTTTAACTTTAGGCATTTGTTTATCTTTTAAGTTCCAGATGTTGTACAGAACATACAATGTATGGCAACTAGCTGGCAGTCAGCTTTAGTGAGGTGGGATCCACCCAAAAAGGCAAATGGAATAATTACACATTATATGATAACAGTTGAAAGGAATTCTACAAAAGTCTCTCCCCAAGATCACATGCATACTTTCATGAAACTTCTTGCCAATACCTCATATGTCTTTAAAATAAGAGCTTCAACCTCAGCTGGTGAAGGTGATGAAAGAACATGCAACATCAGCACGCTACCTGAAACAGGTAACCAATATGAAACAGGTAATTTATCTGAAAGAGATAACTAACTTGAAACAGGTAACTGTTCTAGATTGTGTCATACATTTGTCAATACCATTTGTAAACGTTATAGCAAATTTATACAAAGATATTAAAGAAATGTTAAAAATTACAACACATACTTTTTTTTTATCCCATGTGTTACCAGAGTATTAAGCTGTGTAGTATGTTGATCATTCTCTACATCACTGGGAGACAGAAAGGAGGAAAGAAAAGAGAGAAAATCTGCTTTATTATGTTTCCGCGAATATTTATTTTTTATTAATCCAAAATCCAAACTTACTGAATTATGCTTTTTATCATAATTTAAAATAGAGAACAAACATGTAAACTTTTGAATATCTCTTTTTTTCTTAATCGATTTTATGGAATTCTAGATGCTTCCCTGAATTCCAGAGCTGGAGTGCCAGACTCTCTTGAATCTACTTCTACTCTCTATACCAGACTTCATTTTTTATTTTATTTGAACAAAAATATCCAGGTCACTAAGACCTAGTCTACAAAGAAAACTCTCACTCTCTCTAACAGTGATTTGTCCTATGTCATAATCTTCTTCATCTTCTGCCTTCTCTAGTATCATACTTTCTCATATAAATGAAAACCTGATTCTTTCCTGAGAATACCATTTCCTGGTGGTTTTCCCCAATGGGGACTGTGCATATTGGCATAATTGTTTACCTCTGGCACATTTAGCACCTCTATCTTGGAAACATCTTTAAACTCCTTTCTCCTTTTGAAATCGACATCACCCAATTGTACTCCATTTTTCTACCCTTGAGACTGTAAACCACAGAACTTCGAGACACAATACCTTCACTCTGCTTTCGGCATCCCGATCAGCATTCTTTGCTTCTCTTCCTTCCAATGCAACATTTCTTCAGATTTCAGTGTTCTCCCTATTTGGCTGTAATGGACGCATTTCAACATTTTTCTTTGATCCTTAGATCTCGAACCATGTAATTGTGACTCATCTGCCAGGAGATTGTCAACTCTGAGAGTATCCTACTGTTTGTCTTCACCAGATACTGGCTGATGAACAGTGCTAGAAACAAATAGAAATGGTTTTACCTTTTTCAGCTATAAATTCACCTACTCTAACTCTCCCAGGCGCTCCATAGTCTTCTATACTTCCTTTGATTACACTCTATCAATTTTCCATAAAAAAAATTCAGCTCTCATTCTGAACATAGTTTACTCCCATTATCATCCATATTTGATGTTATCATTGATTTTACTAATAATATCAAAGATATTGATTTGCTCTCCTTGAAATTTTACCCATACCTTTATTTACGCTCTCCAGATATCTTTTCTCAGCAATATCATTGCCTTTCTCCTTTCAGGAATGTAGATGCTCATTTTGTTTCAATCTCATGTCTCCTCTAGAACATTATATCGTCAATTCAGTCTACCTTTTCCTGTATTTTGTCTTTTCTCTCTCTCTCTCATGCACACATACATGACTGCCATGCATGCATGCACACATACACATTGTTAGAGAATTTCAACTGAGGATCAGGTTGGTATATCAACCCCAAACATATTCGAAATAGAATCTATGTTACAAGAATTCTCCTTCTCTTTCTCACTTTTCTATGCCTGTTCTTTATAATAAATTGGACACTAAATCTTTTTATCTCCCATCTCTGCTACTCATAATCAGCTCTTATCACTTCAGTCGCTACCATGGCTCTGCAATTTGCCCCTTCTTCATCTTGACTGCCCCAGTTTCATAGCAGACTCTTGTTGCTTCCTGTAATAATACCCTCAAGTAGGCTTATCACCCATACTCATCCAGCCTGCCCACCAGTGTCATCTCTCCATCCACTTACTTTGATTGAAGTAATCTTATACACAATTTAGAGAATTCGTATGTTGGCAGTTGAACTTTATTACCTGAACAGTAAGAATTATATATGTAGATTTGGGTATCTGAAACACAGAGGTGATAATGAAAGTGTGTAGAAGCTCAGAACACTCCAAATGTTTTACTTGTTTTCATTGTCTACAAAATACATCCCGGAATTCATCACCAATTAGAATCTGGCTTCTGTCTAGCTTTTCATTCATATGTCCCTCCACTACATCTCTTCATACAGCTGATGCCTGTAGCCACACTTCATTTATTCAGCAGATTTGATTTTATGTATTTAATTCAAAAATAATTATTAAGCACCTGTTATGGGCTAATAATTGATTAGATTATCTTCCTTAAACATATCCAACATTTTTTTTTACCATCAGATTGCTTTACTTCCTGCAGCTGTATTGTCTTTCTCTCTTTCTATGTCACAAAAAAAGTTGTTTATTCTTAAAAGCCCATCTTAAATGTGTGTTTAAAGCTACAGATTCCTAGATTTTATCCCGGACTTGCTGAATCAAGGCCTCAAGAAGTAAAGCCGAAGATCCTGTACTTTAAAACATCTCTCCAGGTGATCTGGTGCTCTGTACCTTTTAGGAAGTACTGGAGTAGATTACCTAGGAACTTTGATAGCAGGTGATGTGTAGCAGTGAGGACAGGCAAACAGTGTCAGATAGGTCCAGAAACAGGTGGCAGGTGTTTCCTCATGAGTGGGCAGCAGCAGATCGTTGGTAGGCAGAGTTAGGGAGAAGGAATTATGTTCAAATCCAGGCAAGAGTTCTATATCAGGGTGGTCTAGCACCAGGTAAAATAGTCTTGATCTTTGGACAGGAGGTGAGTCTTAAGAACTGGGGAAAAAAGATAGCACAATAATTCTAAGATAAACGAGAGGATCGGGACTCTGAAAACAAGGAAAATGACTAGTTATTACTGAGTCCACTGGTACTCAAGGTGACTGCTTAGTCACAGGAATGAAGCACAAGTTCAGTTAGTAGAACCGAGACACATAAAGTGCAATATATGCACTTGATGTAGAGCTACCTAATTAAGGTTCTGGTCTTTGTAAAAGTTCCTTGAATTAAGAATTCGAATTTGAATTCGGGTCCTAATTCAAGAGTAAAAGACCACATGATGGAGTTTGAAGGGATGCTAAATCAATAAATTAGGCAGATATTAGACATGTCGTATGGTGTACTATGTATTCCCTTACTACTAAAGACAAATGTTTCTCAAAGTTTGGACTTCTGACTCCCTACATCAGAATGGACACCCCTGAGGTCCTACTCCAGGCTGATGGAATCAGAATTTGAAAATTAAGATTCACAGATCTTCATTTAAACAAAACATGTGGATAATATAGTGCTGAAAATTGAGAACCACTCTATTCCATTGTAAATTCTTTGCTTGTGGGGATTACATCTTATTTGACTTCATTTTACTCACTGTTCCTAGCAGAGAGCTTGGACATTATAGCCACTCAAATGTTTGTAGAAGAAAGAAATGAATTGTTTCCCTATGAAATTCATAATTTTTATAAGGTTTTCTTTTTACTTCATTAGAATATTTTATTTTCACATTTCCATCAGGCAAAATTATAGATATTTTCTCTCAGACAAATATAAAAGTTTTTTTTTTAATTGAGGAAAGTCGTTCATATGAAACATGAGCATTAATTGCAGCTTCCAAAATATTTAAATAATTTTTTCATCTTTAAAATTAAGTTTCAGGTCTAGTACGCAATTATATTTATGATTACAATATTTATTAGGTAAATAAATTGCTTTCATTCGAGTTCACATGAATTGTTTGTTGATGAATCAGATATAAGATGAGATATGTAAGTAAGAACTAGAGATTCATTGTTCAGAATGGAAACAGTTTTATAGCTGTTGCAAACTTGTAATTTATAGTAGTCGAAGATTAGTCACAGTGTATAGGCAGCTCTGAGTCACTGACTCTGTGCTTATTTTTGACATAAAGTAAAATTAAATTTGGCTCACTCTCTCACTGACTAGTGTCTGACCTTAACATTCCTTACAGGGCTTATTGGGTGTTTTTCTCTGTAAACTTGGTCATATCTGAGCACAGTTAAACATGCATCATGATGATTGAGTTTATGAGGAGATTAGTGTTTGGTGTCTAAGCTGGTTCCCTTGTCACAGTCAAATATGTTGGAAAAGGGAAAATATAGATGAAGGCCCCCAAACTTGGTACTTTTAATAGCATTTTATGTCAAAATAGATCACATGTACCAATAAAAACATTTTATAACAAGTTCATGTGCCCGTAAGACAACTTTTAGAATTTTAAATTAGTTCAGAGTGCATGCACTTATCCATATTATTTTCAACTCTTAGTAAATGTGGTGATTTAATATTGAGTTTTAAAAACTTGTTCTTTTTTTCTGGAAGATAACTTTACAGTTCGGATTTATTCAAAGCTTTTCCAAGTTCAAAAATTTAAAATCAAAAGAGAAGAGTAATCTAGGTCCTTCGGATGCCCAAAACTTAATTGAGGGAAAGTAAAATATGCAGCTATAGTTTCTAGGAATGTTCTTTTCTGCATTAATTTTTTTATTAGCTTTTTGTGAAGAGGAGGTATCAGATACCTATAGAGACCCACTGGAAATCCACTGAACTTGCAATTATATTAATGATACAGTGTGATTGAATGAGAATATGTTCAATTTTCCTGTTTCTTTTTTTCTTCTTCTACTTTTGGTTCTTTTAATATCTCTACTATTTAATAGCTTACCTGTAAATTCTCTATCCTCTTCTACAAAGCCTTGACCACCATTCTAAGAACTACTTAAGACATGTATTTGTTGTGCACTTTATTTGGATCCCTATTTTGTGGACCTCTTTGAGCAGTGCAGAGATTATAGGGAAAACTGCCATTATGACTAAATCTGATCACTATTTACCAGGTTTTCTAAAAATAATGTATTTATGTAATTTATAAGAATTCAGACGATTTTTAAGTACCATTTAACAGATTGAGTGGAGGTGGTAAAAGTGTTTCTTGGGGTTGCAAATTAATTCACTAACTTAAGAGTTCACTTTGTCCTTTGACTGCTTCCCACTGACATTGCTCTCCTTATCCATCTCCTCATTTGAGATTAGAAGTCAAACATGCAGGAAAATTGCACAATCCTATTTGTTCTTAAGCAAGTGAATTGACATGTTCTACTTACTAGTCAGTAATTGCTGAAAGCACAAAAGCCATTATAGTTGCCTGTCACAAATCAGAGAGAAATACTTATTCTTTAGAAATTGCTATTCTAATTGAAATTCAAGTATTTTATAAAATAACTTTCATACAGATTTAAGTTTTAAATATAATACTTTTCTTAAGAGTGAACGTCAAATGAGAAACATTTTTCACACTTGTAGTGTGGTTGACATTTGACCAGTATATTCTTATTTAATGCTTACTATGTGCAGGCTCTGTTTTGGGGGTTCAAGACCCAAGTTTTAATTTTGAATGGCATTGGTGATCTCTGCTCTACATGACCAAATAATCTCACCATTATTGTAATACCCAAAAAGTGTAACGCAATTAAGTACAAATCCCATTGGTAGCTTCTGAATTGCTTTATAGGAGAAGCTTAGACTCAGTAACCTAATTGGAAGATGATGATATGGTCTTGAACCTTGAATTTCACAGCCAGGTACACTTAATATTTAGTTGATTGCCTGACATAGATCCATAAAATAGCCAAGTTTTCTAAATATTCTTTTTTGTTGTTCTTCAATATGCTATGCTATGAGTTCTTCAACTGTGCATGTCAAAGAATATCTTTATATTTATTTGACCTTTTCAGATGGTAGGGGTTAAGAAGGTCTGAAGATTATGGGTATGCTAATGCACTCATGGTGAACCACCCTGTGGCACCATCACTATTCATAAAAATAGTGAGACTAATAGATAGAAGAGAGTAAATAGGAATTCTAAGAAAGCAAGAGAAAACACATTGTGGAATACAGCAATGTAATACAAGGGATCAAACTGGAATGAAAGCATGACTAGAGTAGAGGACATTGTATTGGAAAGAGTGTAGGAGGAGACTTTGAATAACTAAAGTGGACCTTACTCTTCTCTTAGTTTTACGTAATTACAGCAGAAGCTTGACGATAATGTCATGCAAAATTGGATACCACCAAATTTTGAGTAAGAAATGACATAAGTAATTCTAAAATTAGTGATTGTTTTTGGCCATTTTCCTAAAACACTGGAGTATTCTCTTTAGATGGAGAAAGATTTGTTTATTACATATTTACTGAGCCTCCCAAGTCACCAAAGAATAAATTCCACAACCATTTCAGTTGCCCATGAGGTCCTTTTACAATTCAGCATTTTCCCTCTCCCTCTCCCTCTATATATAGAGATATAGATATAGATGATATTGATATAAATATAGATAGATATAGATATGTCTCCTCCTTCATCTTTTAAAATTTATTCTCAAATGCCACTTCTTCAAAAGAGTTTGACTTATTTATGATTGAACCTCCTTCCAGCTAGAATTTCCTTCCCCCTTTCCTGCTCTGCTTTTTCTCTATTATATGTATTATTGCCTATGGATCTGTCCTCATGACAATGCATGCTTCATGTAGACAGGAATTTTTCTTTTCTATTTCCAGTACCTAGAAATGTGTCTGACACACAGTGATACTCAATGAATATATTATGAAAGAATGAATGAATGAAATGATCAACATACACGCCTAAAAGAATAATAAGCACAAAGTAAACAGCCAGTATACGTACTTTGGATGCCTTAAGTAGAAACTTCAGCCACAAAATTATTTTTAGACAATTATTTGGTAAACTATCTAAGAAAGGCACTACAATCAAGAAAGGAAAAGAAGATAAGTCCAAAGCATGCTGAAGGAAGAGAATAGTAAAAATAAGAGCAGAAATCAATGAAATTAAAAACAGAAAAACAGGAAAAATCAGTGAAACAAAGAGCTAGTTCTTGAAATGATAAAATTGACAAGCCTCTAGCTAGCCCGACAAAGAAAAAAAAGAGAGAAGATACGGATTGCCAATATTTAGTAATGAAACCACTACAGACACTACAGACATCAAAAGGATGATAAGGGAATAATTTTAACAACTTTACACACATAAATTTTACACCTTAGAGGAAATGAACTCATTCTTCAAAAAGCATAACAAGCACAGCTTACTTAGTATGAAATAATTTGAATAGCCCAATAACTATTAAGGACATTAAATTTGTAGTGGTTTCCTTTGATACCACCCTGGTAGGAAAAGGGAGGGCACCTCTCCATTGCTGCCCTGTGGAGGTAGAAATCAAGTTCCCTACAGCCTCTATTGATACCCAAGGGGAAGAAGCTGGGTTGGCGTGGAAAAGTAGGCCTTCCCTGAGGAGGCTTCCTGGCCCTAGCCTCATTACTCTTCCCTATATATTCTCCACTGATATGATGGAGGAGTCTGGTTACTTCTAGAAAGGGTGAAACTCCTGGCTCCCTATTTTG
Organism: Pteropus vampyrus; assembly: GCF_000151845.1. Taxonomy (NCBI): domain Eukaryota; kingdom Metazoa; phylum Chordata; class Mammalia; order Chiroptera; family Pteropodidae; genus Pteropus; species Pteropus vampyrus. Next base: position 13,383,747 of record NW_011888790.1, read on the forward strand.
TCTTCTCTGACCTCACCGTATCAAGGATGGTTGGGGTACTTCATTACAGTATCGTAAGACCTGAAGACTAGCTTCCCTATTTGACCTTTGATGTCATGGGAGGGAGTGTTTCTTCTATTTTCTGTGTTTTTGGGGTGGAGCTGTTATTATCCAAAAATTTTCTGTCTTGTTAGGCTGCACTTTCTGTTTTAGCTAGAGAGAGAAGGCGTTGATTGGTGCTTTTTTGTCCTGAGCTGGTTGATATTTCCAGATTGCTGGCTTCTGGGATATATGAATCAAAACAAAAAACAAAAAAAAACAGGGAACTCACCACTGTGTTATTCCTTGAGTACTGGGTTCCCTTATTGCTCTGCCTTCTTCTCTCCACATTTCAGAGTCGTCTTATGTCTGTTTTATGTTTAATGTGTATAGTTTTAGTTGTACTTAGTGAGAGGAATAGGAAGAGTACATCTACTCCGTGTTCTTCAAAGCAGAATTCCATTCATGAGATATGTTTACTACCTATGCATAGAAACCTTTTTATCCATCAATTCAAAATCAAGTTATTCAGTACATATGAAGTAATATATGGAGACTACTAGGAAGAATATGATGAGACAAATTTACTTCATGTCCTTTTAAAATTTAGAACTAATAATTTTAGATTTCATTAGATTGCAGTGCTAACCTTACCTAGTCATTTCATTTTGCAAACTTGAGAAATGAAGCAAAGAGGTTGTCTACTTAGTGTGGTATAACTAATTATTAGCAGAACTCACTAATTCAGAACTTTTTCTATGATCCTGTGATGCCTTCCTTACCTTGGAAATTCAATAAATCATTTGTGTTTATTGGAATCAGAGTAGTTTTTATCCATTACTTCACAATCTCTAAATAGAGTCATTATGGAGTGAGAAAATTCAGGTCCATTATACGAATTTCCTCATTTATTTCTGCAGACATATTTACAATGTAAGCATATACATACTTTTCCCCAAATATGGATTTAAAATTCAGGAAAACTAAATTTCTATTATCAAATATGTGCTTAACCTATAATATTAAAAATACTGTGAGTTAACATGATAAGATCTTTAAAATACTGAAGCAAAATACATTCCGGGGAATTCTTAAAGGTGCTAAGCACGTATCAATTTTTTTACCCTGGATCAGTTCTAAAGGTGTAATGCCTGCTATTATGAAATTGTCTTAGGTATCAAATTATAAGTTATAAATTTAAAAGTCCTTTTAAATAGAACTCCTTTTGTAAGAAATGAATTTGAGTTACTCTGTGTAATTCTCCTTGACCCCACTGATGCTCTAATACCTTTCATTAAGTGGACTTCAGGCATTCACTCTTTTCTTCATCCTAACTCCAGCTAAAGCCAGCTGTTCTTGAAGCAGCATTTTTATTAACTTATTTAGGAACTGGGATATATCTTATTACACTATTTTCCATTCCTGTCCTATGCAGCTGTAGCTGATACTTTTCATAACAGCCTTTACATATCAACCTCCTCCCCCATTTCACCCCATTTTTTTCTTCTCTTTTACTTCCCTTTTTAAGTAAATTAAGCATGTGTGTGTGCATGCTAAAGTCCTCTCTCTTTCTTTCTTTCTTTCTTTCTTTCTTTCTTTCTTTCTTTCTTTCTTTCTTTCTTTCTTTCTTTCTTTCTTTCTTTCTTTCTTTCTTTCTTTCTGGTAATATATTACTTGCAAACTTCAGGAATGTGTGTTGTTTCTATAAGAGTATAGACTTCGGGGAAAAATATTTATTAATGTATAAAAACTCAAAATGTTGAATAAATGAATTTTAAATTTTTATTAATAATATTACATTAATTTAGACAGTTTAAAAATCAAGGCAATATGAATGTAAATTTGAACAAATAGAAGGTTGTGCAAATTATTCTTAATAATTTGTGAAATAGTGATTTTCAAATATTACAAGTTTCATGGTATACAAAAAACCAACTTTTGTAGAAGAAGCTATTCTATAAATATGACATGCATAAATAGCAGCCATTATATGATTAAACACTTTCAAAATTCAAATAAAATGTAACATTTCTTAGTATATTAATGTCATCGTTGTAACTTGAATTTTCATGACCTATTATACACTGAAACCTTGAAAAAAATTACCTACTAGTTCTGTGCCTGGATACCTTATTATGAAGAATTATTACTTTAACACTATTTGCAATGTTAGAATAAATATTATTTTATATAGATCGCAATAATGAAATCTACACCAATTAAAGAATATATTAAAAATCAGTAACCCAATTTTCTGAAGTCTGCTACTAATTAAACTAGCCTACTTTAGATAGGATTTTTTAAAAGCCAAGATTCTATTTGTAATTTTTAAAATGTATCTATATTAATATTTATTGTGTATGAGAGATCTAACATTTTTAAAGTTTAGACTTGAAATTTAAAATGAACTTTTTATTTAAGGTGTTATTACAGAGAAATGGTTAACTATACAAAACATGCTCCCTAAAAGTCAGATTGAATGTTATTTTCAGATGTACTGTAAGGAACTTTGCCTGCAGTTGAAACACTTACCAAAAGATAGTTGAAAGTAGTTGTTGACCTACTTGGACTAATCCTGTAAGTCTTCTTTTCTAGTATGGATATATAAGATAGACATATTGTTTTTTTCTATTTGTTAGAAAGTATCACCCTCCAGTATTTTAAATTTCTATATAAATGTAATATATGACTTATTTTGAATATTATTGATACATTTTTAGGGAAAACTTTTTTCTTTTTATGTTTTTATCATTTCATTTTTTACTGATGGGGAATTATTTCATATACACAGTACGCAGAACTTAGATGTACAATTTGGTGAGTTTTTCCGAAGGCACACAACCATGCAGCCACCACTCAGCAACATACAGAACATTTCCGTCTTCTGCAGACAGTTCCGTTGCACACCTATTTCCCGAGGCAACCACTGTCCTGATTTCAGTCTGCATAGATTAGTTTTAGTTATTCTTGTGCTATATGTACTCTTTTATGTCTGGTCTATTGCTTTGAACATAATTGTGAAACTCATGTTGTTGAGGGTTTCGGTAATTTGTTTTTTTTTTTACTGAGTCATTTTCTATCATGTGACTCTCCCATTATTTGTGTCTGTTTTCTTTTGATGGACATGTGAATTGTCTCAAACTAAATGTTATGAATAAAACTGCTATAGATATTTTTGTATAAATTTTTTTTCTGTGGAATTGCTGGGTCATAGCCTAGATACATGTTTAACTGTTCAAGAAACTGACAGTATTCTAAAGTGGTTGTACTATTTTAAATACATACCCAACAGCAATGTATGAGAGTTTTTTCTAATTACTTCTCAGCACCAGCAGAATCTGTGTTATTTTTAATTTCAGACGTTCTAATTGATGTAAAAAAATTTCAATCTTTTTATAAGTTTAATTTTTATTTCAGCGATATTGATGATGTTAAATTCTTTAACATGGTTATTGACCATTCAAAGACAAGCAGTCTTTGCTTTACATGGTAGTATGGGACTATAAACTGAATCTGTGCAAAGCAATTTTCATAATCATGATAAAAATTATGATATTCTATGGTCTTCAAAAATTTTGACACTACGTTAAGAACTCTTGCTGTCAGTTATAAATACATAGAAAAATGAAAAAATAATAAAACCAATATTTATTTAGTACATTGTAATTTAAAATGTTGGAAATATTGAGAAAGTTTTTGGTTTCTTTGTAAAAAAATTATAAAGGGTGGTTGCTTCATTTTTCTCATTGTTTAAGTTACAATACAGAGAGAGCACCTTTTCTATGACTTGGCAAATTTTTATATCCTTTTCAAAGTTTGGATCAACTTCCAACATTTTATCCTTTGCATTTTCAATGTTATGAAATATAACATTATTTCTTCATAATGTTCTCTAAAAGTTCCCTTAATATGATGGGTTTTTTTTGTTGGCATTACTTCTTCTGGGACATTATCCTTCATCTTTTTCATTGCAACCACTTTTCTCATTTATGTCTATAAGTTTTGTTTTCACTAAGTTCCTTTGGCTGCATATCTAAAGTTTCTTAAATGGCAGCAATATCAATAGTTCTGTGGTTAGGTTTTAGTTCTAAAACAGCATTTATGTTTAATTCAAATTTCACTTTCAGCATTATCACTTTTGTTGCTTTATTGCCATCTTTGTTGGTCAAGATGTCACATGCACACGGACATGTAACATATCACATGAGGGATGAGGAGGCAATAAAACTACCTGCTTTGCTGACTATGCATGAACTAAATAACAGATGCACAGTGACCAATCAATGATAGGCTTTAAAAGAGGTGACACGATTGGTTACAAATTATGATCTACATGTATGTATTTATGTAGCACTTTTGTCAAGAGAAGAGCTAGCAGTGAAGTTTACTTTATGCAAGTACTCATAGGTAATATATAATGGTAACAAATTTTAATCCCTGTTTTGGACAGATAGGTGTTATTTAACCATAGAAACAGAAATTTAAGTATGTTAGAATGTGCAAAGTTAGGATTGTCCTATCTTCTTCTAGGAAATTTCTGTTCGAGTCTTAGCACATTTTTTATTGTTTTTCTTTTTAGTATTGAGTTATAAGAATTCTTATTTTATGTATTTATTTTTTATTAAATTTATTATGGTGACTTTTTAAAGTAAAATTATATGGTTTTCAAGTGTACAATTCAATAATGCATCATGTATATTGCATTGTGTATTCACCACCCAAAGTTAAATTTCCTTCCATATATATTTGACCCCTTTTACCCATATCTACCTCCCTTACTCCCCTCATTTTTGGATACAAGTCCTTTAATAGATAGATGTGTAACTAATATTATCTCTCAGTCAACGACTTGATTTTCTATTTTTTTAACAAGCACATGATTTTACTTTTGATGAAATCTAAATTGTCAATTTGTGTCCACATTAGTACATTTTGTTTCCTAAGAAACATTACCTACTTCAAGATTAGGAAGAAATCCTGTGTTTTATTCTAGAAATTTTATAGTTTTAACTTTTACATTTATATCCATAATTCATCTCTAATTTTATGTGCATGTGTAATCTGAAGTATGATTTAAAGTTTTTTTCATATATCTATTCAATTTTTCCCAAACTATTCATTTAACAACTTCCCTTTCTTCCTTGAATTTCCTTGGTAGCTTAGTTCAACATCAGTTGACCCTATGCACTTGAATGTATTAATGGAATATATTCTATTCCATTGATTTCTTTGTCTACCTTTGTGATGATACTATGCTGTGTTGATCACTGGAGCTTAAAAACTAATCTCGAAATCAGATAGTATAAATTTTGAAAACGTGTTCATTTTTAAGATCATTATGGCTGTTTTGGTTCTTTGCATTTCCATGGAAATTTTATGATGAGAATCACCTTGCTAACTTTCTAAAAAAACTGATATTTTTATGGGATTACATTGAATCTATATGTGCATTTGGGGAGAATTGATATCTTAACAATATTAATTAATCTGATCAATAAAAATGGTGTATTTCTCTATTTTTTCTCAAATATCCTTCATTGGCTTTTTGTACTTTTCAGCAAATGAGTTTCTCATGCCTTTTGTTAATGTTATTTCTAGATATTTAATTTTTATGTTATTCAGAATATTATTTATGTTAAACAGAATTA